>NC_084593.1:19391662-19732912 GCF_033807715.1 Cololabis saira
AAAATGAGACATAATATAGAAATAAGACAAATATTCTTGTATGGATTTTGAGTTTTTGCAGTGATCCATTTTACTTATCCTGTGAAGGACAGACATATTGATAAGTTCAGAAAACTGTTTTTTATTTTTGTACTTTTGATGTATTTGATATAAGCCCAGTGGATATTTAAAGCTTACAGAAGGCTGCATTTAACTGCTGCTATGTCATTCCTGCAGTATTTCTGCAGCTGTTTTGGTCAGTGCTATTATTTGTAATATATTATATTATTTGTAATCAGCACAAATTATCTGTCCCCATATGATAAAATCCACCATCCCCCCTGATTTTTTTTTTTACAACTCGAGTACTGGGTGTGGGTGCCCATTTTTGAGTGATGGTCTCTACTTCTGTTTGCGCCTTCCTGTTCCCCAGATGTTCAGACACGCTGCAAGGCAAATCGGTGCACACTGACGGTCAAGTCAACGTTCACACCAACCCAACTTTCCTGCTTAAGAAGCACGACTTGGTAAAAAGCTCATGCATTCACTCACATTCATTCATGCATTCATTTTGATTGCGATGGTTTTGGAACTTTAGTAAATTGTCACATTTTATTGTTTGTGCTCTTCCACACGTGCAGTCTTCTCCTCGTGCGACCCCGTCTTGCCCGACTCGGACCAGACATGCCATAGTGCGTCCAGCGGTGAAGCCTCCTCCCATTCCTGCATACACTAGAGAGCCGAAAGAGCAGACGCCACAGACTAACGGCCAGCCTATCACCTCTCCTTCAGCCCAAAAGTCTCCTCAGGTTTACCCCCCCACTCCCTTTAAGTCTACCCAGGGCGGCGGACAGGCGTCGTCTCCACTTCTAGGACCCGGATCTTTATCTTCCAAAGACCCTAAAAGCCCGTTGCAGCCCCCAGCAGTAAACAAACATCGGCCAGATCCCCCGAACAGACCTCCACCCCCGTGTCCTGTCAAAAGACCATTGGTGGTAAATGCGTTTGTATGCATTTCTGCTTAAATCCATGGATTTGTTTCAGTTAAGTGAAAAGTCTGTCCTGTCATTCTCTAGCAGGAACAACATGTGAAAGGCTTGCAGCTCACGACTGATGCCCTGCAGAGAGGAAAAACTGCTTTGGCTCCATCTGCTGGACAGAAAAAGCCAAACTGGTAACAAATCTGGTGTTCAGTATACTTTAAACTTCCATATACAGTCCCTAAATAACCTCCTGTTTGTTTATTCCTTCTCTTTCTAAAGCTTGAATTAGGAACCGCAGGGACAGGAACGACCTCTTACATCCAGTAAGGGACTGCCTCAAATTGTCTTTAGAACAGCTGCAGCACTGTGGAAAAAGATAAATACTTGATCACGTACTTCCACTTATGTGCATTAAAGGGAAAATTATATAATTATAGCAAGTTACTGTAAGAATGTGTTGCAATGAGTTTATGTTGCGTTGAAGATTTGGGCCTCATCAGTGGTTTGTACATTTTATTTTCTTTATCCAACTGAAACAGCTTGTGCTGAGAATTTAAATATATTTTTTAATTACCATGCTGTCTCAGATGTTAAGGGAAATGTGAAATTTTGAAGTATTTATTCTCAAAGTATGGAAAAATGAATGTTTACAGTGCAGCCTGTGTACCAAACATGGCGCCTCTTAAGTGGCATAGCTATAAAATGATGTCTTATATTAAGAAAAGATGGAAATAATGACATTGTTGCATTTTTTTAGATGTGAATAATAATGAAAATATGGTGGCTTTCAATTGGGGAAATGGTAACCAGTGAAAACCACACATGCATGCTGTAAATATATGCCCGTGACAAAGAGGGATACACGTCCGCACTTTAAGAAGTGTGAGGATTGTTTTTTAGTTTACATGTTTTCAATTTTTGTTATTTTGTATTGTTGTAGCTTTGCACTTTTCTGTTACACATCAGTCCCTGAATGCATCAGAAATGACTGTTTTGGGAGAAAGATAATAAACAACAATCCTTACAGAGTTGCTCTATGAACCCGGTGGAGCTGAATGTAAAAGTGGTCTGAAAAGTTTCATTTGAACCCACAAGAGTTATTATTTCTCAGCTCTGTCACTGGCAGTCAAGGATTAAGTTGCCTGGATAATTTCATGTGATAAAACTGAGCCATACATGGGACAACAGCTCTCAGGTCGACCTATCAGAACACCACCATCAACTGCGTTTAGTCTTTTGATTTACAAAATCTGTTCAGCAGCAGCTCTTGTTGTCCAGAACTGTGATGGACCTCCTCCCCTCACCAAGAAAACTGTCTCATGTGACTGCAGGTTGGGCTCCACTGATAGATTTGGCATGATTGGTTTGTATTTCACATTACTGTGGTCCATTTGACCTCATGAACAAATGTCCATTTGAACATGAAAATGCAGACTGTCAACTGCCGTATTGTACCTTATCATCTGACCTATGCAAACGCAGGAATCTGGAAAATGGGAATAAAATAAAGACATTTCAAAATAAAAATGTGTTCTGGTTGTCTTTTCTCATTAAATACAGAGGAATCTTGTTAAAACTGGTATGTTTTACATTTCAGATGCAAGACTTTTTAACAGGAGCACGTCCCTGAATGAGCCGACGACTGAAAGTACTGGACATTATATTACTAGTAACCTGCATCAGTTCCTTTGGATATGTCTGCTCATTCAACATACTTGAATTTTGAACAAGAATGGAAACAAATTGTGAAAGATATGTCCTTGTTCTCTCATATCATATTCATTATGACTCATGAAAAGTCAATAATGTAAATTTGAGCGCTTTAAACTTGGAGTACTTATCAATTAAAGGCCTTGAGACAGTGATTACTCACTTAAAGGATGTCAAATTTACAACCCAACTGTGTGGCACTAATATTTTAACAATAGACAAGTTACCAAAGTTTCATAAAAATGTCTTTAATATTGGATCAAATGGGAAAAACCCGTTAAACCCGTTTAAAATCTTGTTTAAATGTGTCTTTCAGCCACTGGGGGGCAGTGCAACAAACTGGAAATACAACACTTTGTTTAAATGTTAGTACTTTTATAAAAGGCCCATAGTGTTATATACTGGAGTTCAGCTGGGCTCATGGTGACCAGCAGGTTGAGCTGCAGTGTTGGGTGATCATTCTGGTGACTTTATTTAGATTTTATATTAAAGCAGCCCAATTCCCTTTGACCTCAGGATATCTCTCTCCCTCAAATCCAGACCCAGCAGCTTCAAAACTGTAGAAGGGTCATTCACCCGCTACGATCACATTTGGTCTGGACCATTTTTCGATAATCATACACATTTTAGAAATATTTTGATATGTTTTACCACGTCTTCCGTAGAAACACTTTCTGAATGACAAGATGTGACCCGAGTTAAGGAATATTTTAGCTTCCCAAAATTATTTAATAAACAGATGGTGCAGTTTAAACCTCAGATCTTACAAAACTGACAGTGACTTCATGCACAAACATGCTATAACAAATGGCAATAACTGATAAGTACTTCAAAAGAGAGTCCAAAATATGTAGCTTTAACTGAGAGCCTACCTGAAGCAAAGCCCTTGAACCTTTTTGGGTCCCAACCCACCAGTTGAGAGCCGCTGGTTTATATTAATGTACTCCAGCTAATGCAGCTAGGTGTTTCTTATATGAGATCCTTCATACCAATGAAATTCTCCGGTTTTAATAAATGTGTTCATGGTTATATATGCTTATGTATTTATAAAAAATAAAATAAAAAAGGTGCTTCATACATGTAGACTATTATCTGAGCCCAAATGTTCAAGTGTGCTGCAAGCAGTACCTTTATTTATATATAATTATATTAATTATTCATTACGCGGTTTTAATAATAATAGGAATAATAACAGCAATGGTGACCGGAGGCCCATGTGCTCAGGTAGGAGGTTAATGAGGACAGTGTGCTGTGAAGTTTAGCGGCTGCAGAATCCTGCAGAGAAAAGCAAGGTTCAAGGCTGGGTCGTCTGTGAGGTCATCTGGGTGCAGCCCTGGCTGTTTGAAGACAGGGGGGGTTGGCTGCAGAGGGCAGCACGCCACTTTCCAAAAGAAAGAGTTGATAATGTCATCCGTGATGGAGCATAGTGGGGGTAAACACAGACAGTTGCTGTCAGGGTGGACAGCAGCAGCCCCTGGTGGTTTTGTTGTTTGTTCAAGAGCACTGGTAACAGTGCGTGTTGTCGTCACCACGGCTGTAAACTAGAGGAAATATAAAGGTCTGCAGAGTTTGCATGAAATATTTAGGATTATATTCACTTATTTAAGGTTGTGGTAATTTTAAATACGTTGTGCGACATTGACTGAGTCTAACAAGTGTCTTATCTTTGCATCCTCCTTATTAGGGATGGGCGGTATGGACTAAAAAATGTATCACGATGATTTCTGGCATTTATCTCGTTAACGATAAAAATGACGATAAGAGAAATACCAATTCAACTCCACCTTTGTAACTATAAATCTATCACCACATTCAGTCTTTGGAGCCCCCAAATCACTGCTCTAAAGAATAGTGAATACTACTAAACTACACCAATTAAATTGAATTGATAAAAGATCCCCGTTCCGCCATGTTTGTTACACAAAAACGTATCAACGGCAATTTATCCTTCTTTCTTTCTTTCTTTCTTTCTTTCTTTCTTTCTTTCTTTCTTTCTTTCTTTCTTTCTTTCTTTCTTTCTTTCTTTCTTTCTTTCTTTCTTTCTTTCAGGCTCATTTCTTTCTTTCTTTCTTTCTTTCTTTCTTTCTTTCTTTCTTTCTTTCTTTCTTTCTTTCTTTCTTTCTTTCTTTCTTTCTGGCTCATTTCTTTTTTTCTTTCTGGCTCATTTCTTTCTTTCTTTCTTTTTGGCTCATTTCTATTTCTTTCTTTCTTTCTTTCTTTCTTTCTTTCTTTCTTTTTGGCTCATTTCTATTTCTTTCTTTCTTTCTGGCTCATTTCTTTCTTTCTTTTTTCTTTTTGGCTCATTTCTATTTCTTTCTTTCTTTCTTTCTTTCTTTCTTTCTTTCTTTCTTTCTTTCTTTCTGGCTCATTTCTTTCTTTATTTTGGCTCATTTCTTTCTTTCTGTCTTTCTTTCTTTCTTTCTTTCTTTCTTTCTTTCTTTCTTTCTTTCTTTCTTTCTTTCTTTCTTTCTTTCTTTCTTTCTTTCTTTCTTTCATTCTGGCTCATTTCTTCCTTCCTTCCGTCATCAACGGGAATTTATCGTTTTTACCTCGAGATGACAAATTCTTACCGTGGATAATTTTTTTGACGGTTTATCGTGAACGGTGAAATATCGCCCATTCCTACTCCTTATACATTTCAACTCTCAATTACCTGCCAACAGCATATGCCTGCCCTTTACATCTCCACATCCTATACTGAGATGAAAGCCCTCTGATTTATTCTAATCAAAAGACTGTTAAATACCAAGGCCAGACCCCCTGAACCAACCCGTACGTGTTCCCGCAGACACACACACAGGCTCCCTCATCAACTCCATGCAGACTGAAGAGCCGATGATTTTCCTCAGGACCAAAGGGAGGTGAACGCAACTGTGACTGTGAGGCATTGACAGGCAAAAGGTTTTAGCATGCGGCCTAATTGCAGCCGGCCTCTCCCGCCGAGCATAATTAGTGTTAGTCTGGCATGTCCCTTCCTGTGGAGTTTCATTTATTAGAGATGATGATTGGCTGATGGATGAAACGGAGGGGGGACACTCCCGCCACCCCTCACCGTGGGAGGGAGACACAGCCAGGAGGGCAGTACAGAGAAGATCTCACCTGCTGAAAGCTCCCCTGCCTTCTCCAGCAGCCAATTAACCCACAGTTGTTTTTCCACTTGTAATGCTGGTAACCCCACTATTTTTCGGCCCTCAGGTTTCTCACATTAAGTGCCAGCTTTCTGTTCCGGTTTTAGTCTTTTACTCTGACCTGATCCAGTCTTCAGGTTCTTTATTGTCACTTTTTCTTCAGTGTTCTTCCGGAATGAAATGACGTGCCGAAAAAACATAACAAGGGCAGCCATTGGCTTAAGACATGAATATATGTTCACTTCATTGGTTTATTTTCCTTATAATGTTAAAAAAAAAAAATAGTGATCGAATCTGCTGCCATTTACTTGTGCTGGTAACTATGAAATCAGGACGGCAACTTGCCTGTGCTGATATTGCTAGGCTTTGTAGGGGATGGATCCAAATTAGGGACCAGAGAGGCACATCACAGTCAATCAATAAAACCCATAGGGACAGATCAATGGGCTAATAGCAAGCAGAGCAGGAAGGGAAGGTGGGACAGTATATAGACGCAGGGGCCGACTAGATCCAGGCGTTAACCATCAGGACCAAGGACAGAGGCTTCACCCGTAGAGTCGAGACTAAACCTATAAAACCAGAGAGGAGTAAGAATTGTTTACAGTTATATTTTCTAGTCGAGAAAAGAAGAACAAAAGGTTGTTGACCTCCACTGGCTGCTGTTGAGCTCCTTTATTTCAGTGTCTGAATGTAGTTCACCTGACTGTGCAGCTGTCGGTGAAGGTGCCAAATAAAGATCCCATCCAAGATCAAAACGTTGCATCATAAATACCCTGTTGCAACAGATTTCAGTAAATCTCATTAAAAAAATAATGAAAATGTTTGATATCTTGTCCTTGTGTTATTTTAAACCACATGTCTTGGACTGTCCGTCCTCAACCAAACACTACGCATTACAGAGACGGGAGCGCTCATTCTGCAACAGACTCAAACTAGAAACTCGGTGGTTTCTTTCACAATAACATTCTGCTTTTCTAGAGTTTCCTAAAGATTGCTGTGTGGTTGTCTGGGGACCTAAATACGCTACTTATTCCAGTTATCACTTCTGAATTTAATCAACGTTAAACAATGAATGACTGAATAACGAAAGAACGGATGAACTGAATAAACAACAAATAAGTACTAGGAATCTGGCAAGAACTTATTTTTTTAGAACAGCAGCACTTTCCCACAGAAAAAGGGCCAGAAATAAGTTTTGCTCGGAAATACTGTATATGATTAAAAATATATATATTTATAAGTGAAGACTTGTTTATTTTGTTTGTTTTTTTTAAATCAGCTCATAACTTACATTTTGTCTGTTTGTTGTCACTTTAGTGCAGTACCAGATAAGTAAATGTGTCAGAATATCATCCAATCTCCTCACAATCAACTCTTGGTGCCATAAAGAAAAGAAAACAAACCACGTGGGGATGAATGTGTTGTTTTATGTGTTTAAAGAATTTGAGTTTCTACATTCGTGTATAAAAACGTGTTTTGGTCATTTAAATACTGTCAAACATTCGGCAATAACAGTTTACCTTCTTTGTGCGTTTTACTCAGTCAACCATCAGCCTTTACTCCACCTCTTTACTCTTTGATTTCTTCATTCACTGCTTGATCCTCTGTCTTTTCTGGTGATACCATGGTTTCCCAGAGTTTTGTTCTTCTCTTTTACCCTAATTTTCCTGCCCTAATGGTGTTTCTTTTTAAAACTGGTACTTATCCATCTTTATAAATGATTTGTACATGTACATGCATGTAAAGAATGGCTATGACATCCAACTTTCAGAACCAAGCTTCAATAATTCATATCTAAACAAATATTGTGAGCATTCTTTTGGATTTTGCTATTGATTATGAACTTGGTTGTACATACGAACAGGAAGAGTTGGGTGGTTTGAAATGGATAAACCCAAATGTAATCTGTCCAGAGGTGCAATTATGTGAAAATATGGTGTTTTTTTGTAGGTAAGGAGAAGCTCAGGTCTTTTTTTCTTCTTGTTATTATTTATTTATTGAGTAAAAAACTATTGAGGCAGCCAGTACACAGATGTTTTATTTTTGAGTGTCACAATACAGTTCACTATTATTCTGCCTTGGAATATGTATTTCCAGTGAGTGAGCTTGTCATTGCAGCACAAAAGTCAAACAAATTGATGAGATTTGCGAGGAAGCTAGAAGAAGGTATTCTAAAATCATTTGTATCATGAATTTTAAATAAGCCAAAGCTACAGTTTGATTGATATCCACATGCAGCTTGTGCTTGTCCTCCCATTCCTGTTGTAATGAGGTAAGACAAGAAAAAACACGTGCGTTTACATCCCATGTAAGACATTAAAGGGAAATTAACTTGACTCAGGCCTGTTTGCAACATGTCAGTGACAACAGCTCCAGGCCTTTTGTTTGAAAGTGGATAAAATCCCAGCGCCAGAGTCAGGCGCGTCAGCAGAAAAGAGCAGCAATATAGTAGCTTTAAAAAAATAGTTTCACAACAATTATTGATGCTCATGTGATGTTTTTGTGTTCTGAGTGCACAGTAACTTTGTGTGATTTCTCTTTCTTTAACAGTGAAGTTTAAATTTTCAGTGGCTTGATGGATATGTTGCTCCCTTTGGCCTTTATTGTTTATGGCTGGGTCACTACCCCGGGGACTGCCGGTGAGTTATATAGGTAAGTGTTGCTCTGATTGAGTAACTTGCCTCTGGCAATAAAAGGTCGACATGAATGATTAATGAGCGGAAAATGTCATAAGGGAGGGAAAATAGAAAGGGTGTCAGGCATTTATGGGATGACTACATCCTAAATTTACGTCCACACTCTTTTTTTGTTTGAACAGATATTTCACGTCTCAAAACCCTTTAAGTTTAACCACATGTAATATTTGAAATGTACATCTATTATGAGAGCGACTATGAGTATTATTTGAAACTGTTATTTAGCATTAATCTGAGATGGGTTATTTTTGTAGCAAACAAATCAATTACAAGTCCAAAAATCCAGATATTAACCCCCTTAATGAGATGTTCACCTATCGTGTGTATTCAGATCAATGACGAGATGATATCTGGACAGAGGTGGGTCTACTGACACCCCATCTGAGCTCAGACATTAATTACAACCCCTGGCGATTCCCACTGCCCTTATGAGAATCTATTTAATGATCCGATGTCAGCAGGATCCCCTCCCATTAAGGCTCTACTTTACCTGTGTGAAATTTCATGACCTAACACAGAATCGCAACAAAACAATCACATTTAAGCAACAGTGCCTTTATTGAAAACAATGGTTTATCAGATGCACATTGATTTACTAAATATTCTCTCCAGCACTTAACACTGACATTTGGAAACACTGCTGAACTCCACATCACTTTATTAAACAATCATTTTACAAGTGCAAAAACTTTTGTCAATATAATTCTATGTTTTAAATGCTAAAAAACTATAATCCGCTATTCTTTCTTTTGGTTCATTACAGCACATTAAATCTGAGTAGAAAAATACTACACCATATTCTGCATTTTACTACAAGAAGTCTTGATTTCCAGCCACCAATAATCACCTCACAGTAATTATACTCTATTCTGCTTCATCAAAGAACAAGATTATCACAGAAGATTGGGATGTCTACAGATGCTGCTGCACATTCACCCTGATGGCACTTCTTACCTTTGAATAACATCACAAACACAGATGACAGAATACTGCTAGTTTACACTCTAACACTCAGCAGTCCGCTCAGCAGAGGTCTGTTGACGATCAGCCGTTTTATTGCTTCCCCTCGTCGGTCTGATGCTCCCATGGGATCGGATCATTTTCGTCTGTGTGCGATCCAGTCTCCCTCTCGTGCCAGAACTGCTCCACATCAGGCAGGACAAAGCCATCTTTAAGGCTGGCCCCGTCCGCTTCTCTCCCTTCCTCTGGTTGGGGTGGAGCCTCCCTGCTGGGTTCCTGCTGGCTGGAGCTGGAGCTGAACTGAACGTTTCTCTCCCAACTCAGGTGCCCTGAGAAAGCTGGTCTGGGACAAGGAGACTGGAGAGAGGTAGGATTGTGGGGTCCGGGCTTTGGCTTCGGGGGAGGCTGCTTGCGCATGGTGAGTCGCCTCCACAGCCCCCTGTAACCCTCTCTGAACTCCTCAGACAGAAAGAGGACTATGAGAGGGTTCACCAGTGACAGAGAGAAGGTGAGCAGCTGGGCAGACAAGGTGAGGAAAAGGGGAGGAGAGGAGACCAGAGGCTGAGCTCCTTCAATTTCTTTCTCTGCTATGTGACGCTCCCACACCCACACCACCCACTGAGGAAGCCAGAGGATAGCCATGGCGACGGTGAGGCTGAAAAGCATTAAAGTGAGCCTTCTTGATCGGATCTGCGCCCGCAGGTTCTGAGTCTTACTGGAGCGGCGCTGGCATTGGCCGTACGCCTTCCAGAAGTACATCAGAGCAAAGCTGAGAGGAGCGCAGTAGACCCCCAGAGGGTAAGCTTTGACATACACAGACATGAAATCCTGGGCTTCAGGGGGAACCCTCAGAATACACACCAGTCCACGGATCCCTCTCTGCAGCTTTGCAAACAACCAGAGAGGGATGGTGACGGAGCAGGCGGACAACCAGATGAAGAACAGCACCACCAGGATGGAGCCCAGGTGGATGCTCACCTGCTTGGTGGGGTTGGACACGTAGCGGCAGCAGGCTTTGGCCATGATGGCCACTGTGAGGCTCTTTGCTGCCATGCAGGACTGGAGGAACCAGTCGGCCGTCTTGCACACCACCCAGCCCAGATTCCAGCTGGCCTTGGAGTAGGACGCAGCCCTGAAAGGCACTGTGAACATCAGCAGGAGCCCGTCGGCAAACATCAGGTTGAAGACGAGGGAGTTGATCAGAGATAGTTTGCCCCTGTGAGCGTTTGAGAACAGGATGACCATTGCGGTGAGATTACAAGCCACACCCAGCACACAGATGACTCCCAGAATGGCCGGCACCAGGACTTTGAGCTCACCGGAGTCCCAGTGGTGGAAAGACCCCAGTTCATTGAACGGCCACTTGTCTAGTGAGCTGTTCACCGTGGTCGCATTGTTCCCGCTCAGCTTATCCATCGTTTCCAGAAAGACAGAGAAAACAATCTGTAAAAGTCAAAGATAGCCTCAAGGACAAAACAAGGAGTTCTGGGTAGAATATCTTCCAAATTAGATTTGATCTTGAAAAAGACTTGGAAATATGTCTTGGGCTCAAAAGCAGTTAAAACAATTGCATCAGGGAAGTTTTTGAATGACAATCAGTGATCAGAGTGGAGCTCCTGCCTGTCCCCTGCCTCATGCCGAGCTACTGTGATGCAGCCTCTGCAGCTACTTATAAAGATGCTATGTGATTGACAGCTACTATCCCCAACTGGCAAAATGTGCTAAGACGACACCCACATGGGGCCAATTAGGAAAAACTCAGTATAATGTGCACAGGTTAATGTATTGGATCCCGGATTTGAGTGATTGTGAATTAATCATTTCCCTTCACATCATTAGTGTGGATGTTTTGAATGACATTTAAGAAGGCTGTTTATTCATTTAAGTGTGTAGTACTTTGCGTACTGGTGTTTTTTTGATTACCCTCTTAAACAAATCAAATCCTAGAACTTTTATGGTGATTTCAGTAAAGTAAATGTTTTGGACTTTTATATTGTATCACCTAAAAGGTCTCCAGTTACAGTTACACAGCACGTCCTGTTTTGTGACGCAGTTACGTGAATGTTCTGCCATAAAGAAAATGTGGCGTCAAAGTAAATGACTGTGCAGTGCAAACGTGACGAACTGCAACTATATCTAACATGGCTTCAACAATGTTGACATTTATGAGGTTTGAGGGATTTTAGATGTAAAATGTCTTCTCTATGGCCGCCACTCAGACCCTAGTCTCCAAACTGACCTGATAACTTATAAGTACTCTGCACAATGGGATTAATTCATTAATTGATAATACAGATTTTATGTCAGAATCAAATATTTTCAATCAGCACTTCTTGACTTTAATTCACAATATTTACACTGTGTCAAAGTAAATTACTGTATTTATGCACGATACGTCTAATTATGAATCCAATACATGAACCTGTGCAACATTATAGTGAAGTTTCTCGCTTTAAAGAAGAATTCATTTGTTTATTGCATTGATTACGTGCTGTTTTTTAAAATCATGATGTATTTCAAATTATTTAACATCAATAATCAGAATTTAAAACCGCCTCTACTATCTTTGTCCACATGAGGGCGACCTTACACCAAACTGCGTGATGACTACAGCCAGGAAGTGACGTGCCATTTGCGTCTCTCACTTTGATTCATCACAAATTCACAGATAAGGTCCGACAATGCTGGATTGAGCTTGCACGTCTTTATTTATTTTATTTTTTATCTTTTATTATTCAAAGAAAGTCCAGTAACCATAAAGACTGCATGGTATTTCATTGCATTTCAATACATTCTGAGCTATAAAAGTTTTGTTTCAATTATAAGTGTCACAAAGGATGTTGTTTAGAAGATTGTACTGTTAAAGGAATCACACTTGATTATTCCCTGATTTCACAGAGTTCAGTTAGACCTTTGACTGCTTTGCTTTAAGGGAGGTGGCTCTTCGAACAAATCTGAGACAGGTGATGATGATGGGAGGTGGGGGGGCGGCTCTGCAGCATCCTGTTACCCAGTAGTTGCACAGAGCCTTGTATGAAAAGCAGATGTTCAAATAATCATTTGAAGGCTGTCAGCCTCATCAAAATCAGATTCAATGCATGCAAAAGGAAGTCTTTTAACGCTGGAATTTCAATTTTCCGTACTGTCCAAATAAGATCAAAATATGGCAGAGTCTGGGTTTTTTTCTTCAGTAGGAACTTTTGAAAAGAAAAAGTGTTTTTTTTTCTTCATGTCTCTTCATGTTTCTTCATGATATCAGACAAACTGCAGTCACTCTGTACAATTCACACCACCCTCTCCTGAGCTCACAAGCATGTAATTGGGTGCTTTAATAGGATCTTGGCTTCAAGCAATTTTTCCTCTTGGGGGCCAGGTGGACCTTTAGCATGTGTGTGTGTGTGTGTGTGTGTGTGTGTGTGTGTGTGTGTGTGTGTGTGTGTGTGTGTGTGTGTGTGGTTATTCTTTTTGCTTATTGAGAAAGAGGAAAGAAAAGAGTGGGAACAAAAACACAACAGAACAAAAAAAAACCCAAATGTTTTCCAAGTTAACATTTCATTTTAAAACATTCACACAGTCCCTTCCCCTCCCTCCCACGCCCACTACATCAAACCCCCACATACCAAAAGAAGGCACCACAGCTTCTAAACAGACTCGTCGACAGAGAGAGAAGGACGCGACAAACAACAGCGTTAAATAAAACAAGTGTCACCACCTGGAAGGGCTTCATTCACATTACAGACTACAGCAGTCTCGACAAGGAGACGAAGAACTGGTGCTAATAAGACTGACCGTGCTGCGTCACAGGAGAAAATGCTCAGTTTGTGGGGTAGGAGATTAACAGTCTGTCCCTCTGGGCTCTCCGACTTCACCTCAGTCAGAGGCAGGAGGGTTCATTACATGCGCTGCAGCACGAGCAGATTGAAGACAGGGGGCACTGCCGCTACATGACAAACGAGCCGGCGTCATGTAAGCTTGGGTTTCTCCGTCTGTGTGCTCTGTTTTATATTCAGTGTTCCCAAATCCGCCCTTTATGTCAGGGTCCAGAGGGTTGCTACATAACAAGTATTCATGCAGCAATCCTCTCGTTGCATAAATGCACGGGATTCAAGTCTGCGGGCGTCCGTGACGCTAAATGAATCGAATTATGAGCCAAATAGTGGAATGAAACCTTTTTCTTCACATTGTATCCATTTCGTGCTTTTCAAAATGTCTCATCGTCCACCTTCCCCACTTCAGTCACTGGACACCTGACTCTGCGGCTCCAAAGAAGAGTGGGGAGGGTGTGGGGGGGGTTGAAGACAGTTGCTCCTTGTTTTACGAGGGCCGGGGGGGTCGGCAGGGGCGCACTGCCTGTTAGTTCACTTTGTCCTGGAAGATGTAGAGGTTGTTGGTGG
Source organism: Cololabis saira (assembly GCF_033807715.1). NCBI lineage: Eukaryota > Metazoa > Chordata > Actinopteri > Beloniformes > Belonidae > Cololabis > Cololabis saira. Next base: position 19,405,513 of record NC_084593.1, read on the forward strand.
CCGCCACGGCGATGATGTTTTCGTGTGGGTGCCACGTCGTGTGGAGGATCTTCTTGCTGAAGTCGAGGCTGTCCACGCTGATCTCATCCTTGCGACGTTTCCCACCTACGCACACCTGGAGGGCAAACGCAGGGGAGGATGAGTATTCACACCTTTACAATCATAAATAAAAAAAAAACACTTTCAGTCTTGTTACCTGGCAACAAAGGAAACAAGACTGGCATGAAACCCTCGTACTTTGTGAAAGCAGACGTGTAAAACAGGCTAAACGTTTTACCGGCTCTTTAACACCTCAACGGCCAGCGTTCCCTGCATTTTTCAGCCCATTTTTCCTCTAAGGGAAAAGCTTTAGCGCTTAAGCAGTAAAATGCTTCCCCATGCTCACCTGCTAGTCTCACACGTTGTACTTCCAAGATAACAGAGAGGGAACCAAAGCAAAGGGAAGAGAGACACTAAAATGCTCTCAGCTAGAAGAATCATTAAAGAACGTGATTATCTTCTGAGGAGTCCCACTTTGACAGATTAGACACAGTAAATACTTCACTGGGCATGTTATTTTAATATTTACATCTCAACCGCTAGATGTGCTGAAAAGATTGATGTAAAAAGGAAAAAAAGAGGTGGAACATTAGAGCCTGACTCATCATATTCTCCTTGATTTAAGTAACTGTTAGATTCAGTGGGAAATAAATGATAATATGATTTTCCTGGATCATATAATCATGTGGTATCTTACGGATTTCCATTCAGGAAAATTTAAGATATCAGGGTGAACCAGAAAAATTGACTCCTTTTTGTTGATTTGCAGAAAATTAATTTGCAGCCATGCAGTTAACTGAACGTCCTCATGGTCAATCCCTTTATTTTTGGCAATCGTATTCAGTCACACCACAGCTAGTGGCCCCTGTAATGTGAGGATTTGCTTGTATTTCTTTTTTTTCCACATTTCCATGGACAAACAGACAGTTGAAGGCTTGAAAAATTATAGTAAGCACTTGAATATTTCTGGAAAAAAGAAAAAGACAAAATACAAACAAACAAAAGAAGAGCTTTGTTCAACGCCCAATCTTTATTTACATTTTGGTGTCTGACTTTTATCCAGGAAGCCAAACGGACATAAAAACTCTAGCTCAAAACAAAAAATTAATATTTCCCCAAACTTATTTGAAAAATTACCCATCAATCAATAGTAATGTAAAACATTGACGAAGGCAGATATTGCTGGTTTTAGCTTAAATCAGCTCAAATAAAACGTTGCGGACCTTCTGTTGTAAAAGAAGAACCGACACCAAGATAGTTATTATTTTCTCTGACAAACCCTTAACAGAAAAAAAATTTGTCATAATCATTTCTGCCATACAACAGAAAAGATCCAGAAAGTTTGTAGAAGAACCAGGTAATATTTGGCACGTCCCAATTCAAATGTCTTTGTTTTGTCACCTGAGTCAAATTATAAAAATGGTTGTGACTCGCTGAGCGTTTCAACCTTTCTGGAAATTAATCCAGTTGACTCAAATTCATATTGGATTTATGCGCTGATGAGAACTGACGTACCTTGCGAGGCTTCAGAATAGCTCGAGGTTTGCTGTTCTCTCTTGACGCTTCCAGCGTGACGTCTCGTTTGGTGTTCCGGTCAAACATCCGGAAAAAGTTGTTGTACGAGCCGGTCATTATGACACTGAGAAGGAGAGAAGAAGAGGTTGTTGAGTGAGGATGGATGGAGGGATGGATGGATGGATGGATGGATGGATGATGGATGGATGGATGGATGGATGGATGATGGATGGATGGATGGATGGATGGATGGATGGATGGATGGATGGAAGGATGGATGGATGGATGGATGGATGGATGGATGGATGGAGGGATGGAAGGATGGAGGGATGGATGGGTGGATGGATGGATGGATGGATGGATGGATGGATGGATGGAGGGAGGGATGGATGGATGGATGGATGGATGGATGGATGGATGGATGGATGGATGGATGGATGGATGGATGGATGGATGGATGGATGGATGGATGGAGGGATGGGATTACGGAGATGGATAGCATTTTTCCATGTCCATTGCAAAGATTGGGAAAATCCTCTCGCAGAATGATGCAGAAAAACTAGTTCATGCGTTTGTATCTTCTAGACTAGATTACTGTAATGTGTTATTAGCAGGATGTCAAGGTAATTTGCTGAATAGGCTCCAGCTGATCCAGAATGCAGCAGCCCGAGTGCTGACAGGAATCAGTAGGAGAGACCACGTCTCTCAAGTGTATCTTACGGATTTCCATTCAGGAAAATGTAAGATATCAGGGTGAACCAGAAAAATTGACTCCTTTTTGTTGATTTGCAGAAAATTAATTTGCAGCCATGCAGTTAACTGAACGTCCTCATGGTCAATCCCTTTATTTTTTGGCAATCGTATTCAGTCACACTGCAGGTAGTGGACCCTGTAATGGGAGGATTTGCTTTTATTTAATTTTTTTTCCACATTTCCACGGACAGACAGTTGAAGGCTTGAAAAATTATAGTAAGCACTTGAATATTTCTGGAAAAAAGAAAAAGACAAAATACAAACAAACAAAAGAAGAGTGTTAGCGTCGCTCCATTGGCTACCCGTAAAATTCAGAATCCAATTTAAAATTTTATTACTTGCGTATAAAGCCCAAATCGGCTTAGCTCTGCATTATTTGCAAGACCTGATAGTGCCTTATGTTCCTGGCAGAGCTCTCCGCTCCCAGGGTGCAGGTTTACTCGTAGTTCCTAGAGTATCCAAATGTAGATTTGGAGGGCGGGCGTTCTGCTATCAGGCACCACTACTTTGGAACCAACTTCCAATCGGGGTTAAGGAGGCTGACACCACCTCCACCTTTAAAACTAAACTTAAAACATTTCTGTTTAGTAAAGCCTATAGTTAGTGTTTAGTAAACCTCTAGCTGGTGTTGGTAAATCTCTAGGTAGTGTAAACTCTAGTGTGTTAGAGTCGTTCCTGTAGTTTCTTGTGCTGGCCCCCCCCCTTCTCCTCCCTTTTCTCTCTTTTGTCCATGTTGCAGCATCCTTTGCCGGACACCGGAACCTGCAGTGTGGGAGTGAGGGGGGCAGGGTAACGGCCCCTTTTGGGCGGGGGAGAAGGTTCGTCACTCAAGACTCTCTCCCTGGCCCTGCCCCTTCTCAACCTTTCCCCGACCCTGCACCCCAACCTGGGACTTGCTGATTGGGCCGGAGCTTCGAGCTGCGTGCTGGCCTGCGGTCCCCACCCCTGGTCATCCCGTTGCTGCTTCCACCTGCCTGCTGTGCTGTTGCCGTCCCCGACCCCCAGTCTGGCCCTCGGCAGGAGGGTCCCCCCTTATGAGCCTGGTCCTGCTCAAGGTTTCTTCCCTCCTAAAGGGGAGTTTTTCCTTGCCACTGTTTGGCTTAAGGTTTTTCTCCCACTAGGGGAGTTTTTACCTGCCATTGTTTATGTAATAATTGCTCGGGGGTCATGTTCTGGGTATGGGCCTCTGGAAAGCGTCTAGAGACAACTTTTGTTGTATTAGACGCTATATAAATAAAATTGAATTGAATTGAATTGAATTGAATGGATGGATGGATGGATGGATGGATGGATGGATGGATGGATGGATGGATGGATGGATGGATGGATGGATGGATGGATGGATGGATGGATGGATGGATGGATGGATGGATGGATGGGTGGATGGATGGATGGAGGGGTGGATGTATGGATGGATGGATGGATGGATGGATGGATGGATGGAGGGGTGGATGTATGGATGGATGGATGGATGGATGGATGGATGGATGATGGATGGATGGATGGACGGAGGGATGGATGGAGGGATGGATGGATGATGGATGGATGATGGATGAGAAGCCTCACCTGTCTGATCCGTTCCAAACACACTCAAACTTGTCGAAGATGCAGTCGTTCTCGTACAGAGAACAAAGTTTGCCTCGCAAATAGTCGTGAACCTGAAAAACCAAACAAAGCCTGGTTGTTATGGTCCGTCAGTGCAAAGCAACATAAGTCCATCACATTCCCTTGAAGAGGAAAACTGTAAGCTCTGCTGCCATATGCCCCACTTCCTGTAATCCTACAGGCTCGATCACCAAGCTAAGATGTTCGGCAGCAGGTGGAGAAGGAGGGCCAATTGGAAGGAGAATCCCCCTGAGCCCGGCTGATGGTCTTATCAATCATGACCTGCCCTGAGATGGCTCCGCCTGATCAGACAGTGTGCATCCGACCCCAGTGACCTCTCAGTGGGAGGTTTTAGCCTTCAGGTTGCTTCTGCAAAAGCACAATTTTCTAACAGACACTGGGCTCAATAAGTCCTCCTGGGATAATTGCTAAAGATGACGAGGTTACAGACTGACACGGCGACAGTGGAAAAAAAGATTACGCTGAGTGATTATCCTCAAATCAATACGTTTTGATTTGATCTGGGCTCAGCTGTAATTTATTATCTTCTCCAGCTGGGAATTTCCTCTGGAGCATTAAGGCTGTCTGACTTGAGGGCAGGAGAGAAACATACCTGGTAAGTCTCAAGTGGTTTGTTCTCCATTTGGAGGTCCCACACCTTGACAGTGAGGTAGTCCCTTGTCATCAGGTAGCGTCCATTGTGGCTGAACTTCACGTCAGAGATGGATGAAATGATTTCAGAGAAAAAGGAACGGGTGGATGGATCCTCCGGCTCCTCAAAATCTGCAAGATAAGGACAATAAAAAAGAAAAAGCAGTTATCTAACACTACACAGGAAAGATAATTTTATGGCATCTTAAAGAAGATTAATTTAAGTGAGAAATAGAAAGAGAAAAAAAAAGTATTTGGTTTGAGTTGCAATAGCTGCCTGCATGCTCCTGCAGCAGCTTCATCTCTTCATGGAATTATTTAGGGAGATAATCGCGGGTCAGCGTGATGGGTAAATATTGGTTATGATGCACATTGATTTTGGCAGCTGCTGATCTGTGTGCAGGCCAGCACACTGGGGATGAGAGCCAGGCATTCCATCGTTAGCTGTCAACTTATTGTTCCTCCTCCCCTTCCTCGCCGCCTCTCCAAAAAAGCCCCCTCCGCTCTCCCCCTCTACTCAATCCTCCTCCTCAGCTGAGGCCCTGTGATGTGTCAATAGGGAGTCTAACTGGAGAAGCAGCGCAAGAGATGAAAAAATGGGGGGATGAGGACGGGATAAGAAAAACAAATCAATGTCAAAGTGTTGGGCCCATATGAGCCTCGCTGGATTTTTCCTTTCTTCTTCTTCGTGTGTGTGTATGCGTTCCAGGGAAATGGTGTTTGTGGATAAGCAAAGGTGCAGCGTGTGCATGTATATATGCATGTGTGTCCTTGCCCTCCTGCTTCAGGGGTGTATAATAGGGTCCCCGGGGAGGCAGCAGGGGGGCTCGTTTGGTCCCGCTCGCTCTGTCCTGGGGCTCAGTGCTTTGGCAATCCTCCGTGAATCCCTCCACCCATCCCTCACCGGTCCACGCATCCTTGCTGTAACGCTGATTGATACCAGCGGCCTCCTGGATTTATTGGCGTGGAGGGAGATTGAGAGTGTTTGTGCATTTACATGAGGTTTATATGTGTATATGTCTGTGTCACGGGAAGGTGAAGCTGTGGCACACACACCAGGGACGGTGTTATTTGTCGCTCCGAGCCATTCGAGTTCATGCGGCGAGGCAGTAGATATTAAGAGACCTGTCCTGAGGCGTCCAGGAATGCCGCATTCATGCCATTAATAAAATTGCAAGGCCAGCTATTAATAACTTCCAATTTCCCTTCAAAAAGCTTCCAAATCCAACCAATTTTTCTTATTTAATGCTCAGATGCTCATATGAAATTCAACAGGCCTCGTGAACGCACGGTCCAGCGGACGCATCAATATGTCTGAGGAAATGAGTGACATTATCGAACAACAAGGTGTGTCCGTGAGGGACTAATACAATTGCTCTTACAACATTGATTTCCCAGCGCAAATGTCAATGTATTCATTATTCATCCCACTAAAGTGTTTGCATGTGGTGTTAGGACTTAGAGAAGGCTGCTCATTGTTTGAAATATGCAACAGCAGTTATTGATGGGTTATCAATCGCGGTGCGTTGAGCAGGGCGGCATCCGTGTCACAGCCACACAAAGACTGGGTGGATGCAGGAAAACTGAGTGTGACTCTGGAAGGATTAGGATGATTATGTTGTGAGTGTGGAGAATTTCGGATTTACTGTCTCTAGCAGGGTTTGTTTTTCCGCTACATTTACATTTTAAAAAACTATTCATGCAAATAATACTCTGTTTCAGCAAAGGACACTGAGATCAGCTGTTGTTGTTCGGGACGAAATATGGCCTCACATGGCCTTGAAGGGAGTTTAAACTCGACAGTCATATAAAACCACAAACAATGGGCTTCCTGGGAGCGGCTACTTGTACAGACTCATCTCTCTTTCCACAGAAGCTTTCAAGACAGGAAAAAAAGCAACATTTATATTTACATTGAAAAGGGAATATTAAAGTATTTTAGGTGAGATACTGTTGGACTTCATACCCACGACCACAATAAGTTTCAAACATTAATAAACATAAGAGAATAGAAAGCATCACGAGAAATAAAATCAGATCATCTGACAATAACAACACGTATTTGTCTGTTTTCCTACATGATGCCATCTGCTTATACTCACATTTGCAGTGCTTGTCACAGAGAGCCGCCTGTCTCATGTCACAGAGGCGTATCGAGCCCTTGCTGCTGCTGTAGGCAAAGGTGTGACACTGCTGTGGATGGAACTCTGCGGAAGTGATCACCTCCGTCAGCTCCTCCATGTTGGCGGGCTTGATGTCAACAATGTCTGAGATGCATCCGCTAAGGAAAAACAGCCTTCGAGAAACACAATCCAGCCCTGGCCTGGCGCGGTGGTTGCAAAACGTGTTGCATGTTAGCACTGCAAGTCAATGAATGAATAAAAGAGACACATACTTAAAAGCTGGTGTTCAAGTTCGTTATCTAAAACTTTGTGAGGAAATAACTTTTCTTGACTTCCTGATTTTGACCCTTAAATCTGTTCAGCGATTAGATGCCAAAGTCGATAAATAAATCGACTATGGAGACGAAGGGAAAGTGTCAAGGAAACATTTTATATTCAGACATAGTTAAATTAAATAAATCAGATATACATGCTACTGAGACACTAATACACTTAAGTGAAACATGAATATTCTGGGAGATTACAAACCCTACATTTGTGAAAAATAGTTCAATGATTAGAGTTGAACATTTAGGTGGGAAAAAAAGGCCATTTGTTATTCATTATTTTTGTCTTGGAACCGCATCACTTTTTTATTTTGGAATGAATAACCACATCAGCGGGGTCTTGAATGCAACTGATTGAAATCGGGTTCATGTTTTGGTTTAAAGCAACCCAAATCTCTTCCCAGTCCAGAGGCATACTGACATATGGTGAATTATTGAAAAGTCTGATTTAAAAGTAACCTTTGGTTAGTTCTTCCTCTGTAAGGTAACACACTTATGGTGTGATGAGACTGATTCAATATTGAAAACCAAAGAGATACCGTTCCTTTACAAGGAAGTCTTTTGTTTCAATGATTTCATGTAGGTTAACTGGTTTATTTCTCTCATTGATTTACTTGTTTAATCTCTGAGAATCCTTGGAGATCAAAGGAGTACACATCTTGCACATTTAGGGCTTTAATCTTATCACGTCAAAGTTTTCTTTTTGTTTCTACAGTCTTTGTTTTACTAGTCACATAATCTCCTTTTAGCCAATGATCTTATGACAAAGTGTTAAGTAAATAACCCTTGTATTTGTTTTAATTGTGTCCATTTCTGAAGTTATATATTTTTTTTCTAATCACAGTTTAAGATTTTCAATTACTATGATAAATGAGTGAGAGAAAGAGGATACTGAAGCTGCGGTCGGTGATCTCCAGGTTCCACAGGTTCACCCGGAGGTCATCAGTGGAGATGAAGGTCTGATGGTCGGAGTTGACAGAGATGGAGTTGATGTGGTATGTGTGGGCATTGCTGAACACACGCCTGGCTGTCGCCTCAACCATTAAGTCCATCGGCTGCAACACCGGCACCTAGAGGTGGACAAGGATCATTAAAGATGCATAAAGATGCAAGAAAATGAATCTGTTTGATTTCTTCTGATCCTCATCTGTGTTTGTGTTAATGTGTATTCACAGTTTGCTTGTGTGCTGGGATTTTAAAAGAGTGAATATTGAGTCTGTGTTTGTGCGCACGGCTCATCAGATGACTCCAGGGACTCTCTCTGACATTTAATCCACAACTCTTAATGAAACCGAGACAGAAACCGAAGGGCTGTTTGGTGAGCCGGTTCCCTCAGACTGCAAATATCCGTTTCCTGCACAGCTACTCAGTGATCGCACTTCCTTCCCTCTTCCTCGTAATACGGCTGAAAAAAGTCACTCCTGATCGCTTGTTTGTGCATGCGTGTCAGAAAAAAAAGGAGGAAGCGAAGGAGATGGAAAAACGATGGCTCCAAGGCATCACAAAGCCCTGCTGAGGAATGATAACTGAACTCTGCAGCATTAAGACAAGCTCGCACACCCACCCACAAACACACACAGTTTGTATGTACAGTGCTGCATGGGCTTCAAAGACGCCCAGCACCAGCCTGCATGCAGCCCCCCCGTTGGCCAGATAAAACCCAGACAAAGAGAGAGGAGAGGGGAGGGAGCCAGAGGAACAAATCGACTGCTTCTTCCCTTTTTTCTCTGGTCCGTCGCTGGCACTGTCAGAGAGACACGGCGGCCCAGCGGGCTGCTGTATCTCCATGGGTGTCATTTCATTTCCATGTCTTTCACCAGCTGTCCAGAGAGACATGGACCTTATTAACCCATAACCCAAAACACTGACAGTTACACTGTTCACTCTTGCCCCTGCACCTTCTCACAGATCTAAGGGGCTGTTTTCCTTGTAGGGTCTAAAACACAATGCACTCAATCCAGATATCACTACTTTGAATAAGAGGAAATACTATAAATCAGTCACCAAATGGTTTTAAACCTTTATGTTATATATTCTTTGGGCATGTTCTTCAACTCAATTTGAACAAAAGTCCTCCCTTTCATCCTTTGCTTTCTCCCCCTCACAGCCTGTAAACAGGATTGCCACGGCCCGTCCTCCAGGTTGCTATGATCCCCTGGCCAGCCAGACAAAGAGGGACAGACACGCTGAACACAGCACTAATCTGCTACGGCAGACACATGCATGCAGACGCACATCTACGCACACTGTGTCCTATGCGTGTGACCTCCTTATGTGGAAATTAAATATGCTGCGGAGTGATAAGAATGAGTGAGAGGGAGACCGTGACCTCTTCATGGTTTCATTTCAGAGTTTATTGATCACTCATCCTCACTTTCCACTTTACCAATTCAAAAGTGCCAAAGGAGGGTCTCCCTCTCATGTTATATGAAATTTCAAAGGAGGAAATAGTCACAAAATAAACCCATGGTTCTTGTGCTAACACACATTTAGCATGTGTTTTTTTGGGTATTTTCAGTACAAGTTATCAATTTCAATGTGATTACTCCTGTGTGGACCATGCCACGTGTTGTGTCTGTTCTAGAGAAAGTGGGACTCATCTCCCAGGAATCCCTGAATAATCCGATCGGTGCAGTAAAATTCTTTAAAAGCAAAACATGATGCTTTCTTAAACCTAAGCAACTTGTTAACAATGTTTACAACTAACCAGTGAATGGAAGCAGAAGCAAAAAGCAATTTAAAACTAGAATATTATGGTCAGAAAGCACTGTTTTTTGTTGTTGTTTTTATGTCTCAACACATGTTACAAAACACATTCATTGTATTCTGTGATCATTTTGCAAACTTCTGATTAACTGTGGGGCTCGTCTACTGATATTAAAACAAAAACACGAGAAAAAAACTGTGTCAGACAAAAAAAAAAGGCACGTAGTGTGTATTGCTAAAAGGTTAAGGAGATTAATGACTATAACTGCATCATGTCAAACCAAGATCATGGGCAAATTGAGGAAGCGCCACTTTAGAAGTTCCTGCTTTAGTTTATGGAATTTGGGCTAAGAAGAGTTGAAAACTAAAGGTGCTAAATTGTCGCGCTCTTTTTTTCTGGAATAGCCTGCACAAAATATCTAGGTGCTTTATTCCTTATACAACTATTTTAGCTGAAATTTCCAATGCTCATTTACTCCCACGAATTATAATGAAAGTAAAAGTCTGTCGCTTCTGAAGTCATTACCAAGTCATTACCAAGTCTATTAATCTAAGATGACCATTAACACATCAGATGGTGTGCGACTGTGTCATTATTTCTTTAAATGAACTACTAGATATCTTCCTCAGTAAAATTTCAGATATCATTGATTCCACTGCTCCCACTAAGGGGAAGGTTGTCTCTGGTAAGAAAACATCTCCTTGGACAAATGCCCCATTGGTACAAAGTGAAAAAAGTGTGTTGAAAAGCCAAACAGAGGGGGTGAAAGACTGATCTCCAGGTTTCCTATGAGATCTATAACGAGAGACTTCAAAGATATATTTCAACTGAGGAATGCGAAAGGAATCCTTTTCTGAAATCATCAACAGAAACATCAATAAGAGTCGTACCATTTGCTACTGTGGACATGTTATTAAAACCTCCTGTGTCAGTAGCATTTGAACTCCACTCTACAAAGTCCTGCAATGAATTTCCCGACTTCTTTACTGAGAAGATCGTGAAGATTAGAAAAGCAGTCAGTGTATCAATATCAAATCCAGGAACAGTGCCGTGTCCAATGAAAACCAATTTGGACAAAATTACACAACTCGCCTTGACGTCTTCCAGTCTGGTTCTCATGCTCATCAAAGCACTGAGACTGCCCTTGTCAAGGTTTTCAATGACATACACATAAATAAAGACCGGAAGAACCACAGTGCTGCTATTATTGGACCTCAGCGCAGCATTTGACACAGTTGACCACGGTATATTACTGGAGCGACTGGAGAATTGGGGCGGACTTTCTGACACGGTACTTGACTGGTTTAAGTCTTACTTAAAGGACAGGGACTACTTTGTTTGAATAGGTGACGTTACATCAGAATCAACAAAAAATACATGTGGGGTTCCCCAAGGTTCCATCCTAGGACCCCTCCTATTTAACATCTACATGATTCCGGTAGCCTGCGATGGACTGGCGACCTGTCCAGGGTGTACCCGCCTGCCTCTCGCCTGAAAATAGCTGGGATAGGCTCCAGCAGACCCCTGTGACCCTGCAAAGGATAAAGCGGGTATAGATAATGGATGGATGGATGGATGATTCCGGTAGCTCAAATAATAATAAACAACAAGATAAGTTACCATAACTATGCAGACGACACACAGCTTTACATTACAATGTCACTTGGTGACATTGAGCTCATCTATGCGTCTACTCATTGAATAGATGCATAGAATTAATCAATGAGTAAATTCATTTTCTTCAGTTGAACAAAAAAACAAAACTGAAGTAGTTGCTTTTGGGCCAAAGGAAGTCTTTAAAAGTCGGCACAGAATTTCAGCTATTACAGCTACAAACCACTGACAAGGCCCGAAATCTGGGTGTAATCATGGACTCAGAGCTGGACCTTAAGACACATTAAGACAATTACAAAGTCGGCCTTCTATCACCTGAAGAACATCGCCAGGATCAAAGGACTAATGTCTCAGCAGGACCTTGAAAAACCCATCCATGCATTTATCTTCAGTCGAATTGATTACTGCACCAGTGTCTTCATAGTTCTGTCTAGAAAGTCAATCAGACAGCTGATCCAGAACGCTGCTTCCCGGGTTCTCACCAGAACTAAGAAAGTGGATCACATCACTCCGGTTCTGAGGTCTTCACACTGGCTACATGTACCTCAGAGAATAGACGTCTATAGAATATTTCTGCTAGTTTATAAATCACTGAATGGTTTAGGACCAAAATACATCAGAGACTCGTTGTTGCCACATAAACCATCCAGAGCTGTCAGGTCATATGGTTCAGGTTTGCTCCCCAGAATCAGAACCAAACATGGAGAAGCATCATTCAGCTTCTATGCTCCACAGATCTGGAACAAACTTCCAGGAAACCTGCAGGAACCCTGAATCCCTCAGTTCCTTTAAATCAAGGTTAAAAACTAATTTGTTTACAGCTGACTTTACTGGATTGTTTAAACCGTTTTAAATTTAAACAATGTTAATTTCAGTACTACACTGTAACTAAACTGTAACTGTACAGTAAGTACATCCCATCACTCAGTAGCTTGTAGATCCACCTGGATAAGCGAAAAACCTAAAGTAATCATTTTCTCTGTGATGCCATCAGTCTCACATCATTCTGGAGGGATTTTTTTGTCCTTTTTCTCTTTACAGTGTTACTTCACATCAAAAGTGTTTGCAGACATATTTTTACGCTCTGTTTAGGTCCAACTATAGCATTTCACTCCAGATGAAGTGTGGACTTTCACAGGGACATTGAAACAAATTGACTCTTATCTTCTTTTAGCCTTTCTGTTGAGAAATTCTGGTCTGGGACCAGTGGAAATGCAAAGAAACGCCGTTTTTCATTTTCACAAGTAGAACAAGTTTCACAAATCACAAACTGTGTTATTGATATTCTTTACAATTTAAAAGTGAACTTTATCCAAGTTTGAGCAGTCCAAGTATTAAGGTTTTTGACCAAGACCTGATCTAAGGTCTCATTGCTCTAAAATCCGGTGGAATTCAGTCTGAATCGGAAACTATCTTCATCAATTAACCTACTAGTTGAGATATGTGCTGTGTCAAAGTGGAAAGTTAAACTCAACAAACTACTCAAAGAAATTCAACACAGATCTAATGCTGTTACTCCTTCGAGCACCTCTTTTCAACAATATGACTGACATTGCCTTTATCCTCTTGTCGCTACTGTAACTGACTGAGTTTGATTGATGGCGCCTCTGACGTGCTCAGAAAGAAAAATGAAAATCATGGCAACGCTCTAGAATATTGATCAGAGATCCAACCAGAGCTGACAGAGTTCTTAGTATCTGGTATTCCACCGCAGGGAAAGAACGATAAATGAGTTTTATTGTGTTATTTCTTGAAAACATTGTTTCTAATATTAAGAACAGAAAAACCATTTGAGACATTTATTGCTTTGGATATGTCTCATGATGCAGCATAGGCTTTATGTGCCAGGGTCCAGCCCCAGATGGCCCTGGCCCATTTAAACCCCTGACTTTACTGCAGAATGATGGACTCTAAATTATTTGAAAAGGGTTTCATCAGACTTATCAGATTGTTAGAACTAAACTAAAACTGCTTTTCTAAGATATTTTATTGATGTCTTTCCTCCTTAGCATTGTGTAAACACAGATTAATTTTCTTTTTCAGTGGTGCGTACACTTGCTAATGATCAGTTGACCAAGTATATTCAATAAGGCGCACCTGGCAGCTTCTTAGCCTCTTTATTTAGTCATTCAAACACTATTTCTGCATATTTATTTAGGTTTTGTTAAAGCGGTAAAGACAAAGAATAATATGTCCCGTGCTGTTGTTCATCTTGGAATGTAATTCATTTCAACACTTAATAATGCCAGATGTCATGGGTACCATTGTTTTCATTTCACTCTAGATATAACTGAGTCACATTATGAACAATTTATTCAAGGAAAAAGACAGAGGTAATGAGAGTGTAAATCTTGTAAAGTCATTTTACTTTTGCTTTAATTTCCATGCCATCTGATATCATAACATCCACTGAGTGCCAAGAAAGGCGCCTTTAAATAAATGTATTATTAATTTCCTGTCAGCCAAACTGTTGTAGAACCAGAAAGAAAAATCGTGTTCATTTTTCTTAGGTGTGGTTAGAATTGTGTAACCTCTTACCCGTAGGCAGGTGATGGTTGACGGGTCTCGGATCCGTCCGTCCTCATCCTTCAGGTTGTAGCCTTCCGGGCGCTTGTCCCTTTCGCTTATCTTCCACAGCTTCACTGTCTTGTCTGGGATGGATGCAACACAAGAGCACAAACACACAGAAAAGATAAAGATACATTTTGGTGGGGTACACAACGATGGTTCTCCCTATGAGATGAGTGGGGGGATGTGGTGGCGGTGGGGGGTGGGGGCAGCCAATCTGGCATGTAGCTGGGCAGCAGCCAGCAAGGATGATGAATGGCGGCTCATGTGTACATTCTGATGTCACTGATATCCATCTACAAGTTGACTTTATTTCTCCGCTCCCCCTGAAAAAAAACCATCTGGGGTCTTTTCAATTTCGCTTCACATAAACACCAGTTACATCTCATCTCCTCGGTCTACCGAAGTGAATGGCAGCAGCAGCCAGGTTGTTGCCTATTTTTTTTTCTCTCTTTTAATTTCCGCTGTGAATATTGGTGTCGGAGCAACCAGGCCAGCGCCTCCACCATCTGCTGCAGCCACCGCCAGCACTCCTGTAGCAGCCATGCATGAAGCCCACAATCTGCAAGACGTCTCTCCGCTGATGTGCTCGTGTCTGTGTGAGCTATGGATCAAGCGCGCGTCTGGTGGCACGCGTTTTGATATATTTGTGTGCGTTCCCGCGGTGGCAGCCACGCGTGAAGTGCTTAATCTGAAACTGTTCAGCTGGTGGCGCCCACTCAGCCAAGCACACGACCAAGAGATTCACTGCAGATAGTCAAAAATGCATTTTGCTGTAATACAAAACATCTCCTTTTAAACCAGCTGCAAACCCTTTTCAAAAATTAGAAAAATCTTATTACTTGACATGTTTCATTGGCTGATCATACAGCAACCTCATATAAACATGCTCACATGATCAAACGATGAGTTCCTTTGGCCTTGCTGCTGCTTTGAACAACTCTTACGACACTGATAACTAACCGTTTGTGGAAAGCAGGAAGTATGCTGCGTTCTGTTGAGGCAGCCATTTGATCTTGTTGATTTTCTCCTCAATCTCCAAACTCTTCAGGTAGTCGAACTCGGGCTCGTGGCTCTGGAAAGTGCTGTAAACATTGTACTCCCCCCGACGCTGGGGTTGTGTTTTACTCTGAAGATGAACAGAAAGGGAAACATGGTTAGCCACCGACCTATTTATTATACATTTCAAAAGACTAGACAACTGTATGGTAAAAAGACATAAATAGGTGAAGACCAGATCCAAAATTACATTGACAACATGTTATATCCCATAACTCGTTGACAAACTGCTTCGTGAAACATTTATACTGAAATTTCAGGTTGAAGATTTGATATTTATATGACAATTCTATTACACAAAATGTATCCAGCCACATCTAGAGGTTTTTACAATATTTACTGCTTAATTTTCCGGTAGTTACCTCTTTTAGACCTTTCAACTAATTGAAAAATAAACAATCCAACTTAAATGCTTTGAGGTTGTCAGTTGCTTTCAGCTGAAGGGAGGCATAATTAGCATTGAGTTGTTGGCATTTCCTACCTCCTGCTCCCTCTGGAAGACAACCACTCTGCCTCCTTTATCCCCAGTGGCCAACAGCTCCCCCGATGGGTTAAACTCCACCGTTGAGATAATGTCAGCTGCAAAACAGGGGGTAGAGAGGAGGGGAGAGGAGGAGAGGGGTTTGAAAATGTCAGTGTGGACATGGACACACCTGTCCAAGTGTCAGGCAAGCAAAAAGAAGAAGACTTCCGTGAGACATGGTGAAGTGACTTCTGGCAAACAAGAGAAGGGACGGGGGAGGGAATTTTTTGTGGCCGACCACAGGGGAATATTCGGCACAGAAACCCAGTTTGGGTGAAATATGGGTTAGGAGAAACTGCTGGATGAGTCACTGCATGATAATTCATCCTCTCTTTCAGGCTGCAGTGAAGCCACCTGTGTCATTTAATTGCATCCCTGCTTTTCCAACATTGCTTCACTACCTCTATCATTCATCTCATGCTACTCCTGAATAAGACCTCATGCTGCTCTGCTTCATCGCAAACCAAGTGCATAGACCCCTCAAATGTTTACTTTCTGCAGCTGGCGTGTCTGTGCAAAGCAACAGAACTGTAACTATAGCAACGCTGAGGTAGAAGTGATTAACGGCTGTCTGTCTTTCCGAGCAAGTTTGCATGCCTGCAGTTTCACCACAAAGTAAATAACAGACACCTACCCTTAAGGCAGATTCTCCTCTTGCCCTCACACACATACATCTGCCTGGATTTAGGAAAGGCTAATGGTGACTGTAATTATTACACTGCCCTGGGCTGAAAAGGCAAAGCATCGTGTCTGTTTCTCTCACACACAGACACACACACACATGTGCACTACAGTAGAGGCAAGCCCTGTTTGACAGAGACAATAATATTAGACAGAAAAAGAAAATGCTTGTTGTTTTGTACCCCCCCCCCCCCCACGCCCTCTGTAGACCGAGCTCTGGCAGAGCTCTGAACAGGAGAGGGTAATGTTGCTATGGAGACCGTTTCCATCTCTAGCGGCAGTCAGAGTTTATGTGTGTGTGTGTGTGTGTGTGTGTGTGTGAGAGAGAGAGAGAGTGTGTGCCAATAGCTCTCAGACTTAGTTGCTGATGTTAGCTGTAATTCAGCAGACACAGAGTGCTGCAATAGAGTGAAACCCCCTTTTGCTGCATCTGGGGGAATGAGTGCACTTTAATGCACCAACTTCAGACAATAAGAGTCCCTGCCGTCGCGCTCAGTTCACCTTATAAAGATCTCACTCTCTCCGTCTATATAAATACACGTGAGCTTGTGCTGATAATGACATGAGGTGGGGGCTGATGCTGATCATATTTGATAAAATAAACTAATAACCTTTTGTACAGACAAGACAAAGTCTGACCTACATTCGGCCGCGGGGGATATCTCCGGCACGCCATTCTGGTGTGGCATGCACGCTTGCAAGTGCATACACATTATAGAGGGAAAAAAAATGTTCCTATAGTTGTAGATCTTCTACATGCAAAGAGATATTCACTGCAATTCCCCATCACTTTAAAATATGCACAGTAGTGTTTTTCCTAAGAGTACCAGGCCACAGTCAGTGGTGTGAATCGAATGGAATCGGCTTAGCAGTCACTTTTCTTGAATCAAAGTAATTTTCTCTCCTTTTTCTCCTTCATCTTGCTCTCTTTGTCCTGTGTCTGCATATCCCTCTCTCCTCCCCTCATCATCAAAACATTAAGTCACTGAAAAGAAACAGTAATTGATGAATGCAATTTACCAAGTTAACACATGAGCACATCCTTCATTCACGTCCCCGGCATAGCCAACGAGGCTGAAACTCAAAGAAACATTATGAAATGCTTCCCGAAATGAATTTTCCCGCATGCAAATGAATTCAAATTCAAACCAGGTCGCAGCCTCAGCCACTGATGGAATTTGGTTTAAGTGGCGACAACAATTTTGAGGGACGCCGTGATTTGAGGAGACTTTGTGGATGAGGTGAGGTCTGCAGGGGGTGTGGGGGTGCGTTTACGATGGACGTGTGTCTCAGAAGGGTCAAGGTGGACGTGAACAGCACACCAGAGATTCGGTTGATCAAATGTGTAGTTACACGCTATCTTTCTCTTACACACACACACACATACACAGGGCTTCATCAGCAGACCATGGCCAGATGAAGCCCATAAATCCTGTGGCCAGCCAGCTCTAACAAAGACAGGTCAGCGCTTGTAGATGCATCACCGGGATGCCCGAGATAACGCGCATCCATCATCACTAATAACACCGACAAGCCTGTTGGCCTGCTGCTGTAATGTGCGTATGTATGACTGAATTAAAACAGGCATGGCAGCGCTCATCTTTGTTTTTGTTCACCAGGCTGGTCCTAAATAACCCCCTACAGCATGCAATATCGACTTGGAAAGCAGTAGGATGGAAAACGGATAATCATTGATTCTGGGCGGAAGATAATGTACGAGGAGCCAGTTACATATCGATAAATATATAAATATATATATATATATATATATATATATATATATATTGTGTGTAATAAACAAGTAGCACGTTTATATTTTGCATTTTGGTTTCTTACTGTACCGAAAATGAACCGAACCGTGACCTCCAAACCGAGGTACGTACCGAACCGAGATTTTTGTGTACCGTTACACCCCTAATATATATATATATATTTATATATTAGCCTCACAGGAAAGCCCACTAAGATACAAAAAAGCAAGAACTTAAATAGGAGTGTCCTGGATATCCTGCACACAACTCATCCTCCTGCCTTAGTTGAAAAAGCAAAACAAAATAACCCCCACCCTCTCTCAAAAAAATAAAATAAAATTGGCATAGATCTGTTGGCTTGGGAAAGTTGCGTAACACCCAGACCCAAATTACTATACCTGCATGGAAAGTTAGTTGCATAAGTTGTTGGTGCTGTAATTCCAGGTAGCAGGAGGGACATAAGCAACTCTCTGTCGTCCAAAAGCTTTGTTGGCCTTAGACGTGGAGAGGAAAGGATTATGGCACTTGTACTGAGCCGCCTGCGTCAAAGGATCAGGGCGGTGGATAATTCCAGTTTGTTCTTGCACTCTCTTTCACCTGCCACTCTTCTTCCTTCAGTTATAATCAACAAAACATGTCCCTCTGCACCTCTTTTCTATGAGGAACATTAACAAACCCCAGCAAGCCCCACGTTTTCCATTCATCGGGAAATGAAGGCCAATTTTGTGCTAAAAAAAGCAGACGATAATGACTTAATTTCAAGCCAGCAACAATGGAGATCAATCAGAATTCTGAATAAACCTTGTTACCTACAGGCCCTGGTACCTACTCATGTGATGAAGAGCTTATTGGGCTTTATTAGCTTCACACAAAGCAACAGTGCACAATGCAGCTCCCTTCATCTGAAGAGCACGACTCTTTGTAAGATCTGGAATGAACAAGCTAATTAACCTGGTTTCTCCAGGATCAGCCCCATGAGAGTGAGACAGGACGTGTGTGTGTGCACATATGGTGTGTTGTTTCTTTTTTCTTTTCACTGCACGTGTGTATGTGTCTGTATCCTTTTGCGCGTGTATCGTTGCGTGTGTGCATGTGATTTTTCTGTATCCCCACACTCCGGGGAGTTGAGGGCGAAATGGGCGAGACGTGTTACTGCTTCACTTCTCACACTTCATTAACACATGGCCGTGGCACACATCTGAGTGCAGACAAAACACGGGACGAGACGAGGCGGCACGAGGGCTGAGGTGGTGAGAAGAGTTAAATCGGTCTTCGCGTCCTGCATGCGCTGCGCTGCATGCCAAGAGGAGTCATTTGAAATGCTTGTTATTTGGTATTCTGTTAGAAATTGAAAACACAGAAGTGGAGGGTGGGGGAGGCGAGGACCCGTGGAATTAGGATCTACCACCAAAACAAAAGCTGACGCTCACAATGTCTGTCTGGGTCTATTGCTTTGGTGCAATCCCTTTCATCTCGCTGTTGTCAAGGTTGGAATAAATCGCTGATTAGACGTCTGCTGAACAGGATGAAATCCTGTGTTTATTGTGACCTTGTTGCCGAAACAAGAAGAAATTTGAATTTTGATTCTTTCTCAGCAGGACTCGGGAATAAGATGTAAAAACTCACAAATGCATATGATTGCAGAGGCCAGAAAGGTCAAAAACTACTTGTCTGGTTGTGGACCGAACGACTCAAACATGTAATGACTAGCACTAACAATGCAGGAAGCCATAGCACAGTCGAAAAATGGGACATTTCTATAATCTTCCTGCAGTAGCAACACCATGGGCATTCTTTAATAAATTCTCATTAAAATTTCATGGCTCCCCAGACTTAATAAGAAGCTAATCAGGGGATGAAAGCAGCTGCTGAAGAAGGACTGTGACTCGCCCCAACTTCGCAGCTTGCCATTAAGCCCATGCCACCCCCACAGCACCCCCATATACACACATATGCATTATCTTTCTTGGACTATGAGACGAGGCGGGGCTCAGCCATTTGAGTGTTTCGTAGTAAATAATGAATGGGACCTTAGGGTACGGTGGGCTAAGTCTTTTCATGCACGGGTCCTAAAGTGCAGCCCCAGGCCGTTTGCACTGGCACAGGGAAGCGGGCTCTGCCCCGCTTTCATCAGAGGCAGCAATAACGGCCGCGAGCTCCCTGTGACGAGACTGCATCAGTATTCAGCGTGGCTAGAGAGGTCACATCACACGCGGGCTTGTACTCACATCAGACAGATGTATAACAGCAAAGCAGACAGGGAAAGAGAAGGAAAGTGGAGAATAAGGGGGTGGCACAGAGCGGGAGGAAGGGATTACATGTCCCACCAATAGATCTTTAGGTCATTGTTCCGGGGACTGAATTATAAAGGAGAAGAAATCAATACCAAAGCAGACATTAGGTCAGGTCCTGAATCACAGTGAGAAGGCTTTCCATATTTTTGAAACTGAATCTACAGTTATTTGATACTACTTTGATACCATTTTGTAAACATTTAAGGTGGAAATTATGAAAATAAGCTATGACCTTCAGACTGGAGGAGCATATATATACATATGCATAAACATACAGAGCTTCAATGACCCATATATCATCCATCCTGTCACCATTCACCAGCGATGGGCGATCCGCAGGCCGCTGCTGTATGCAAATCAGAAGATACTGAAATGTTTATCATTACTTATAAAGATGATGTCTCTGGAAGCTTTTCTTTCAAGAAGTTTTTGAACTTTGATATCTGACTACGGATGACCGGGACACATTACTGTGTACACACGGAGTCAATGTAGCCGCCAACCGGCCCAGTGAGGCGTGGGATTGGTGCAAGACGAAGGTCAGCGTTGGTGACATCATTAAAATGTGACATCATTAAAGAGTCCTGCTATTGTTGGTGAGCACGGCCTGAGGGAAACCCCAGCCCGCACACCGTCACTGACCAAAGACCTGTGTGTGTATGTGTGTGTGTGTGTGTGTGTGTGTGCGAGTGTGCGTGTGTGTGTGTGTGTGCGTGCGTGTGTGTGTGTGTGTGTGTGGTCCGAACAGACGAGGTTTATTAGAGGCGGAACACTTCAGTGAATTTATGAGCAAGGGCAATGGACCCCAACACTGGTCTGTACGATCTTCTGGATGCAGACTGACTTCACAGCACTTAGGACATGCACATGGACATGTGCGTCCATTCATGATATATGAGGCGTGACAATCAGTCGTAAATTACAGCAGTAAAAAATAGCAAACGTAGATGTATGGGCAGCACAGATGGACCTCGATCTAGACGGTCCTTTGCTTTAAGGAGACATATTTTACAATCTGTTCAACGCTCATCCACTTTATCCTGATCTAATAAATGAATGAGACGCCAAAACAGGGAGACATACTGTAGGAAGAGGGGGCGACAGAAGAAGATGATTCCCCTCCCGTTTCTTTTTTCTAATCTCAGCTCACACATCAAACAAAGATATCCATCACTCCCACCCCCACTTTGCTGCTTCTCGCTGTGAACTCATGAATGTGTGTTTAGCAGTGACAGGGAATCATCTAATAAATGCTGGAGCTGGGCAAGTGATGGTTCACTCCGGAATTTAAATGAAACACAGCAGCATTATTACACATGAACAAATGAGACTTTCTGCCTTCTGAGCCTTGACTTTGTCTCTGACCCACCCTGCAGCCACAAATACCCTCCATAAACCTTTATTCTACTCCACCATTCTGCTCTGTAGGTCATCTGCATGAATATCTTATTCGATTGCTCCTTTATGTGGAGCTCAGTCATATTTCAAACTAAAATAGGCTTCCAGTTTGGTTATTTCTGAGCCTTACAGTAGGTGTGAGGTAAAAATGGGTCTCGTGCAAAAGAATGAAAGACTTTTTCCTCTGCTGTGGAGTCTCTTTTATGCAAGCAAGAAGGCAGCGAATAAAAGATTAAGATGAACAATTAACACCTTCAAATGTGTCGAGCAGGCGGGTCTGCAGTAATATTTGTAGAGCACAGAATAAGTACCAAGGAGTTAGAGCATGGGTGTGGGGGTTGTGATAATCTGTAGAGAAAATGCTGTGCATGTGTGTATTGATATGTAAATGTTGATATTTAAAGGGATACACTGCTTTTCCAGATTACAGGATGGCATCATGGAATAGCGTTTAACTGCTTCAAATAGCTTTCACTGCACAATGCTGTTGTTTCATCATTGATATCCATATGGCTGTTAATGTCCACGAGGAATCTGCATAATTAGTTGGTAGTGAAGTATATGACCATCACTTAACAACAATCCCTTCTGAATCCGTGACAGGAGGACCTGGTTGGCGATCAAACAAAAAGGGGTTGTATAAAAATGAAACAGTGAAATGGTTGATAATGAAAAGGCTGGTGTGTGGTGAGTGCGTAAGAATCACGTGCAGGGAGCCCAGTTCTGTGCAGTTCTGAGCATGTTCAGTAAAAATGCATGTGTGGGTGTGTGTGTATGTGTGTGTGTTAGAAAGAGAGATCCATATTTCTTTGTGCCTGAATTAGACCACCCTCCCTTTTCCCGTCTCCTCTTTTCAACAAGTGAATGACGACTTTTTCATCATTTTAAAGAGATTACAGAAGCAGCTGTTGTCCTTCATAAATAAATAAATTAAAAAAAAGATGCTCTGATTCCTCTTGATCAGTCTAAAACAGCAGATATGCAGGGAAGCCAAATGTGTCCCATTTTTGACACCAAATGCACCCTGGATCCTGGAATAACCGGGATGTTCCCTTAATATTCCCACAGCAGCTTACGGAGTCTGAGGTGACCAAGTATAGCATCATTTAAAAACCCATGAGGACAGTTATTTTGATCAGCCTCCTTATTTATAGTAACAGACACTTGTTGTGATTCACTTGACAGTTAAAGGGACTTATTTAAACTGATTACAGCCTCCCCCCTCAGGCTGGAGCCTGTAGGTAATTGCTGAGCCAGCCAAACAGTTTATAAACGTATTGCTTAAAAAAAAAATACCTTCGGTTGCATAGTTGTGGTCGCGAAGGAAGCTGTTGTTAATTTTCCGAGTGTCACTCTCCTCCTCCATTGATGAATCGGCTGGTTCGGGATGCTGAAAGCGGCAGAGCTGCTCCCATCCTGGCCGGCCCCGTCAGCAGGCGGGCTGTGCGGCCAGCGGGGGGCCAGTCATGGCTCCAGATCTCCGGCCGAATACACGCAATTAAGATCAAATAACCACAATGATGATGGTGATGATGATGATGTGCGTGAAAGTCCTGCTCACACCGCAGCCTCCCCGGCAACACAGTCCTCGACGACTCCAGCAGTGGCTCCTATCCCTAATTCTTTTAGCGCATTAGGTCCCCCGCTTCAAGTAAATCGATTATCATAAAAAAAATGTTTTTTTTTTGTATTATTATTCCAGCGGAATAATAAGCAGCACAGATGGTTAAAAATTGGACACAAATGTTGTGTCTTCTTGCAGGTTTCACCCGCACCGGCGGCTCCCGTAAATCTCTTGTGGAGGATTTGAGTTTAGGAGGCTGGATTTCCCCCCCTCCCAGTTCCAGCGGGGCGGGCGGGATTATGCGTCAACAAGCTGGCTCCGATACCTCAGCATTTCCATGTCACACTCTCCAGAGTTGCACCCTCTCTGTCCCTAGATCACGCAGGGCTTCCTCCTCTCTCTTCCCTCTCTCTTCCCTCTCTCTTCCCTCTCCCCCGTGCGGTCATTCATTGGCGATCAGGGACCCCGGCAGCTCAGCTGACTCACAGTGCCCTTTAGCGCAGAGCTGTGGCTGGACCAGTGATGTTGCTGCTGCTGCTGCTGCTGCTGCTGCTGCTGCTGCTGCTGCTGCTGCTGCTGCTGCTGCTGCTGCTGCTGCTGATGCGCTTCAGCACATCAGGGCCCCTCCCTGCTGCCCTGGCTCTTTAAAAAAAAAAAAAAAAATGAAAGCTGCAAGCAGCGATGAACGGGCCCTCGCACTCATGGCACTCAAGTGCCTTTGCTGTTCACATAAAACCCAATTTATCATCATAAGCATTATCAGAAATGACACCATATGTCAAACCCTTCAAAAGTTAGGGCAGAAAATAGGAACTATGAAATATCGACCAATCAGAAGAAGGGGCGGAGCCAATTTACACCAATGAAGGTTAAGGACTCAAAACCATGTCTGATGACACCACCGATGACTCTTTATGTCAAACCATTCAAAAGTTATGTAAGAAAGTAGGAACTATCAAATATGGACCAATCAGATGAAGGGGGGGCGTGCTTTTTGGCGTCTAGCGTCGCCACGGTAACGTTTTTGACTGAGAAAAGTAATGTGCATCGTCGCAGGATGGAGACGCACATTTTGATGTATAACACTCCTGGGTGCATGTTACGGTTCGGGCTGCATTAAAGGAGCATGAGGCAGGATTGAGGCAGGATTTATGAAAAAAAATCATATACGTTTTAAGTTTTCTAGTAATAATGTCAGATGAAGCGTTCCAAACCAAAAAGAATGTTTCCTCTAGTGTATCTCTCCATTGCCTTGAACAGGCTGTGTGCTGCAAAATGTGCTGCAATTCCGGGCCGGAATTTCCCGCGCTGTCCTGCGGATGTCGCTTCACATGACGCTGCATGTGTGTTCTCCCCGTTCTCCCGTTCCGGCTTCACTGTTGGTTGCAGTATCCCCGACGGCCGTCGTGGCGAAGGGTGGCGCTAATGAGTCTCATTTCTTAAAAACAGCCTCATGCTCCTTTGACGGCCGAAAAAAGGACATAAATTGCGCCAAAATTACATGATTATTTCAAAATGGCCGACGTCCTGTTCGGTTTTGGCCATGAGACTTTTCTTTAAGTTGCGACATGATACAGGTGTCTACCGATTTTCGTGCATGTACGTCAAACCGTATTGTGGGTCTTGAGGCACAAAGTTTTCTAGGGGGCGCTGTTGAGCCATTAGGCCACGCCCATTAACGCAAACCATGAAATATCACATTTTTCGCCAGGCCTGGCTTGCATGCAAAAATTGGTGACTTTTGGGGCACTTTTAGGGGGGCAAAAAGGCCCTCATTTTGTCAGAAAAATTAAAATAAAAAAAAAAAACGAGGAAAAAAAAATTCCTACAGATACAATAGGGCCTTCGCACTGTCAGTGCTCGGGCCCTAAAAAACCCACAAGCAGAGAATGTGACTCAGTCCAGCCACTGCCACGGACAGGCATCGCACTTTGCGACCACCCAGTGGTTTTATGGAAGCAAAGCCAGCGTTATGAACTGGTGGCAGGTCAAGCTTTCAGCACCATCCCTGCATGCAGCTGCTCCTGCAGAGGAATCTGTTCATTGTCACAGCAGTTGATTGAGCAGGGGAGCTATTTTCTGTGCGCTTCTCTCGCTTTCTCTCTCTGTCTTTCTCTCTGTCTCTCTCTCTCTCTCTCTCTCTCTCTCTCTCTCTGCATCCGAACCCATCCCTAACACAAGCCCTTCTTGCCAGGACAAGACAACAGAAGCTTTATAAGATAGTTTATAAAAAAGTGTATGACATAGCAGATGCAGCCAGGGGGCATCCAGTTCAATTTCAGAAAATTCAGGGCAAGAGATGGGAACAAAGGAAAGATTTCTTGAGAGAGGAAGGAGTAGGAGACTTCAGGTGGACGGAGAGCTATAAATAAGAGAATGTAAAAATCCAGACACTGATTAATTAGATTACTAAGGCCTTTGTCTGTCCCTCTTTCTGGAAAGATCTCATTTCCATGCTGAGTTTTAATAACTCGACACACAAGGAGCCTCCTTGGTCAATACTTAATCTTTGATGAGTGTGTGTATGTGTGTGTGCTGCATCAGTGTACAGTGCATCTCTGCCTTCATCTACTCACGTTACGCTATATCTCTCTGTGTCCACAAAGGGACGGGTATCTTCCCTGCATGAGCCTCAACACACATAGCACCAGCAGCAATAAAGGGATTGCGGAGCCCCCCTCTCATAAATGCATTAGCGTCTAATCCGTGGGACCCATTTGCACATGCAATCCTCTGCTCCTCGACTAATGGGGGTCTAGCTGTGAGGGAGGTAGCCTGCTCATAGGAAAACACAGGACCTTCCTACACATGCTATTTTACACCCCATCACCCTGCAACCTCCATCGGAATACATTACGGGGGCATTATCCATGCAGCAGGATAATGAAGGTTGGGAGCATCAGCAAGGATCCGTGATTCTCTTGTCTCTGTATTTACACTCCTCTGCTCCTCTAATGAAATTTGCAGGGAGATGCTGCCATGCTTGACCCTCTTAGATCTAACTGAGTGGTCAGCACGGTTCCCCATCTCTATCACCATTTAAACAGGATTTAGGGGAATAGAAAGGAAACACAAAGACGTTGGCTAAGTTACAGCTGAGCAGAGCGACTGAAATTGAAAGTGAAACAAAGGGTTTATGTGAATAATGCCACATGGATGAAAGGTTTGATTTTGTCCGATTTTGATGGGTGATGAGGGGTAAATTAGGAGGTGGGGATGAAAAGCAAGTGTGGCATTTAAAGACAGAGATATTTGTATAATACCGGAAAACACTCCTTGCTGATGCTGGATCAGTGCTACCTGGTTAAAGCCCTCACTCCTTCATTTATTGAATGCTGACCTATAGTCAACCTTCATCTACTTGTTCTTACTTATGTTGCTCATTATACACCCAATGTCACACTGACCTGGATGAGTAACCAGTGACAGCGCGTCTACAGCACAGCCCAAATAGATGGGCGTCAGTCTTGTAGGAAATGTTTACAGGGAAAGGGGGGGGGCGGAATTGGCGAGCGTGTCCTCAATTCTCCTCGATCGTATTGGACAAAGCGGGTTAAATTAGGCTGTAGCGGCAGCAAACATAGGGACGTAATCACGTGGCGATGATATTTTAGTCATGCCCAATTGCTTTCCTTGATGGGTGGTAATTGCTTGACCTGCGGATGCTGTTATAGGGCTATAGAGGCAGCAAATACACTACCTGCATAACAAGCAACATGTACAAGATGCACTTGGAGCATGGGTGTTTGACCACGCAGCAGCTGTGCAAGACAGCTTTTTCCCTGCAACATCTCACATATGAAGGCTGCTTCCAAAGTGTATTGATCACAGGATATTGTTGGGATTAAATAGGTCAAGATATTGACTTTTTTATTCAGTTAATCTATAGATGCAAGGTTGGGGTGAATAAATCAAAAATCTATTTAAAACCTAATGTTAATCCTATTTAGAGTTCAATAAGTATAAATAATGGAGCTAAAAACAATTAAAAAAAAAACATCATTGTACAAAGATTCATATTTGACTAGCGGTTATAGGTCCATATTATGCTTTTTTCTGACTTGGCAGTGTTAGAACAGTGAATTATCATCTTAAATTTAACTAAAGACTAAAAAAAAACAATGAGGCGTAAATAAGTTATAGCAGAGTTGTTTACAGGATTTTCTAAGTCTCCCAGTCTCTAAGTTCCAAGAACTTTGCAAGACTGCAGGCTCTGTCTTACATAAGAAAGTTCAACTTCCTTATAAGGTCATGGTCTTCAGGCAGTCTGTGTCCCAGCAAGAATTCAACCAATCAAGGACACTTGAAAACACTGAGCTAATGCCAGCTGAGTTGTAGCATAGTTATCTTGTTTTCTAGAAGTGCGTCTTCTTTATCATCAACGTTTGTCAGGCTGAACAATTATTTGGCCTTTTGTAAGATGCTGGGACAGTGCTCCTGTAAAGGTACCAAATATTAAAACTAGAGAGCTATAAATGAACAAAAAATGGTTACTTTGATCATTGTTTGATTGTAAACTATGTCATTCACATTGCTAAAAGATTCTTTGCTAAAATGTGCCAACATTTTAGTGAAAGTACATTTTGTTCATCATTTTGTCATATTAATTTGGCAAAACATTAAACACTTTGGAAAATGTAGACCTTTTTGGTGTTAAGCAATCACAATTTTGAGGAAATACAAACATCTGTGACAGCTTTCATGGAAAACTATTCTGAAGCTGCTGAGTCACTTAACTTGTGTGTTTCACTGGTTCACTAAGCTGCCCCACTTTGTAAGGATTAAAGATGTGTCCTCATGATTCACGAGACATGTCCCCACATGAGAAGCACAGATGTAGTGAGTCGCAGTCAAAATGGTTATAACCTCACAATGCCCTGGCATGCAGAAAAGCATAGCTCTCCCTCGAATGCAATGCAGCCATCATCCATTCATTTGTGCCCTTTCTGGGATGATATGTCACAATGTTTGGTGTGGAAAATGTTTAATTAATCCCGTCAGATATGTGTTCAGATGGTTCAAAGAAGAAGTCAAAACTTAGCTATGACACTGAAAGTTGTGTTATTGCCAAAATCATTGACACACTTTTCCATGATGGTGTAACTAAAAGCACAACAGGCACATTGTTTATTGATCTACTTTATACCCACAAGAGTCTAATGGAGACGGACATATTACATGAATAGCTATGATACGTAAAATAATGTGGCAAAATGATGATGGTGGACAAATCTACACAGCATAAGACTGTCAAGAACCCCAACTCCATTTTAGTTACATTCAGTATGTTTTGAGGAGTATTTTTTTTCAATGACGAAAAAAGGTTCAGAAGGGAGCTTAAAGATTGAACAGAGTTAGCAATTTCTGGATGACGTCACATCTGTTGATATATAAACCAGGGGCGGAGCTATGGGGGGGGCTGGATGTGCACAGGCCCACCTACAGCTCCGCTCATAGCTGGATCCAGATCACCACCAAAATCTAATCAGTTGGACCCTGCTTCATTGCTAACCTATTCTGAAAATTTCATCAAAACCCGTTCATAAACCTTTGAGTTATTTTGCAAACAGACAAACAAACCAACGCCAACGAGACACTACCTCATTTGGGGAGGTAATAATAATCAGGTGCAGGCTATGTTTCTCACAGTCTGGAGTATCGGCTTCCTTCTTCTTCGCTGTGTGTTCACAGTTTATGGGACCGGGAATGTGTATGTTTGTTTTTTTGTTGTTTTTTTTTAAGAGTATTGTACTCACAAGATTGGCAGCAAGTGGATAGTGAGGAGAGATATTCTCTGAATTTGACAAAAAGTACTAAAAATCACAGCGGTTACTCTACCCCAACCCATAGTTACCCAGACCATGATACAGTAATACAATTGATGGGGCAAATGTTTGCAAAATATATCCGACATTCAAATGTAGGGTACAAAAACACAATTGTGTATAAAGGTGAATCCTCTATTTGAAATATAGTAAAGCCTATTTAATTCTTGAGCTGATTTGATATGACATCCTTTGGTGAGCCATGCCATATCAGAGCACACCAGCTGAGCTGCAACATCGTCATGGTCATAATTTTCATTCCTGTTGGCTGCTTTTAGTTCTTTTCCGTGTTATCAAACAAATCAGGATGATGATCACTGAGTAGCATGAGATTCTCCCTCCAAACCTCCATTGCCTTTCATTAGCAAGGCAACCCACCCTTGCATTAAGAAGAGCTAAACACATGGGGGTAATAGGATTGCCCTGGCAGTCCATCTGTCAGACAACTGAGTAGCAGCAAAACCAGAAGAAGCCCCACACAGGCCTGCAATCTTGTTCTCCGTCTCCCCTTTATTCAGTCTTAAAACATAACCCCAGTGCAATGGAAACACAGCTATTTAAGTGTAAATGCCACAAGTAAAATGGAATGGAAAATACATGCGCAACGAGAAGTGAATGACTTTCTGGTTTAAATATTATAAAAGGCTGCTTCTGTTCCAATAATAGAGTACAGATGGAGATACATAGCAGTAGTTGAATGGATGAAGCATAAGGATGGGTGGGGGAGGGATCCAAATGAAAGAATGGAGGACCTGGTATGGGCAGGGAAAGAAAGATAAAAAGATGGATGCATAGTTTTGGTAGAGGGCATTAAATCAAGCCTTGAGGCTGTCCCTAAATCAGCAGGCTTTACTCTTGGTGTCATTCCAATTACATCAGGATGAGACTAATGCTTCATTGCTCTGAGACTTTGGACCAGCAGGACTGGATTTTCTTTTTTCCCCTGATTTTTTTCTCCCCTCCCCCAACCCCCCCATTCTCTCTCTCTGCCTCCCCTGATAATAAATTAATTGAAAATAATGTGTGTACAATGATTAACTATGGACAGAGCAGTTTAGATGAAAATTAATCAAATGGAACAATTCTGTTTGCAACAGCACATCTATTTCATGTATACAACTCAGGGTTTTAGATGAACCATATGGTTCACATGTGCATGAGAGGATACGTTAAGACAACAAATAGATAGCTGTAAAATTGTAATTGTTTTTGCTTGCATTACAATCTTGCAAACAATAAAGCAAAATTGGCCTTAAGGTGAGAAAGCATACACACGCTGCAGATTACAATGTGTTTTGTGAATACACAGCCTTGTCTTGCTGCGAGGAAATGATGCCACTTAACAGAAAATCGTTGCATTGTACCTCTGTGGTTGCTAGGAAACTGCAATTGAATTGGCATTGCAATGCAGCGGAACAGCTGTCCATGTAATTGGACAATTAAGATCTTAAAATGTCATTATTTTAGTCATATTCATCTCAATAAAGGTTCAAACAAGTCCCAACATATTTTCCACCAATTGGGTTAATGGGATGAACATGGAGAGCTCATGTTCAGAGGAAAGCTGAACATGATTATTGCAATGATTACTGGTGCATTTAAGGAAGAAGTCCAGTTGCAGAGCAAAGCTGTTGCTTGGAAAGCTTGCACTGACACTTTGTGTTAAGTATGCTATATTTATCCTACATCACTCTCCTCTCTGTGGACACATGAAAGACTGGCCAGTAGAAAGTAGGTTAAGCAGGTTAGTGAGTGACTACAAAGCCACCTCCCCATGCATAACCAGGGATCGTATGCAGCTTATGATCAGGACCGTGGACAGCTCTGCACAGAGCAGACATTGAGGTAAACAAAACAATTCAAACAATGTTTCATATGGAAACATGAGAGAGTAAAACATTACATGTAGATTAGTTTTTTTGTACATACTGACATGACTGAAACTACAGTTGGCAAACAGGAAAGTTGAGCGCTTCATCAAGGGGTTAGCATTTTAGGAGTATCACAGCAGACCGTACTCTCACTATTCCTCTTTACTGTTTACACTTCATGTTTTCAGTACAACTCAGAATCCTGTCATCTACAAAACAAATCCCATGACTCTGCTGTTGTGGAGTGTGTTCGTTATGGACTGGCTTGTCAGATCTCCCCATGAACATCTCACCAATCTCACCTTGAATGTCAACAAGACAAGGAGAATTATTGTGGTTTATAGGAGGACCAGGAAAAAGCGGACCACTATTTAAACCTTGGGAGAGGAGGTGAAGATGGTCGGGGATGGGACACAATAAAAAA
This sequence comes from Cololabis saira, assembly GCF_033807715.1. Taxonomy (NCBI): domain Eukaryota; kingdom Metazoa; phylum Chordata; class Actinopteri; order Beloniformes; family Belonidae; genus Cololabis; species Cololabis saira. Next base: position 19,436,804 of record NC_084593.1, read on the forward strand.
CGTACACAACATAGTTTCCATTGACTGCACTAACAGTTTGCGACCTGATGTGGAAAAATTAGGATTTGTAGGTATTCTCAACATCGTAGCTGGTATATTCAATGCTCCCTACCACCCAAAAAAAATAATCCATATAAAGAAATTTAATCTAACCTAAATTAATTTGAAAGTAAAATACTATCAGTCATCATCAGAGGGGGCCGTAGCATGAGAATCAGAGACTTTAGGAAACTAAAAGTAATACATAGGCTCTGTGCTGTGGGTAACTGGAGCCCCTGAAAGCTGCAAAACACAATGGACAACACAGCACATTTTTTACACAACGCAGTCATGAAACAACCGAGTGTCTTCAGTCAGAGACTTCCTCAGGTTTGCTCCAATACACACTGAAAGAAGAAGAAGATCATTCCCGCCTACAGCATGGCCTTGCACAATGAGTCACTTTAGAAAAATCTAATTGAATTGAACTGAATAAAATGCTTGATGCTTGATCTGTTTTCATGGTTTCTTTGGTTTCTTTTAGTGCAAAATGTATCCCAAAATTAAGAAGTGCTACCCTTCAACCCCACAGCTACAAGAAGAAAATGTGTCATTTGTCTACATGGATTCACTACATAATTCAACACATTTTTCAGCTCTTTGAACTTCAACCGGGGGCAATGCAATACTCCAGTGTACTGTATGTCTTTCTAGCATTACATAGTTAACACTCCACAGTTAAATCCACCTGCCATATGTGGCCAACCATTAAAAAAGCCTGTATCTATGTAACAAGACCAAATGTCACTAACAAGAATAGCAGCGCTATGGAAAAAGCCTGACCCCCCTCATCTGAACATGTTCCCTCCCCTTTTTTCACCACAGCTTGCCAGAGAGGTTGCCCTGCAGCCATTCAGCCGTGTTTCAACCATCCCTAGGAGACGCCGGAGCATGTCCTCTGTGCACCTCCGCTCAAGAGCCCCCCCAAGACAAACACAGACACACACACATGCACCGCTCTATTACAATAGTCCACGCCCGGACTCTATCAACAACAAAGACACAACACATGCAAGCGTGTCACACTTAGAGGCTGTAATCTCCAGGAAAATCCCATTTGGCAGAGCAGCTGCCAGCATGGATCACGGGTAGGCTGTAGTTGTGGTGCCCACAGGGTGGCAAGCTGTCTGTCCACACTTTCCTATAAACTACGGACAGGCAAAACGCGCACACACAAAAATAGGTGTTTAAGGTGGGATCGCTGTCATGATAAATTCTTCCCACTTGCTGCTTTAACAGAATCATGTCAATAAACTCAAAAGGCCAGTTTCTCATTTAGACAGGGCTTAATTTTTATTGCCCGATTTATTGATCCGGTATGAGGGGGGTCTCTGTTTCAAAGTAGCCTCGGGGATTGGCCATTTCAGTTGTAGTCGGGCGAGAGAAGACTTGCTGGCAACAGCGATCCATCCATCTGTCTGTTTATGGTCCTGGCTGTCCGACAAAAACACTTTCCTCTCCTTAACAGACATGACACATGGATAAGGAAATGGAAAATATATATCCATCTATCTATCTATCTATCTATCTATCTATCTATCTATCTATCTATCTATCTATCTATCTATCTATCTATCTATCTATCTATCTATCTATCTATCTATCTATAAGATAAGATAAGATAATCCTTTATTACTCCCTCAATGCAGCAGTACACTTAACACACACATGCAGGGAAGGGGGTAAAAAAGTAAAAAGTACAAGATAGAGATGGATAAGGAAATGGAAAATATCTATCTATCTATCCATCCATCCATCCATCCATCCATCCATCTATCCATCCATCCATCCATCCGTCTGTTTGTTTGTCTGTCTATCTGAATGGGCCCTAAAATAAGGTGGTGAATAAAAAGCTTGAGCGTTGATGATCTAAGAGCACCACCATCTGGCGAAAAAGAAATACTGCACAGTTAAAACTTGTCAATATTATCAACAGGTTTAATAGTTAAGTTGCACAAATGCACACAAACTAACAGCTCTATGTGGTTGTTCTCTGATCCTGTTGGGTTACATTAACATTAGATTTAAAAGGTAAATCCCTGCTTTCTTTGACTAGACCCTGGAAATTAGTCAACGGGAGGGCGGTAAGTCTTATACTGGATCTGGTAACATGTGGGTAACAACAAAAATAGACATAATCCTGTAAACAATATACCTTTTGCAGAAAACACAATAAGCCGCCCTGCAGAGAAGGTGATTGGCTGCAATCTTCCATCTCTCCAGGACCTCCAGCCTCCAGGACCCTGAAGCGTGCAGGAAAGATTGCAGCAGATCCCTCCCACCCCGGACACAAACTGTTCAAGACTCTTCCCTCTGGCAGGAGGCTGCGGTTCATCAGGACCAAAACCTCACGCCACAAAAACTGTTTTTTCCCAACAGCAGCTGGCCTCGTCAACAAGGCCCCGGTCCCCCCTCTCCCCCGTCTACCACGGACTGCCCCCCCATCCCACTCTACGTTACATTAACGTAAAGATTCCAATCCTGACCTTATGCGTTACATTAACACACATCCTAAGTCACTTTTGCACAGACTCATATCCGGCACTTTAAAAACCTCATATTGTACATTTTTGCTTATACATTTTCTCTCTTATATATTTGCTTTTATATTTGTATTGTATTGCACCAATCACCACAACAAATTCCTTGTGTGTGTTAGGGATGGGCGGTATAAAATGACGATAAAAAAAATACCAATTCAACTCGACCTTTTTAACTATGAATCTATCTCGCTCTCAGATCCGCCATGTTTGTTACACAAAAACCTCATCAACGGGAATTTATCTTTCTTTCTTTCTTTCTTTCTTTCTTTCTTTCTTTCTTTCTTTCTTTCTTTCTTTCTTTCTTTCTTTCTTTCTTTCTTTCTTTCTTTCTTTCTTTCTTTCCTTCCTTCCTTCCTTCCTTCCTTCCTTCCTTCCTTCCTTCCTTCCTTCCTTCCTTCCTTCCTTCCTTCCTTCTTTTTTCCCTTCCTTCCTCCTTTCCTCCTGCTCTTTCCTTCCTTCTTCCCTTCCTCTTTTCTCCCTTCCTTCCTTCCTTCCTTCCTTCCTTCCTTCCTTCCTTCCTTCCTTCCTTCCTTCCTTCCTTCCTTCCTTCCTTCCTTCCTTCCTTCCTTCCTTCCTTCTTTTTTCCCTTCCTTCCTCCTTTCCTCCTGCTCTTTCCTTCCTTCTTCCCTTCCTCTTTTCTCCCTTCCTTCCTTCTTTCCTTGTTTTCTTCCTTCCTTCCTTCCTTCCTTCCTTCCTTCCTTCCTTCCTTCCTTCCTTCCTTCCTTCCTTCCTTCCTTCCTTCCTTCCTTCTTTTTTCCCTTCCTTCCTCCTTTCCTCCTGCTCTTTCCTTCCTTCTTCCCTTCCTCTTTTCTCCCTTCCTTCCTTCTTTCCTTGTTTTCTTCCTTCCTTCCTTCCTTCCTTCCTTCCTTCCTTCCTTCCTTCCTTCCTTCCTTCCTTCCTTCCTTCTTTTTTCCCTTCCTTCCTCCTTTCCTCCTGCTCTTTCCTTCCTTCTTCCCTTCCTCTTTTCTCCCTTCCTTCCTTCTTTCCTTGTTTTCTTCCTTCCTTCCTTCCTTCCTTCCTTCCTTCCTTCCTTCCTTCCTTCCTTCCTTCCTTCCTTCCTTCCTTCCTTCCTTCCTTCCTTCCTTCCTTCCTTCCTTCCTTCCTTCTTTTTTCCCTTCCTTCCTCCTTTCCTCCTGCTCTTTCCTTCCTTCTTCCCTTCCTCTTTTCTCCCTTCCTTCCTTCTTTCCTTCCTTCTTTCCTTGTTTTCTTCCTTCCTTCCTTCCTTCCTTCCTTCCTTACTTTCTTCCTTCCTTCCAAAAATCATTTTTACACAAAAACATCATCAACGGGAATTTATCGTTTTTACCGCGACATGACAAATTCTTATCATGAGCAATTTTTTTGACGGTATATCGTGAACGGTAAAATATCGCCCATTCCTAGTGTGTGTGTTAACAAACTAGGCAATAAACCTTTTTCTGATTCTGATTCTGATTCTGATAATCAACACTTGATAGGAACCATCTGAGAAACGTCTAAATCACTTTCTAATAGGGAGAGTCTTACATGGAGTAGGTAAGAAAAGAATGTATGATATTCTTGATGTTAACCATGAGTTCAGAGTTTTGAGGGTAAACAGACGTTCGACCCGTCTACTCCCTTCTTATTCTTGTTATCACATTAATTTATGATGCTTTTGCCCCAGTTTTTAAGGTTTTTGTTAGAGGTGAACTTCTATACATATTATGTGTTTCTAAAGTGATTTCTCCACTGTACATATTGATTTTATGAAAACATAAGACATTTACTATTTATCTTTACCATATATACAGACCCACACCCCAAAATTGGACACCTGCGATCTCTTGTCCGCTGCACTGCACTTTATCAATAACTGATAAATTCATACAGGCACAGTGAGATTACTGTGAGAAACTTTTGTCAAGGAATACAATATTGCATATGTTAACCTTGTCTAGTGGCAACATCAACATCTCTGGGTATCTCCATGGACCACCACACATTGTAAACATGTATTGTGGTCAGATAAATCAGTCAGACAGATTATTTTTTACTTTTTTGAATAAATGGACACCATGTGATCAGGACCAAACATAAACAGGACCAAGGCGATTATCAGCAACACGCCCTTGCCATAACTCACTTGGACTTGTGTGGCGGCGCCATTAATGCAAGTAAGTAGAGTGAGATTTTAGACTGATATCTTTTCCTGGGACACCCATGCAGTGTTTTTTTGGCTACATCCCAAGACAATATTTAACTTGTAAATTATAAATGAAAAATTCCAAAAGACAGATCTGGTCATGTGTCCTGGACAGCACTAAAGCTGCTCTCGGCCTGCATGTGTTGTGGCAGCATCAATGTGGAATCTATATTTTGTCCATCGCTGGTCTCAGAAATAATGCAGAACTAATTCCCCCGGCATCAGAGGGGCTGCAGGACTCTGAGCTGAACAACCGGCCAGAGGTGGAGATGTGGAGGGAGCAGCCTTGTGATCTGAGCATTTATAAAAGCGTATGAAGTCACGCACTTGAGCCCACATGCGTGAAGGTAAACATTTCCAAGAGGGGTGGCACTAAGAGGGTGCACATCTCATCAGATAGATGAGTCTGAAGAAGGAGGAGGGAGATAGAGAGTCAGGGTGGGAGTTGTGATCCGCAGACATGCTTCACTAATCATCCACTGAGCAAGGAGACATAATGTTTCCTTGCAAAACCAGCATTTCCTGGTGCAAATGCATATCATGGAACCTGAGGAAGCTGTTTTATACCTAAAGCTCTTTCATTAAACCATCACAAACAATTTTGCAATAATTTTTCTTTTTGATCCGGTGTAAAAACAACAACCAGACAAATCGAATTAAGCTGAACAAATCTGCAGACGGATACACTTATCTAACAGTGAATGGCTTAAGTTTGGGGGGAAACAGTAAACAGGGCCAGGACAGCTTGGCCTAGCAGCGCACCATCAATACTAATGACATCAGGATACAAAGTATCACTATGGAAACCTGGAGGCATTAGTCCGATCCCACACCTCGCTGTACTACCGGAAGCCCAAAGAAAAGGATCGGATGGGATGGAGAAAGGAAGACTGAAGGTAAAGCAGACGAAAACAGAGTCAAAGGAAGGAGGCAATGAATGAGAGTCAAGATGAAGAGGAAGAAGAAAGAACAAAATGTCAGAGAGGAGGAAAAGAAAAGGGCTTGGGGTGGAGGGGGGTGGGAGCAGGATCATGGTGTCGGAGGCATTGGTGAGTTGAAGCTGTGTAGGTGCCAGAGCCAAGCACTTGGGATGAAAACAGCCAGAGCAGTGTGTCACAGCCAAGCCTGAGATTCAACTCTGCCGGAAAAGAGCTCCTCCCCTCTCCCCCCTAAAATCTGCACTCTCATCCCTACCCCCCACCCCCTCCCCCACATCCATCCATCACCAGCTCTACTCGACTGCATGGCCGCCTCTCTTTGAGGAACACTCTGAAACAGCCCAGATGGGCTCAGTGAAATGCATCCCTCCGTCTACAGCTATCTCCATCACTGCAATGCCACTGCTCCCACGGTGCAGTTAGGCCTAGGGGCTCACACAGAACCAGCGTGGCACAGTGTCACTGGTAAGAGGCAGTGTTGTGAGCATTTAAAATCATAAGAAAAAATGTAAATCCTCTCAGGATACATTGGTGTGGGCATGTTAGGACTTGGCCTTTAAATGTATTTACTGTAAAGCCACTTCCAGGCATAGCCTGATCCATGAGACCCACATCCAGAAAGATCTAGGGTCTGAAAATAATCCACAGGGCCTCCAAGTGTGGGCACCAATGGTTGCTTGTCAATCTACCTTTGCACACAGTTGGTTAGCGCTAGAGATGGGCGGTATGGACTAAAAAATGTATCACGATAATTTCTGGCATTTATCCCGATAACGATAAAAATGGCGATAAAAAAAAAATACCAATTCAACTCCACCTTTAACTATAAATCAATCTCGCTCTCAGATCCGCCATGTTTGTTACACAAAAACGTCATCAACGGGAATGTATCCTTCTTTCTTTCTTTCTTTCTTTCTTTCTTTCTTTCTTTCTTTCTTCTTTCTTTCTTTCTTTCTTTCTTTCTTTCTTTCTTTCTTTCTGGCTCATTTCTTTCTTTCTTTCTTTCTTTCAGGCTCATTTCTTTCTTTCTTTCTTTCTTTCTTTCTTTCTTTCTTTCTTTCTTTCTTTCTTTCTTTCTTTCTTTCTTTCTTTCTTTCTTTCTGGCTCATTTCTTTCTTTCTTTCTTTCTTTCAGGCTCATTTCTTTCTTTCTTTCTTTCTTTCTTTCTTTCTTTCTTTCTTTCTTTCTTTCTTTCTTTCTTTCTTTCTTTCTTTCTTTCTTTCAGGCTCATTTCTTTCTTTCTTTCTTTCTTTCTTTCTTTCTTTCTTTCTTTCTTTCTTTCTTTCTTTCTTTCTTTCAGGCTCATTTCTTTCTTTCTTTCTTTCTTTCTTTATTTCTTTCTTTCTTTCAGGCTCATTTCTTTCTGGCTCATATTTCTTTCTTTCAGGCTCATTTCTTTCTTTCTTTCTTTCTTTCTTTCTTTCTTTCTTTCTTTCTTTCTTTCTTTCTTTCTTTCAGGCTCATTTCTTTCTGGCTCATATCTTTCTTTCTTTCTGGCTCATTTCTTTCTTTCTTTCAGGTTCATTTCTTTCTTTCTTTCTTTCTTTCTTTCTTTCTTTCTTTCTTTCTTTCTTTCTTTCTTTCTTTCTTTCTTTCTTTCTTTCTTTCTTTCTTTCTTTCTTCAGTTTTACACAAAAACGTCATCAACGGGAATTTATCGTTTTTACCACGAGATAACAAATTCTTACCGTGGGGAATTTTTTTGACGGTTTATCGTGAACGGTAAAATATCACCCATTCCTAGCGCCACAGTAAATCAGAGCAACGAACAAGGTGCCGTATTCACAATGACAGTAACAAGTTCATTGGGAGAGTGTGTGGTGTAGAATAGTGAATTAAACCTTTGCGCTAGCCTGTCTGCAAGGCAGCAAAATACATCTACCTTGTGAAGGAATGATTTGAGTGCAATCTGCTGTTCAATTTTCCCCAAAAAGTCTGAATTTTTCACTGTCCATGCTAAAGCTGGTTCAAACAGCTGTGAAGCGTCAGCCGCAGACATCTAAACTGTTTAGATCCAGATTATGTTGCTGCTCTGTCGTCATCGTGCTTAACCCACCCAAGGATGGACTGATTTGATTGGCTTCCACATGACTTTTGAGATAATGAGCTCCACAGGATGGTAGCTAAACGTTCCTGCAAACATAATTTTCTAGCACTAAATCTAGATTTTCTGGTCTATTCCAGGCATAGAAAAGCCAGCTGATGGAAAACTTGATTTAAGCTCAGCCTCCTGCACACAGCGTGCTTCCAAACACATTTTATTTTGGGTGGGTCACAGAGCCATTTGTTCAGATCAATGTGAACTAATCACTAGGGACCACGCATAAACACAGTTAACAAAGCTCGGTTCACATGCATGAGTACAAACCTGTTCATGAGGACACATTTTTGGATAAAGGGAAACTCTGGCTGCTAAGACATGAAGGTGATTCAATTAAAGATGAATGCCCTGTCAGAGATTAGATCAAATAGCACATTTTATATAGTTTGGATAAAAATTGTCCAATGAATATGCATTTTTAAATTAAAATCTATTTTTTGAGATTATAACATTATCTTTGGGGTTTTTTTTTGTTTGTTGTTTTTTTTTTAAATAAGCAAGATAGTCAAATGTTCTTGCATGATTGCTGACGAGAATAATGTGCAATGTACCAAACAGTATCAAAATGGTTTGATAATGTAAAATAGCGTATGATGTCATATTGTTATGGTTCCACTTGTCCTTTGTTTGTCGACCTTTTCCTCTAACAGATATCGTTTGAGAGACTCCCCCTCTCGAGATGAGAGACAACGAGTGAAGAGCCCAGACTTTCATTCGGTCACCTCAGCATGATGCCAGAGTATGGTACTGGTGTCTTGACAAATTTCTAAAAGATATTGCAGCAACAGCGCGATAGAGAGAGAGAGCACATATCAAGCACTGCTGCGTAAGAAGTAACCTTTTAACGTTATACTTCTGAAGTATATATATTCAGCTAATTTCCTGAAGTCATTAATTAGGTGTCTGTTTTCTATGCTGTTATATAATTAAAACTGGCTGCTTGTGAGCCTCATCTTTGCTTTGTGTTCTTTATGCTCAAGCTTGTAACATTCAACATTCAAGACAGGTACTAAATGAGCTCAGCAAAACCCTAAATTATAGTGGAACTGAGGACCCAAAATCACGACGTCATACAAAAATAACTTCCTGATATATCTGGCTTTCAATTCTGGTATAAAAAAAGTGTCACCTGGTAAAATTATGTTAACAGCTAAAATTCAAAATTTAAAAATAAATACCTTTTCTGATATATACTTCAAAATCTAATGCCATTATACACAATGGCGTGATTTTTAAATGAAAGTTCACTTGCGTTGTTTCTAATGAAATGTAATACTGGCATGCCATATAAACTGATAATAATAGATAACTGCTGCTCTGCATGTACAGTGTGAACAATGCTCTCTGTATTGGCTTAATATGTTCTGTGATAAAGTAATTGTTCCTCTCTCTTCCCATAAATATGAATCATTTCACACAAAAACAGCCATCTATCTTAACGTGGTATCAATATATCTGAATGTAAGCAGGTTATAAAAGACGTTCAACAACAAAGTCATACAGATAGTTAAATCCATTTATATTAACGGGCACTATTTAAAGCTTTACTAAGCCCTGTGCTGTTTAATCATACACAGGTCTAGCTGATCGGTAATGCATCTGACAAAGAATAACTCAGGAATGAGTTGAATGAAGCTGCAGTCTCTCCATGACCCTGAACAGGATGGATGAATATCTGTAAAAGAGAGGTGCGTCTTGCAGTGGATCAAGTATAAATGTGCATCAGACAGACACTAGTTTTACAAACTGTCATGAATATAGAAGGAACAAAGTAATCCAGAGCTATATGTATATATATATATATATATATAAAGAAATGAAACAACTCAGCCACAGATTGACATACTGCTTATGTCATCATGTAACATCATGTGCAATTCAAAAATGAAAAAAAGAGGCGAGGCGGAAAGGGAGAGGCAGACTGGTACTTCATGTACTGATGCTGTCTGCTGCCTCAGATAGTAGTAGCATTAGGCAGCCTTATTTATCCAGCGCCATGTCTCGTGCAGAACACCATTCACACACTAAAACCTTTCAGAACAATACGAGACAAATAAAGATGCCGTGTCACTCTTCCTCTCTCCCTCTGTTTCCATCACACTCAGAAACACAATACTACATTATGAAAACAACAAGAGCCTCATCACCCTCTTTCTGTCGACAGCCATCTCAACTATAAACAATGTTTTGATCCCTGCTCCATATTGATCTTATTGCTCGAGTTATGTTGTTCAAGCAGTACTGTGATGACTCTGCAGCAATCGCCGGCTATTTTCAGGCTAGGACTGAAAAATTATACTGGGAAACTATAAAAGAGCACCTAAGCTGAGCTCTAATTGGATCACAGCCGCTGTTGTTACGAGTATGTGCAGATTTCTACGGACAGCTGAGATTAAAACTGCAGTCAGCTGTGTCTTGGAGCCTAAAGTTGTTTTGTCCACTACTGTGGGAGGAAATCACACTATTGTATCTCCCCTCTTGTTATGCTGTATAGGTTTGGTTGGGTCTATGAGTGTGAGATCATCGTGGTCAGTACTCGAGTTGTAAAAGGAAATCAGGGGGGATGGTGGACTTTATCATATGGGGACAGATAATTTGTGCTGATTACAAATAATATAATATATTACAAATAATAGCACTGAGCAAAACACCTGCAGAAATACTGCAGGAATGACATAGCAGCAGTTAAATGCAGCCTTCTGTAAGCTTTAAATATCCACTGGGCTTACATCAAATACATCAAAACACAACAATAAAAAACTGTTTTCTGAACTTATCAATATGACTCTGTCCTTCTCAGGATAAGTAAAATGGATCACTGCAAAAACTCAAAATCTTAACAAGAATATTTGTCTTATTTCTAGTTAAAATGTCTCATTTTAGTAAAAAAAATCTCATTACACTTAAAACAAGACTCATCACTGGAAAAAAACAAAAATTTTCACCTGTTTCAAGTAGATTTTCACTTAAGTAGAAAAATCTGCCAGTGGAACAAGATTTTTTTAGCTTGTAATGAGAAGATAAATCTTGTCCCACTGGCAGATTTTTCTACTTATTTCAAGTGAAAATTTACTTGAAACAGGTGAAAATTGTCAAATAAGTTATTTTTCTGGTGATGACTCTAAATGTTGAAACAGCAGTAATATTTCAGGGGGGATGATTTTGACCGTTTTTATTTCAGGGGGGATGGCATCCCCCCTCATCCCCCCTCAACTCGAGTACTGATCGTGGTGAGTAAAGAGCTGGGAACGGTGTGCTCAAAGAGACTGAAAAAAAAAGAGTGACTTTCCTGCACTACAGCAGCGCTTGAGTCCCATCTTATGTCAGGAAGTGTTCCTGATCTATTTCCACACCCGCAAAGTGCTTCAGGGGTTCTGTGTTTGATTTTCCATTGAATCTAGACAAATCCACTAAAGCAGGTTTTGTTTTGTTTTTTATACCAGTAATTGTCGTATTAACAATTTGCACATAGCTATAGCTTGAGATTTTATTGTAGCCAAATATACTTATCTTAATTATCAGAAACACAAATGACTTTTCTACATACGGCTTAACATTAAACAATGAACAGGGGTGCAAATGTCCTGTTAGACGTGAGGATCGTTCCCTGACAACTACACTAGTAATGCGCACACAGTCAACACATCTGCAAAGCTAAAAATATGAATTTGGTTCCCTGCTTTGCATTGTTTCAAATACGTGCCACTGCTTTGTGTAATTATCTGCTGGAACGATTGTTCTCCCATTCAGCTAAACGTCCTTCACTTTGGTGCCGCACGATCTCATTAAAGTTTCATTCAAGCTGCAGTACAAGCAAGAAGAGACCACCGTCAATGAGTGTCACCTGACCATTTCCAACACTAAGCCTGGGTAATTTTAATCACAGTAATTGCAGGTTATTATGAAAAGAAACACAAGGAAAAAGAGGGACTGTGTGTTCACATCTAAGAATATATCACGTGCATCAATATTCAGTTGTTTACTGCACATTTCAGTGCAACATTTGCCTCCAAATGATGTCTGTTTAACAAGCGTGTAGGAACTTTGTCATAAATCAGCATTTACTGAAGTCATTTTATTGCAGCACTATGAATTTGTTTGCAGTAACCTGTCTCACTCTGTCCGTCAGAACCCTTTGTAAAATTACAAAGACAGACTGACAGAGAGGAAGCCAAGAAGAAAAAGAGGAAGCCCTTCCTGATGTTCTATATTTACCCCAATCCCAATGGCAGCTGTGTCTCTGTTGCAGCCTCGTCAGCCGGAGCAAAGACCCAGCAGCACAGCTCGATATGGAGCCTCTCAGTCTGCCTCTACAGCTCCCAGCTCCAGTAAAGGCAATGTTGTTTAACGCAAAGAGTTCACAACACTGAGGGGCACCACTGAGTTGCAGCCCCGAGGTGAAATGTTTATTCTGGGTCGACATACTGCAAGGCAAACTGGAAAATAATCATCGTAAATCAGGACAAAAGAGGCTTGCCACATGTTTTTTTGGTGCAATGACACACCTTCTCCTTTGAGGCGTGTATCTTTCCTTATTTTCCCACAGAAAGCCAGCAGGAAATGTTTTTGGTAAAATGAGATTGTAAGCGAACGCTGTGAGAGGAAGACATGAGATATGTTCTGCTGCTTTCTTCTCACTACGAAGAAAGTTCCACCTCAGTGGGAGCAAATGTTTTACTCTTCCACCTAGATATAATGTAATTTCTGAACACCATTTTCCCAAACTCTTTTTCTTTTTTTACTTCCATTTTGTAGACTGTTTGTTTCCCTTCATTTAATTCAGCATTTGTCACATGAATCATGAACGAATGGATGTTAGAAATGGCCAGAGACCTGCTTAATGTTTAACATAAACATTACTAAACATATAGCATTTGTATTTGCATTTTCATCCCATCACAGACCGCTTTAACTTCTTTCCACTGACATTAATGTCACTATGAACTTCCCAAACTAACATCAGGATGAAATGTATCCTATTCCATCAGCCTGAAGTCCCCAGTGATGAGCTTAATGACAATATCAGGGCTCATAAAATATTTTATTAACATTAATAACTCTAACACTATTTTCTAGAGGATTTACTTTGTCTACTAATAAGAATGATTATTATCATTTCATACATTTACTTTTCATCTCTGTGCTTATTTCTCAATTTATCTTCTGTATCGTTTCCTCTATCACTCTTCTATATCTTATTATGTTAATATTTTAACACCCCAAGGCCACATTGTGAACTTCTCGGAGAAACTCCCCAAAAACCCAAGAGCTTCATCTCAGACTCTGCAGGCCTCCGTTAGTAAATCAAATATGAACGGTAGTAACGGTACAATTAGAAAAGGACGGCTGAAGCGCGGCCTCTATTGAAAGACTGTGAGCGGAGTAGCCCCTTCTCTCTATGAAGAGCAAGACGGCATCCGTTTCCAGAGCTGCACAGCTCTCAAGTCTAGAAAAGATCAAAGTGGGGGTGTCTGGCCAGGACATTAGATGTTAAACCATACGATTACAAAACACCTCACACCCACCGTCAAACACGGTGGGGGAGGGGTGATGATATGGGCTTGTTCTGCAGCAACAGGATATTAGATCTTTGCAGTCATTGATTTGATATATGAACTTCTCTATTCTCTATTCTGGAGGCAAATGGAAATCTGATCGACTGATGTCTGGAAGGGGGTGAGGTTTAAATCAAGGTGTTGCAAAAGTAAGGTCAAAGTCCAGCTGTCAACCAGACTGAAATGCATGAGGCAGAACCTTAAGCGAGCGGTGTATAAAACAAGAGACTCCAAAATTCAATGAACTGAAGAAACATATCCACGATGACGGACTGATGAAGTCGCACAGAAAATGAATACTTTAAGTTATTGCTGCTAAAGGTGGCCGTACCAGCTACTGCATCATAGGGAAATGCCTCCAGCATTGTGCCCACTTCAGCCAGAGGACGTTTTTACAGAAAGCCCATGTTACGAACTTCAAGTGTGGAGTTCAACGGACACACTAAGCTACTAGTTGAGATATGCCGGATTCAGAGTCTTTGCAACTCTAAAACAACTTGATATGAGCCCATTGTTAATTACTGTTGCAGCTTTTCCCTTTAAGCTGTTTTTGTGTGAAGCTCACGAAACATGTGCAAGTGTGTAAATTATCAGTTGTGTACGCGAACTGACTAAAGTGGTGTACAGGGAAGGGATGATCATGAGGTATTTGTTCAGAGCTTTTAACAACAACACACTTGGATGTAACACGATATATGAACACCAACATAAACATGCTGTACTCTTAGCACGATCAGTGTAACACTTTGTCAAAGACATGACAGGAGTCCCCCTGCAAAATTCTGCAATGACAAATCTGCTGCTTTTCTTATTAATGAACCACCCGAAACATAAATGCACATGCACAAACATGACACGGGAAGACTATCAGTCATTAATCACAAAGACCCATCCAAAAATGTTCCTTACTCTCCTGCTTTCTGTCACATTCACACAAATAATATATCACAACATTTATTCCCGACAATACAGCAACTAAGAAGGAGTAAGATAAGGAATCTGATTCAGGACGGTTGATTAATAGCAGTGTAAAATGTGGTGAGGTGTCACTTGGGCATGCACGGTTTTCCTGACTCAAATACAAACAGAAGCAGAGAGCAACACAAACCCTTCAGAAAATCTTTAGACTTAATCCATCATAAGAGAATTGACAGACTGATAAGAAACAGGAGAAAAGATAACGTCAGGGGACACATAAAAAAAAAGGAAACTGATAAAAGCTGCAGAGAAATCCACGCAAACATCCACAAGGGTCAGAACAGAGGCAGACCAAGTATTGCTGTGTGTCCCTCAGAGACTGGACCCAGGTGAGTTCAAGTGGTTCTGGCAGACTAGTCTTCATAATTGGTCCATTCAAACAGCAAGAACCCACACACACATACAAGGTCCAGTGCAGGGCTTATATAATGTATTTTCCACTAACATGGTAACAGCACAGTCATTTTCCCCGGGGGGGAACGCTGCTCAGCTGGAGGAGGCGGGCGGGCATGAATCAGGGTTATCGGGATGCACTGACCAGCTTCATCCAGACTCACAGAATGTACATAACATAGCAGCAAGGTCACATCAGGACATGAAAACACACGCTCATGCAAAGACGTGACTATAACTGCACAAAAAGTCTACTTTTAGGCACTTTTTGAAACGCATACACAAAACCGACAGCATGGACGGGAGGTGGTCTGTGTCTTCTTTACTCATCACATTTCCAGGGTCATGTGCTGCGTCATCACACACCCCGCTGGCCTCAAGCACACGAGACTGAGCATCTCTCACTTTTGTTTTCCTCCTTACTGCTTGATAACATCTCCACGCAGTTATCAAGTTACTGTGGCTGAGGATTGCAGCTCTATGTTTCATGATCCATCACATCTTCGATTATACCCCTCCATTAGGCCGGGCAGGGGGATTGGGAGTTAGAAAGGAAGTTAAAAAGGGAGGGAGAAGGTGAGAACAGACAGAGAGAGATTGTGTTTGTCTGTATTACTTTTAACATCCTGCATCTCATGTTCAGTTGCATTCACTGATTTTTTTTTTAAATTAATTTCTTTTTAAACAATTTTTCTATTTGTATTTATTATCAAATGTGTGGTTATATTTGACATGACTTATCAATGTGATATTTCTCAGAGAAACAATTTAAAAAGAACAAAAACAAATGGATGTGACTGAAACTGAACATTTAAATGCATTAAAAGCGGTTTCAAAAATCTAAACGTGCATGACTTTCTCCTGGTCTACAGTAAGTGACAACAGTACAGGTCAACTTTACAAGTTAAGCGGGGCGCTGACTATGACCACCAAATATTCCACTTCCTTCCTGGGCCAGAGGAATGAGAGCAGACCATACACAGGAAGGAAGGAGGGCAACCATGCAAAGCTAAATAATGCAATGCCTCAGACTCCACATTATGACCTAGTAAATGGCTGCTTATACAAACGTTGAAAAGCTCTTAGGTTGTTTCTGACAGCACAATCAGTAGGACAAATTGACCAGCCAACATAGGAAGTAGTTTTGGGCCATTGGTATTAAGGCGGTAGAGTTCAATATCTGAGACTCCAGGGAAATACAGTAAGTGTGTGGACACGGTGTATAGTCCTACTCAGAAAAGGTTTTGTCACCTCTCGCAGATTGAATACTCAGAACTGTTTGAATTAGGTTTCTGTCTCTGAACAAAGTGTGGTGACATGAATGAGCAAGCCATGGCTAAGGGGCAAAGGGGGTACTTGGCATGCAATTCCACAAACTGACTTTCTCTGTTGTTATGGTGTAGGCCAGTGTATATAAAGAAAAAAAGGTAACTATGAGTGCTATTTTTATTTATTTTTTTACAAAAAACAGTGTCACGCAAAAAAGATATAGCTTATCAACTATTTATGTTCATTTCTTCTTTAGTATTTTTCTTTACTCCCCCGAATCTGCATGAAATAATAAGCTCTATTACCTTAGTATGTTGTGACAAATGCAGTTTTGTGCCACAACTGGCCCGTGTAACTTCTACACATGTATACATAATAATACAACCTATACATTCATGTCACACACACAAACTAAGCAACTCACTGCCCCCTCTGCGTCCCACCCTACCTTCGGTGTGGCAAGTGGAGGACAGGATTGTGCTCGGAGGGCGGAAGATGTACGGCAGATAACGGGAAAAACATTTCATCTTCTCCGGTGCTTTCCGACGGGTGAAGAGCCTTGTGTTGCTGGCTCCACATCCGCACTGCTGCCGCGACAGCCGGCCAGGGAAGATCCGGGGAGCTGCTGCAGGAGGGGAAATAGAGGGGAAATAGCCTCTCTGTCCGCGGCGCAGTGGGGCTATGACAGCATCACTTTTTTTTTTTGCTTTCTTTTTTTTTTTTTTTTTTTTTTTTTTTTAATAGCAGGCTGACAGCAGGCTCCTGGGATGCAAACAGCTCCTGTATCCCCGGCTGTCCCTCTTTACATGCGCGTCCGAGTTGTTTGAGGCAGGACAGGGGTTCCCTTCTGTCCTGCCAGCTGGGAGGTCAACGCGTGTGTGGTCTGGCGACGGGAACACACTCTCTAGTGCTTGTTTTCTCAGCCGATTTGAGTAAAGACAACAGAAATCACAGCCCGTCACATAGATTATACAGACATGACAAACTGTAATAAAAGGAAGAAGATAAATACCAAACAAAACTTGTTTGTTGACCAGGTTATCGACTAATCAAGTCTGGCGCCATCGTGTGGCAATATTTCACCTCACAGGAGTTAGAAGACGACACAGATGGATACTCTAATGATAATCTTTTTTTAAATTCAAGTGAATTATATCCAGTACTCGAGTTGTAAAAAAAAAATCAGGGGGGATGGTGGATTTTATCATATGGGGACAGATATTGTGCTGATTACAAATAATATAATATATTACAAATAATAGCACTGACCAAAACACCTGCAGAAATACTGCAGGAATGACATAGCAGCAGTTAAATGCTTTAAATATCCACTGGGCTTACATCAAATACATCAAAACACAACAATAAAAAACAGTTTTCTGTCTTTCACGGGATAAGTAAAATGGATCACTGCAAAAACTCAAAATAAGAATATTTGTCCTAAAATGTCTCATTTTAATAAAAAAAAATCTTATTACACTTAAAACAACACTCGTCAATGGAAAAAACAACAATTTTCACCTGTTTCAAGTAGATTTTTTTTTATTTCGAAAACATAAGGAAAAAAATATAAAATTTTAAAACAAATTCCAAAACATACAGAAAAAAGCAACAACAACAAAAACGTAATACAAACAGGGGAAAAAACAGTGTCTGAAAAGGAGCAGGCAGAAGTAAAACTTATTTAACCCTGCCCCTTTGTTACCTCTATCATAAATTAAACATAAATAGCTGCTAATTTACCTATTAGGCTACCGATTTTCCCATTGGTTGTGCCTTTGCACCTAACCAAGATTTTTTTGCTAGTAATGAGAAGATAAATCTTGTCCCACTGGCAGATTTTTCTACTTATTTTAAGTGAAAATTTACTTGAAACAGGTGAAAATTGTCAAATAAGTTATTTTTCTGGTAATGACTCTAAATGTTGAAATAGCAGTAAAACCACATTCATTGATGAAATGACATAAGGGATGGAAAGGGGGGGTGGCAGTTTTACAGGGGGGATGATTTTGACCGTCTTTATTTCAGGGGGGATGCCATCCCCCCTCATCCCCCCTCAACTCGAGTACTGATTATATCTCGTTAAATCCATACGTCTCCAAGATAGAAATTGGTACCCTAACTCATTGTTTTTGGTCATGTCGTAAACTGCAGGTGTATTGGTCTGATGTGCTTTCTGAAATAGAAAGGATATTGGGTTTAAAACTGGAGATGGACCCCGTATCTCTTGTATTGGGTGTCCCAAGGCAACACTTGATATCAAAATATAATCGGAGGCTGTATTGTATTCTGACTTACGCAGCGAGAAAGAATATTTTATTGCAGCGGATTAATGAAAAAGTACTAACTGTTAAAGGCTGGCAAAGAGTGGTGTTTGATCTGGTGCCATTAGAGGACCTGACATGTATATTACATTCTAAAACAGACCAATTCTACAAAGTTTGGGGCCCTACTTGAACTATGTAGAGCCGGGTGTCTCTAATATCATGTTGCAGCGATTTTCTTGATTGGTCATACTGTACATTTTTATTGTAACCCAGGGTATTATTTATAGGGATCTTAGCTGGTGTTTTTTTTTTTTTGGTTTTGTTTTTTGTTCTGTTTATTTCTTTGCCTGTTTTGATTTTTATTTCTGTGGATCATACTACGTATACATTCTTTACTTGTAAAAGTGAAAAATTAATAAAAAATATTGTTTAAAAAAACAAATCCATATGTCTCGTAAAAATAAATATGTAACATGCAGTAATAGTCTGACCTTATGCGTCACAATAATGCACATCCTAGGTCACCTCTGTACAGACTCATTACACTTTAAAACCAACATGTTGTACATTTTTTTTCTTTTAAGATTATTTGTTCTTTTGTATTGCACCAATCACCACAACAAATTCCTTGTGTGTGTTAAACTACTTGGCAATAAACGTATTTTTCGGATCGACCACCAAACTAGACAGGCACAGACTGCAACGGGTAATTAGTTCTGCAGAGAGGATAATTTGGGACTAACCTCCCATCTATCCTGGACCTGTACCGGTCCAGGACCAGGAAAAGGGCAGGTAGCATCTCTGCAGACCCCTCACACCCAGGACACAGTCTGTTTGAACTCCTCCCCTCTGGACGGCGCTACAGAGCAATGTAAACCAAAACCTCCAGACTCAGGGACAGTTTCTTCCCCCAAACTGTTGCTCTGATGAACTCTCATCACTCATATGGTCTCAGAGAAATCAATCACTGTGCAATAATAATAATAATAATAATAATAATATTAATAATAATAATAATAATAACAATAATAATAATAATAATAATAATAATAATAATAATAATAATAATAATAATAGTATTATATAAATGATAACACCTGTGCATTATTTACACCATCACCAACCCTTCCCTCAGTTCTAGTTGATGACCTTAACAGTTTCCGTTCCAATGTTATGACTGTCATTGATTCTATCGCCCCAATTAAGACCAAAGTTCTGTCAGGAAGGATAACAAGTCACCCTGGAGAAACGCCACACTGGTTAAAGCTCAGAGAAGGATATGTAGACAAGCAGAAAGCAGGTGGCGCAAAAACAAACTCCAGGTATATTACAACATTTAGAGAGAGTCTTTGCAACTATAACCAGAAACTGAAGAATGCAATGCAATCATATTTTTATTCCAATAATAATAACCACAATCATATGCTGTAACAATGCACCTTTCAATAACCATGTCTACCTCATAATGCTGCACCTTTCACTTTTTTTAAACTGTATATATGTTAATAAGAGCCATTTGTCTATTTACTGTACAGTGAAAATAACCAAGTCAAATTCCCTGTCTTGTTTGACCTAACTTTGCCAACAAACCTGATTCTGATTCTGATTCTGATTCTAGTCATTCAAAATTAAAGAAAATTGTCCGAATAAGTAACTAACAAATCTATAAAATGTGCTTAAATTATTTATATTATATAACGAATGTAGCAATGTTACGCATGTTAAAAAGATACATAAATGTTAATTTGTTATATTTTTAATGTTATTTTTCTCCCCACGGGAACCAACGTGGACATCTCGCGATACTTGAGTGCACTAATGCAGGCGGAAGTATATCGCGAGTCTCTTTTCCGCCGGCCATAGAGGAGCAAACGGCAGGGTAAGAATTTCAGGCGAGCACATCCACAAACTTATCGTCATCCATCCTGCTTTTCAGGTCACAGTGTGACTATATACAAGTTTAAACACAATGTGAACACAAGTTTGATTAAATTGGGGACGATATTAACCCGATATCGATAATGGAAGGTTAAATAAATGCTGCCGAGCTCTCGGTGTCTGTCCCCGCGGATGAATCCGCATGTCTGCGAGCGCTGGTGGAGACGACACGTTCATAGTAGTAGAAATAGCATTCACTGTCCTTTACAGGAACGTACTTTTATTTCCCATCTGATATTTGATCGGTAATCTCTCTAAAACCGGGTGTTAGAGAGTTGTAAGTCTGTTCTATAATGCTAAACACTTAGCACACATGAGTAGCTTAGCATGTAGCACTGGAGACCTATTTTACTCCAGGAGTTTGTATTTATACTTTGCATTTTAACCCCGTTTTGCACAATCTCCGGGTGGTAATTACATTTACAAGCAACTGTATTGTATTTATACTTTATACTTTGCATTTTAACCCCGTTTTGTACAATCTCCAGGTGATAATTACATTTACAAGCAACTCAAATCAGTAGTTATGATAGTTGGTGGTTAGCCTTTATATTCCCTGCAATTGTTTTCTTCTTTTGAGTGTGAAAAAAAGGATTCATGATCATTATTTGAAGTTGAACATATAAGTGTAAGGGCATGTATGCATTCCTGTCTAATGTATATGTTCATTGGCTTCTACCATGGGCTTTTCACATGTGTGAATAAATCAAATCAAGTTGTAATTAATCAGTAATGTTTAATTTGTTTCCTCCTCGCAGCACCATGAAGCTGAATCCATTTGTAACATCCTCCCGCCGCAAGAACCGCAAGAGGCATTTCAATGCCCCCTCACACATCAGGAGGAAGATCATGTCCTCTCCCTTGTCCAAGGAGCTCCGCCAGAAGTACAACGTGAGGTCCATGCCCATCCGCAAAGACGACGAAGTCCAGGTACTGTAGCTTGGCTTGTGTTTGTGGCTGCAGGTACGTGAGGTGGGTTTACTTACTTACCCCCTGATGCTGTCGCACACAGGTTGTTCGTGGACACTACAAAGGCCAGCAGATTGGCAAAGTGGTCCAGGTCTACAGAAAGAAGTACGTCATCTACATTGAGCGTGTGCAGAGAGAAAAAGCCAACGGCACCACGGTCCATGTCGGCATTCACCCCAGCAAGGTGAGACACGGTTGTGGATAATCTTGGCTTGTTGAGGTGCGGCTGTGTCAGAGGGGTTCGGTCATTAGGAAACCTGGAACAGCGTCACTTCATCATATTAAGTCACCAGGGTGTTTTTGTTCAATATATTTGGGTTAAAACATATGAGATTACATTTGATGAATGTTTTGGTCTCAAAGGTTAGAGAAAGGTTGAGAATGGACCAGTCTTTGTTACTCTCAAGTAGCTTACGTTGAAAATTGTGTTACTTGATTTTTAAATTAAGACAATAAAATAACCATGGAAAGATTTATTGTCACTGACAACGGTATAATGCAAACTATCAGTATTGTGTTCTGCTTGAAGACTGTATGAACATTCCTTCATAAAGGGTCAGTCTTTGTTTTCCAGTAACATTTGGTTTTCAAAGATTGATAATGTTTCTTGCATAATCATATTATACTTGTAGGGGTTTCAGAAGCAGGGAGAGGGCAAAAGCATTGTTATTTTGCAGGATATTTTCTGCCACTAATTTTGGAGAACTGAACTGAGATAATTTCAGTAACGTACCAATACAAGGTCTGCTTATATTGATGTTTGAGGGCCGGAGAGGGACTGACACACAGAAGCCAATTAAAGTTTGTTAAAATGCTATGCGATATGGGCCTTTTCTCTCTCTGTAATGAGTTTCTTTTTTGACGGGTTTGATAAGGCTCTATGAAGTTACAAGATCTTTTTGACGAGGGTACAACTTGAAGAGCATTGCTCCCATGCATGGTTAGGTTTTGATCCTGTTTATGCCCATTAAGAGGATAGTTGTTTATGAGGTGAATGAGAGAACAGTGGCAGGGAGTCGAATCAAACCTGTGGTGACAAGTCTGCTGTAGTAGCATCAGACATCGAAGAATATTTGATCTGAACACATTTGAGAGAAGGTTGCAGTTATATGTTGCACAGTTGGTGTTAAAGCAGCATAATTTATCCTTTTAGCTCTATTTAAACTCCAGAGAATTACAGTAAATCTGTATAGAAATGATATATATTTAATCAGAAAAGGTATGCAAGATTGCAGTTTGTTTTCATATATTCTAACACGTTTTATCAGGGCTAGCCAATTAATCCACTCATTCATGGCGATATCTGAAAAATTAAAGCCAATTTTAAATAAATAATTATGGACCAGCAACGCCTCCCCCAAACAGTTCTCTTCAGAAGTACCGGTAGACAAATCCACAGCATAGCCATGTGTGTTAAGAGTGAACAAGTATCTCAAGAACAGAAGTTCCCAAAACTGGCTAGTTGTTTGAGTTTCTGATGTTTTCCAAAGCACTATCTGCTATAAAGTTTATCTGGCAGCTAGAGGCAGCACAATGCCTAATTTATTTTAGCATCTTGAATGGGAGCAAGCAGCTGTGTGTGAAGGGAAGGTTCTGCAAGCTGGAGTCTGCTGTAAAGCTTGTTTATAGTCCATGGCACCTAAGGGTAGAAGCACAAGTGATTTATCCCAGCACCTTAAATGAGTGGGAGAGATTTGTGACACACACTGAGCTGCACATCACAGCAGTTCCCTTAAATCACGCAGGAAACGGTAGCATTGTTTTCCTGCAGTATTCTATATGACAAGATCGAGACCTGGTGGAAATACATTACAGTTGTGGTGGAGTGCACACCTCTAAAACTTTGGCTTGTTTATGGTCAGAAAGCCTTGAGTTCCTCCACCTGCTGAAACAATCGACCTTCAGCATCATCCTGCTTATTACTAAGTTTTATTGCTTATTTGTATGTGCTATTTTTTTAAATATAAATTGGGTCTTAAAGTCGAGATTGGACATTATTGGTAATTTGTACTCAAATGAATTTATTAAACATAAAAATTGGATGTGGTGTTTAAAAAAAATGGTGTGTTTCATTTTTAGACTATTTCATCCAGCCCTGTTTTTATATTTAGTACATAAATGAGGCAAACTTCAATGGGCTGTTGTCAGTTAGTGCAACATTTTGCACTACAAGCACAAAACAAGAAGGAAAGAAGTTAAAATTAAGTATTTTTCCTTATGGCTTTTGCTGAACTCTCCTCCAACTCAGTCATTTACTGAGTCTCTGTGATCAGATTGTTGTTCAGGAATAAGGCTGCACTAAAGGAGTATTTTGGTCATTAATTATTCTTTCTGTTGTCCTCTTGGTTTATAGTTTTCCTAAATGCAGTATGCAAAAGTATGCTGATAGTTTGAGAGAATGCAGTCATGTTGCTCAGTTTGCTAGACCCAGGGTCTGAAGTATAGGGGGGATTAGCAGAACTTTGCAAAAATATCTATATTAATAGCTATGATTGGCTTTACTTTTTAGGGGAACGTAGACACTTATCCAATTGATTATGTTGATTGATTCATACAATCTTTTTCTTGTTTTACTCTTGTTGCATCCTGAACGCTGTACAAATTTTATGTAATTTATCTTTGTAAATCATTGTTGGACTACAAAATCATGCCTGAGCCATTGTTGATGGGTATTGTGTTTGTGCAGTTTGGGTATAGCTTCATACGCAGCTTCAGATGTTTCAAGAACTGCATGTTTTGTCTAAAGAGCACTGAGCTGTGTTGTGTGGAACTGGTGAGACTGTGTGTCACTCCTGCATTGAAACTTAAGATGTACGTTTTGGCCCTTTTGGATCATTAAGAGAACTATTATTATTTGTCTTACCCAGGTGTTGCAGTCACCTTGAGTGGTTAAAATGTGTTTATACAGATGTATAAGATAGTGTTTTTATGCACGTCTGTACTGTTTTAGAGGCATACATGGACCGCTACATGTCCTGCAATACATCATGATCTCATCGCCTGCATCGTGATGACATTTAACCGTTGGATAGTAGTATTGAAAAAATATATTTTCTGTAACAGTTTTGTGGTGTGTTTGTAATGGGTTTGAAACAGAAATGTCCAAAAATAAAAACTGAAGAGGGAAGACAATGTAAAGTTAGTTAGCAAAAACATGTTTTTTCATAATGAAGACACACCCGTGTTTTTTCTTGGCTAATAGGACAAGTAGGAGGCTACAAACACAGTTCTCGTTGGCACGTTGATACCAAGCAAGAAGTATTCTAATCTAATCCACCAAGACAACCAACATAAATTTCAAGAATTAAAAGGCGAACTGTATTCTAGTCAGTATCTGTGTGGAGCAAACAAATAATGTGGCAGTGAAAGCGGGTTCATTGTGGCTCAAGGGACCACAAGACTCCAATGGAGCCCTATTCAAACAACCCCATAATCATAAAACATGTATCCTAGAAATTCTGTATGCATTCTGACTGATTTAACCATGCAATGTTGTAATATGATGCTGTACAGCAAACATTTGACTCCAGGAGGACTTATTTTCATCAGTTAACGTAAATGCTGTTGATGGAAAATAGGGCTTGGGTCAGCATCTGCACATACTGACGTTTGTTTTGTTCTGAGGGATTTTTGCAGTCGTTTTAGTTTTCCTGCATCTGCTTTGGTGGTATAATAATTGACTTGGGGTGCTGGCTCTCCGGTGCTCTCCAGCCCGTGGAAGAGCAAGCCAGTTCTTTGCAGAATCTGTTTAAAACTGTCTCTAGCACCAGCACCAATTTTGAGTTTGTCAAAGTGTCTTCCAGAAGATACATTTTTTAAAATCTGTTCATGCTCA
The DNA here is from genome assembly GCF_033807715.1 of Cololabis saira. Lineage (NCBI taxonomy): Eukaryota > Metazoa > Chordata > Actinopteri > Beloniformes > Belonidae > Cololabis > Cololabis saira. The sequence goes on from NC_084593.1 coordinate 19,461,793, forward strand.
GCAGGTTTTTCCAGAGTAGAAAACCCGTTCCTGAGTAGAATATCCAGGAACCAGCAAAACACCGGCAACACGTTGAGAAAGCAAAGTGTAACCTTACCTTTTTTATAGAAACCACAATGATTGTGTGGCACAGAATGAAACAGTTTGGGACTCCTGCTGTGTCTGCATCCATGCATCCAACTTACCCACAAAATAATTTTTAATTATGTGCACCTATATACATTTTAAAGCCATGGGTATAATTAATTAATAATTATTACTGGTTAATTAAAACCAGTCATATTTATGTAATACCATGACACAAATATACAGAGAGGTGTAGTTTTAAAAATAGCAGGAATATTGGAATGGTAAAACCCATGAAATGCCAGATGTAGATGGCTGGTTTTGGTATGTAAACCTGAGAAACAGAAATGTAAATAATACTAATAGAGGTCAAATATGTTGGGACTCATTGCACCATATGCAGGGAGGACAATCAGTGCAGGGTGAGACATCCGAGATAATTTGAATGGAAAACAAATGATTCAATTTAGAGATTAATCTCGTTCCCATTGTAGTAATGCTCATCACATTTTAATCCTGCCTTTTAAGACTGTATGCAAAGAAATTAATTTGAACTTGAATTGAATGTGGTGAAGCAAATTTATACATTTCACACACATTTGTAAGTTGTAGTAAAGAGCATATTTTGTTTGGATTAATGTCTTGCAAGATTTGGTTAATTTTAGATGTTTTTTTTTTTTTTTTTTTTTTTTGCAGTGCCACAACCAGTGAGATATTTCAAAGTGTGCTTATCAATCTATTTTGTTGTCTGCAGGTGGTTATCACCAGGCTAAAGCTGGACAAGGACCGCAAGAAGATCTTGGAACGCAAGGCCAAATCTCGTGCTGATGGAAAGGAGAAGGGCAAATACAAGGAGGAAACCATTGAGAAGATGCAGGAGTGAAAATGATCTTTTGCTATCAATAAACTGTATAAACAGATCTAACTTTGTTTGTTTTTAATGGGTGGGGAGTCCTGTATTCATGTAAAAGTTGAACCGGTTCTTGCGTTAGGGAGTAAACTACACTTCATTGAAGTGTTGCAGCTTTTAAAATTGAGTGATATTGATGCTTAAGGTTAACTTTTAAAATAATTTTTATTACAGCGTAGATGTGATCAGTTATGACCCTTCTGAAGTCAAAAGATGTATGTGAATTCTGTCCCTATAAAGGAAGAACATTGTGCTCACCAGATGCCATGGCACAAACAAATGTACTGTAACAAGAATGTTTTATCTTAAACCCTGTTGTCTTCAGTTAAAAATTATTCAACGGTTTTCGATAAAGAAATCCCCAAACTGATTTTTATTTATTTTTGCTTTTCCAAAAGTGACCAGCGTGAGAAGAAAAATATTTTCTTTTCAATATTCCATATTTTCATGGAAACTGAATTACACCAGGATACAAAGATTTTGTTTGGGTCGTTTTAAACCAAACATTTAAAGGCACAGTCATGTGATTTACTCACAATTGAGTTTTATGTGCTGATAGTTCTCCCTCGACCTTGAACTTCCTCGTCCAAGTGCAGCATATTTTTTCTAAAACCACATAGACGGGTGAACAGAACCTAGAGATTAATTTATTTTAGATGTCCAGCAAGAAATCTCGGCTTTTGAAGATTGGAGGGAATCAAATTCAGAGCATGCTCCATCCACTGCAGGTGAAGGGCTGCCAAAAACTTGTTTTTAATTCCAAAGATGAGGATGCGGGGCGTGGAAGGGCAATTATCCATGTCTTGGTGCCACGAAAAATATTCTTTTGCCTTCAATAAAATGCAAAACTACTCTGCGTGTTTCTCCTACTTTCTCACAGTAAACGTGTACCATATTGATCAAAAGTACTGTAAACCACCTGTTCCTCGTCTTAGGAAATATGTTCTTTAATAGACAATTATGACATTAGTGTTTTAATGACAGATATTCACTGAATAAATACAGATGTTCTGCACTTTGCAAAGGAAAACAGTTTGTGATGAATGATGGGTTGTTTCTTCGTGCAAAAGGAAACTGGCAATTAAAATTAAATGAAGGTGAGGGGAGTATACAAAATGTTAAGACATCAGGATTCAGGTTTCATCAAATGCCTCATGGAACTTGCATTTCACCATGCAAGGGAAGCACTTAAAATGTCTATTTGGTTTCATAGATAAAAAAATAAAAAGGTATGAAAAAAATGTATAAATTATGGACTCAATTATTATCTGCTAAGTTAAAATTATCAAAACTGGCATCTGTAAGAGAAGCTTATTTTTACTCCGTATATTTAATTAGACTTTAGGCTGGAGCCAACCCCAGCTGACCTTGGGAAAGAACCAGGTACACCCTGGACCAGGTATCTCCAACCCTGGTCCCCCAGAGCTCCTGTCCTGCATGTTTTACATGTTTCCCTGCTTCAACACAACCCTGATAGACATGGCTGTGTCACCAACACAGTTGTCTCCACCTTGGACCAGGACCGGGGCTGGAGATCCCTGCCTTAAACAATCGTCGTTTAAATGTTTTTATCACAAACTACCAAGAAAAAAATCCTATATTAAAATGCAATTATTTGCATAACTCATACTGCTCTTCTCTCTCTATTATTGTCTTCATAATAGCACATAGAAAACATATTAAAATATCTTGTGTTAGATTAGATGACTTCTAATCTGAAACAAAGTTGTGACATGAGCAACAACCGGCTGGAAAAGTGGAACAAAAAGAACCAAAGACAAGCACCAGGACAAATATCCAATTAACTATATTGCAACAGGTCAGTAACAGACAGAGTGTAAAAAGAACATCTTAGAGAGGTAATGACATGCAGAGGTCAACCAAGCTGTGTAAAATTGTGACTTGTGACTCAGGAACACCTCAGAAATCACAAATGCAGTTATCTTGAGTCAAGCAACTGGACTTCCTTTTCTTTGTCCTTGCAGAAGTTTAACCCTCTGTAGCAGAAGGCTTTTTCAGTTCTGGATGAAAGCTCAAGCGTCTTCAAAGACCACGTTCCGTAGACTTGGATTCAAACCTTCTCATTCAAACACATGGGGAGGTGTGTCCAAACTTTTGGTCTGTACTGAATATGCACCGTCTATAAACATAAACTGGAGTGACACGTAGTTCACAAATACAGATTCAAGTTCCTTTCATGCAAAGAAAAAGTCATTTGAACAGAAATGTGATCCTTTCTGAGCATAAGCTTATTCAAAATAGACTGAGGCAAAATGGAAAGCTGTCCTGTGGTCAGATAAATCAAGATATGAAAAGATTTATTAGACATCAAGGAAACCTCATGCTCCAGACAGAAGAGGAGATGGACCATCGGGCTTGGTATCAGTGCAACATTCAAAAGCCTGCTTGTGTGATGGCATAGGAGTTCAAAGTGCTGATGGAATGAGCATCTTTCACATCTTTAAATTAAACATCAAGGTTGAAAAGTTGTAGAGAACATGTGCTCTGACCAATTAGGTCATCTGGATCTGGTTTGTTGTGTGTCCCAAGAACCAGAACCAAGCAAGGTGAGGCAGCGTTCAGTTATTCTGCTCCTCACCGGTGGAACAAACTTCCTGTAGACCTGAGGTCTGCTCCAACTGTAGATCCTTTAAATCAGGGCTAAAAACATTACTGTTTACTGAAGCGTACTATAATTAAATACTTACCTGCTGTACTCTACTGCCCTTATTTTTAACAACTTGTGCTTTTTATTATTTTACCTCTTTTCTTATCATTTCATTTGTTATTTATTGTTTAATTGTGTCTCGCTGCTTGTAAAGCACTTTAAATTACCTTGTGTTGAATTGTGCTATACAAATAAACTTGCCTTGCCTATATCATAAAAAAAGTTGAAAGTCAAATTTATTTATAAAGCACATTTGAAGAAAATGGTTTACTGAAGTAATTTGCATTCAAATGCATTTTAAAAGATAAATCAATAAAATAAAAAGATAAAATACATTAAAAACATGAAAAATAATTAATAAAAATGTAGTAAAAAGTTAACAGAGCTGGTTAAAGCAAAAGCACCATCATGAGTTTCGTCCACTTCGATGTGATTTTGATATTCCTAAATTACCAATGAAGTTGTCTGCTTATCATTAACAAGTTTCTCCATTATTGGAAACTTGTTTATAAACATAACTTTACTCCACACACGGTCCCAATATGGAATAATAGGTGTATATTAATCAAGAGAAAATCCTTCTTTTACAAAGAATGGATGGAGAAAGGTATCTGGTCCATTATGCATCTGTTGGATACTGGAGGTGATTTTTTAACATATGATGCTTTCATTGCAAAATACAACCTTGTTTGTACAAATAGACAATATAACAGTAATTAAGGCAGTTCCACAAGCGACGATTCTCCAACTTAAAGGCATGATGACTTATTCTGTGGTTAGTCCACAAATGCCTTCTTTAGTTATAGATGGTTGTGTTTTTTTAGATAAAAAATGCAATAATAAATTCTTGAGAACTAATTTTAATTTGGTGTGTTTCTCTTCACATTTGAAGAGGAAACACATGTTTCAACATTATACTATTAGTTTTTTAATTAAGATGAGAACCAGTTATCTCTCCTTTTCACTTCCACCCAAGGCTAAAGAAGTTCATTTTAAAATAATGAATGAGGTCTATCCATGTAATGATTTTTTTTACATAAAAGGTTTAATTTAGATTTTAATATTTTTACTTTTTGTAACGCAGACATCGAAACCTTAGAGCATCTTTTTTTCTCTTGTAGCCTAACTAGGACCTTTTGGGATGCTTTCCAATACTGGATAACCTATAATCAAACCACTCCTATTCTTACATTTGAAAGCATTACATTTGGTTTACAAGTGTAGGACAAAAAAATAGACTTTGGAATCAATAATTTAATTATATTGGCTAAATTCTTTATTCATAAATGTCGCTTTTCGAAAATTAATCCAATCTTTATTGCATATCTAAATGAAATAATTCAGTACAAAAAATATTTAAAATCTTGCATGATTAAAAAAGCCCAGCATCTTCATAAGTATCTTTGTACCCTAATTCCTGACTGATCACTTGCGTTTTTTATTTTATTTTATTGTTTAATCCTTTTCTTTCTTTTTCGCTCTGTATCTTCTTTGTTTTGTTTTACTCATTGGTCGCTCACTGTTCTTTGATGCAAATATTCTTCTGGAATATATACAGGACTGTCTCAGAAAATTAGAATATTGTGATCAAGTTCTTTATTTTCTGTAATGCAATTAAAAAAACAAAAATGCCATACATTCCGGATTCATTACAAATCAACTGAAATCAACTGGAATATTGCAAGCATTTTATTATTTTAATATTGCTGATTACGGTTTACAGTTTAAGATTAAGATTCCCAGAATATTCTAATTTTTTGAGATAGGATATTTGAGTTTTCTGTAACTGTAAGCCAGGATCAGCAATATTAAAATAATAAAAGGCTTGCAATATTTCAGTTGATTTGTAATGAATCCAGAATATATGACATTTTTGTTTTTGTAATTGCATTACAGAAAATCACAATATTCTAATTTTCTGAGACAGTCCTGTAACGTGGATTGTTTTTTTTTTGTAAAATCAATAAAGATGTTTGGGGGAAAAAAATAACTAAGGAAAAAAAAAAAAAGTTTGGTCCACTTCCTCCTTTTGTGTCATGTGACGCTCCGCCTGTCCGTGACGTCACCGGCAGCTGCAGCTCCAAAGTTGTCTCTGAAGCCACAAAGTTTTTACTTCTGAGATATTCTTGCTTTGCGATGGCGGATCAGAAGTTTGCCATCACCATCTCGGTGGTGACCCTGTTTTGGCTCTTTATCGGTGGAGTTGTGCCCTGGTTCATCCCCAAGGGACCAAACAGAGGGTGAGTTTGTTAGCTCGGCTAAATTAGCTCTCACTTACAGCTGCCTGCTTATTAAACGTTTGAAAATGACTTTTTTATGTAAGTTATAGACGATTTTAACACGACTTTTGACATTACTTGAAGAATTACAGACATTTAAACCTGTTGAACTAGTAATAAACTTAGTAATAAAGTTAGAAGTGAGGCTGATTAGACATATCCTCGGTTTGAACATGAATTCATCTTAGTAGTATTTTATATAATTAAAAATAATGTTTACGTGGTAACATAGCGGTAAAGCATAACTGTACTCTGATCTATGGAAATTTAGCTATAAATATATTTTGCAGCTTCCTTTTTTTCCATGCAGGACAGCCCAGTCACGAGATCAAGGCCTAAGGGGGTTTTAAAAACTGAAATACAGTTTTTTGGATGTCAGAAACTATCTGAAAGTGGTGTCTTCTTTCCCCACAGAGTGACTGTCACAATGCTGGTTTTAACTGCAGTCTCCTGCTACCTTTTGTGAGTATCATCCTGTATGTAAACAACATATTTCTTTGCACCTAAAGGACCAAACTAAGCCAAAGCAAAGAGGCAGGCAGGATCAGGTTTAGGGTTGGACAAGAACAGACAACATTTCTTCCACTTGTTTCCTCACATCAGAAGGAAGTCATGTTCGGTCCTAGGTATATATTGTGATTATTGTGCAAATTGTAAGTATATTATACATTTAATAGTAAATGTATTCTAAATTACTGTAGGCTATGAGTGTGTGTGTGTGTGTGTGTATATATATATATATATATATATATATATATATAGTAGTATAAGTATATTATAATGTATGAGTATATTATGATATGTAGTATATTTATACTACTATAAATAGAGGTATGTGTATATTATAAATTATAAAGTCGTTGCAAACTATGACGTGGATGGTTGGTTACTTAATCTTTTATTTTTGTTTCAATTTATTATTTCAGGAATTCTAGTGAATGTTTTTCACCCTTTTTGAGTTGTATTATTGTTCTTTTGTATGTCTATGTGTGGACCCCAGGAAGAATAGTCTTCCCATGGTGAAGACTAATGGGGATCCTTTTTAAATAAATAAATAAACAAAAAAAAAAAAAACAAGGATTGACGATAATATTCAAAGATGCAAAAAAGAACTGGGAACTAATAATAATAATAATAATGCATTGTATTTGTAATGTACTCTTCATCCAAGAATCTCAGTGTCACAGAGCCAGTACATAGTTAAAACTAACAATAATAAGTCATAAAACTCAACTTAAAAACGCCTTCCTGAATAAAAAGGTTTTTAAGCCAGTCTTAAAAGAGTCCAGTGTCTGTGCCGCCCTTAGATGGTCAGGGAGACTGTTCCAAAAGTGGGGCGCTACTGAAATATGCAAAAACAAAAAATATATTGTTTTGTGTTGTCAGATACATTTCTCCATAAAGCATGTATTTGTACTATTTTCCCACGTTGGTTGTCTGGTCCTTTATGTTGTAGTTTGATAGTTTGTTGGCGACCTGTCCAGGGTGGAGCCCTGTAACCCTGCAAGGGATTAAACCGGTGTAGAAAATAGATGGATCATTTTTGGTGATTCATTACCATTTTTTGTTGTTGGTCTCCTTTTTTATCTTTTTATTAAAGGTTTTTCATTAGTATTATGACATTTTTGTCCCTTTTTTTCGTTGTTTTAATTGTGCATTGTATTGTGGTTGTATTATTCCAGTTATGGTTGGCCTGTGTTTTACGTGGGTCTTTGTGTTACTCTGTCTTTGTATTACTGTGAAAGGAAAAGATACCTGTCTCCATGTGTCATTAAGGTGATGAATTATTTACTTTCTCAGTGTTGTGTTTAGTGGTGCATGTCTTGTCAGAAGAGGGCGGCAGAGGCAAAGTTCCTTTGCAACTGATCCATCTGACAATAACTTTTAAGTATAGAGTAAACCTAAACTGGACAGTGGAGCATTGATAGAGAAATATGTTATGTCCCATAACAGTGAGTTTTGAGGTATATGTTTTGAAGTATAGCCTTATGTTGACACTTGTGTATCTTCTGTCCTTAGCTGGTTGATAGCAATTCTGGCTCAGCTAAACCCTCTATTTGGACCAACGCTGTCCAATGACACTATCTGGTACCTGAGCTATCACTGGCCTTAATTTGTTCTTCAAGGATATCTCTTCCTGCAGGTAAACTTTTTATACCCTTTTTTTTGTCCCCCGTCTTAAAGGGAAAGTTCGGTTTTTTACAACCTGGACCTTATTTCTGGCATTTTTTATGGTCGTATACTCACCCCGGCAAGTTTGGTGTCATTTGGAGTCCTTCGGAAGATATTATGGGGTTTTTTGCGAGCCGCTTCTCCATATAACGGTAGTGAACGGGGCACAGCGGGACACAGACGATGCAGCGTCTAAATAACACATCATTGCCGCGAAACTCTTCATTTCTTTTATGAATCACTAGATCTGCTTCCAGGACCTGTTGTCTACATCCGGGGCTGTGTGTGTAACAAATAAATCAGTTTGTAAACAAGACCCCTGAACTCATGACGTCATCTCTGTGCGCGCGTCCCAGACACAGCTCCGTGTACCGCTGGAGTTCACTACTGTTAGTTTACTGTTAGTTATTTGAAACATGTCTGAATATTTGTCAAATTCTGAGGTTGTGGACGACGACTTTGAATATGATGGACGTCCTTACCGTTTTGAGCCAGAGTATACGGCTGAAGAGCTCACTGAACGGAGGACAGAGTGCGCGCACAGAGATGACGTCATGAGTTCAGAGGTCTTGTTTACAAACGGATTTATTTGTTACACACACAGCCCCGGATGTAGACAACAGGTCCTGGAAGCAGATCTAGTAAGCAGTCTAGGCTCGCAAAAAAAACCCTAATATCTTCCGAAGGACTCCAAATGACACCAAACTTGCCTGGGTGAGTATACGACCATAAAAAATGCCAGAAATAAGGTCCAGGTTGTAAAAAAACGAACTTTCCCTTTAAGTAACAATGTACTGTAACATGCAGCTTTAAGCTCATTACCCCCCACCTCCCTTAGGAATTGTGATTATTAAATGTGGCGAACTCTACACTGCTGGATATCATATGATGTTTTCTATTACAGACAACATTCCCTCCGAGTTGCCTTGAAACAAAGATCCCAGTGATTTTTGAAGTGAAGCCCACCCTTGTGCCTTCTCCAGAACGATGCTGAAAGGACTAAGATATCCCTCTGTTTGATACTTTAAATTAAAGCACCCTTTACCTGTTTGTTGTGTGTTGTATACATCTTGTTGAATGCTTTTGTCTGTATGTATAATATTGAATTAAATAGCTGTGTAGCGTGTTTGAAATGATCTTACTTTTGCCTTCATGATGGATGTAAACCATTCAGTGGTTAATAAATAAATTAATCTAATCTACCAGTTCATGACCTTTGTATTTTGTGTTGAGTCATGAACTGATGATGCTGATGTTTGTTGCACTTGCCACGTTGTTTCACAAACACCACGTTTTCTTATTGGATGATCATTTATTCATTTGTATTTGTGAAGTTTCCCTCTTTTGTGTGTGTGTTATCTATTATTTGATTTACCGAATACATTTTCGCTATCAAAGAAAGTGGTTGTCGAGGCGCTTCAAACCCGGCTTCCTGCTTCCCGTAGCTGCTGCGTCGGCAACATGGCGTCCTCGGAGGTCCACGTCCGAGTTTGTGAACAAGAAATCCTGAAGTATGACCTGGAGATCAAGGCTCTGGTGCAGGTCGGTTAATGTAATACATCCATGGTGCAGGTACGGGGGGGTTTGGGGAAGGGGAACGTGTCGCAGCTGGTTCCCTGCGCGTTCATGTGGGATCGATACCGGGGAGTATTGGTGATTAAACTAAACTATATGCTGACAGTTTTAAGGAGGTGTATGGTGAACTGTATTCAGAAAGGTAACGTTAGAAAAATTGCTGATTAACGTTACGTTTGTGTGTGTATGTATGTATGTATGTGTATGTGTATGTGTGTGTGTGTATATATATATGTATATATATATATACACAGTACTCGAGTTGTAAATAATATAATATGTTACAAATAGCAGTGACCAAAACACCTGCAGAAATACTGCAGGAATGACATAGCAGCAGTTAAATGCAGCCTTCTGTAAGCTTTAAATGTCCACTGGGCTTACATCAAATACATCAAAACACAACAATAAAAAATGTTTTCTGAACTTATCAATATGACTCTGTCCTTCACAGGAAAGTAAAATGGATCACTGCAAAAACTCATAACATCAAATAAGTAATTTTTCTGGCGATGACTCTAAATGTTGAAATAGCAGTAAAACCACATTCATTGATGAAATGACATAAGGGATGGAAAGGGGGGATGACAGTTTTACAGGGGGGATGATTTGGACCGTTTTTATTTCAGGGGGTGATGATTTGTTGATGAACTTTATTACGGGCTCTAGACCCAATATCAATACATACATACAACATAAAAAATAAAAATAAACAACTACATAAACACATAAAAACATACTCTTATGCATGATAATAATATCATACCAATGTTTCCATAGATATGATTGATATCTGACGGAGGCGCACCTGGGGCTTTTGAGCTTCATTATAATATGGTTTTGTGACTCATCCAGTCGAGACATAAACTTAAACATCAGGTTCCTCAAAAGAGCCTGTAAAGTGCTTAGCCCTGAGTCACAAAAGAGTTTACTAGCACTGCTCCTCGGCTTTTTCAGCAGTGTCCTCAGACAGTCATTATGTATATATATAAAAATGTTATTCAACAGAGCACAAACTTTTTTTTTTTTACTGCTACTACTGTCATTTAGCAGACGCTTTTATCCAAAGCGACGTACATATGAGAGAACAACACAAGCACCAAAATTACCGAGGAGGATCCAGCTGCATCAGTGCTGGTCAGACTGCTGAGAGTCCAGTTGGACAGAGGTGCTGCCATGCCAGTGCTAGAATATCTTTTATATATATATATATATATATATATATATATATATATATATATATATATATATATATATATATAATAAGAAAGCTACGTCTAAGAAGACACCATCTTGACGTAAGTGCATGCATCTTACTAGATGCCGAAGTGCTCCTTAAAGAACTGGAGTCTTTAGCTTGCTCTTAAAAGTAGGTACAGACCCTGCAGATCGGACAGAGTTTTATTTATATATATTTGTGTGTGTGTGTGTGTGTGTATATATATATATATATATATATATATATATACATATATATATGAGAGAGAGATAAATTGAGCATGTTTTAAAATAATTTGAGAGGTTTAGCTGGAAAAATACAATTTAAGTGAATAATTTAACAGGTCTGAAATATTTCAACTGTAAAGTCACACTTAATAGGCCACACATTTTTGAAACCACTGGATAATATGTGCTGCTTTATTGTAGTTTAAGATTTAGAAACCACTGTTTTATAAAAAATAAGTTATTAAATCTAGTTAGATTACTGTGGTAGAGTAAAACATATAGTATACATTGTAGTGTTGTGGGACTATAATTTGGCTGAAGGTGCAATACTCCTAACTCAAATTATACCTGTGTGATATTTATGTATTTACATTCAACCATTGACGTTTCCCCACCCAATCCTTGTGTGTTTTATGTTTTAAACATGAAACAGTTTAAGTAATACTGTTATCCACTTGGAATCATTATTGTATATTTCTCAGCTGCCAGAATGAACAGTTCTTGGAATAATTTTATAATTATTCATTTAACTAAATATGAATGAAAATATCAAAAGAATAAGTTTATTCATTCCAGTGTCTCAGTGAGAATTGCTTTTCCCTCCATCTGCTTGTACTTTAGGATATCTTTACTTTTGTAGTCTTGAAACAATATGACACAAAAGTGAATGTGTGCAGCCTTTTCATCCAGTATTGTGTCAACAGGATATTACAGAATGCCCCGGTCCTCAGAGCAAGCTGACAGAAATAAATGCATATGTAAAAAAGAGCTTCCACGACCTCAGATCCAGAATTGAGGTGAGGATTATTACTGTCATATAATTTCACAATCACCGCATCGTCTCACGTACATGAGTATGCATGAACCCTTAGCACAGTAATGACAGCACATTTAACATTAAATACTTTGCTGGGGTTTCTGTCTCAGGACTTGGAGCAGATGGCAATGGAACAGGACAAAGAGTCAGACAAGCAGGCTCTTGTTAGCCAGGTCCAGGGCCACAGAAAGCAGATGTTGGGGTAATGGCTTTTAGACAATTAACCACACATAACTTGTATGAATGCTCATGTTCGTATTGATTTAACTGTTAATACATGCACGAGAAATAAAACCTGCTTTAACAGCTTTATTGATGAATGTAATTCCGCATTTTTTTATTTTGCAGTAACCAGACAGCCTGGAGGAAAGCCAACCTGGCCAGCAAACTGACCATTGACAAAATGGAAAAGCAGGCACTTCTTGATGGGCCTGATAACACAGCAAGACAGAGGTAATCTAGCAGCGTGCACCTTAAGTGCCATATTATAAACACATACTCCTGTGCATTCGTCTAAACTTTCACTCAGAATGATGCATCACGCTGCCCCCCTACTAAGCCTTTTTACGGAAAGCTTTTAAATTGAAGAGTGGTGCTGATTCTCTATCAGAAAGATGACCAAAGAAGGCCTGGCTCAGACCTCCGGTGACATCACAGAAAGTCTTATGAGTATCAGCCGGATGATGGCCCAGCAAGTCCAGCAGAGTGAGGAGACCATAACAACGCTTGGTTAGTACCCTCTAAATTCATAATTATCCTCTAACTTCCGGTCTAATTTGCTGGCTTAGTTTTATTGTTGACTCAATTAATGCACAAATGAATAACAAGAGAAACTGCTCCTTTTCCTAATTACAGACAGTAATAAGAATTTACCCAATTAACATAATCTGAGTTTAGACCAGGGGTCGGCAACCCAAAATGTTGTAAGAGCCATATTGGACCAAAAACACAAAAAACAAATATGTCTGGAGCCGCAAAAAAATGAAAAGTCTTGTATAAGCCTTAGAATGAAGACAACACATCTATATTAGTTATAACTGGGGGAAGATTTTTTTTTTCATTATGCACTTCGAGAAAAAAGTCGAAATGTCGAAATGTCGAGAAAAAAGTCGAAATGTCAAGATTGATGTTGAAGTACAATCTTGAGACAAAAGTCGAAATGTTGAGAAAAAAGTCGAAATGTTGAGAAAAAAGTCGAAATGTCGAGAAAAAAGTCAAAATTTCGAAATATTGAGATTAAAAAGGAAAGGAAAAAGGAAGAAAAAAAGAGAAAAAAATAAGAAAAAAAGAACAAGAGAGAAAAAGGAAAAAAGAAGAAAAAAAGAGAAAAAGGGAAAAAAAGAAGAAAAAAGAGAAAAAAAAAGAGAAAAAAGAAGAAAAAAAAAAGGAAAAAAAAGGTCAAACAATTTTGAAAAAGCTCCATGAGCCACTAGGGCGGCGCTAAAGAGCCGCCCGCATGCGGCTCTGGATCCGCGGGTTGCTGATCCCTGGTTTAGACTGTAGAAATGCCGGCTGGCTGGAGTGAATGCGTATAAACAATAACATGTTGATAACCGTTTGTTTTCTTCTCGTGTTTTCAGCAACCTCTTCAAAAACAGCCCAGGAGACAAACGAGGAGTTCAAGACCATGACGGGGACCATTCAGCTCGGCAGAAAGCTCATCACCAAGTACAACCGCAGGGAGCTAACTGATAAGCTGCTCATCTTCCTAGCATTGGCGCTCTTCCTTGCCACTGTTCTCTACATCCTTAAGAAGAGACTCTTCCCATTCCTGTAGACCAGGTACCTCCGAGGAGCTCTTCCATTTCCATAATCAGCTTGAGTGAAGCTGCATGTCTCATTGGCCCCCGTGTTGTGATGGACTTTTAGTGGATCAGAGATGCCTTCTCTCACTGTGGGAGGCTCACGCCCCCCAGTAGACCCCTGGACGGGATGAAGCAGGTGTGGGAAGTAAATGAATGAATGAATTAATGAATGGATGCTGCTTGCCATGTAACACATCGATTATCCTCTTGAATTAACTGTGATGCTGCCTGCCTGCAAATAGGGATATTATCCCGTAAACCTTTACAGTATTTTATTTATGACAATTTTCTCAAACTAAAGGAAAATGTAATTCTTCTGGGAAAAAAAAAGTATGTTGGTGTAGTTGGAGCGTCATGCATCAGAGGTTCACGAAGGTAAAATGCGTTGAAAGCATGTCTACACTTGACTTCTGCTTAGTTTGTTTCATAGATAGGTTTTTTGTTCTTCGAAAATATCAAAGATAACACTGAAAAATAATGCCAGTAGAAAGATGAGCTAGGGTTTTCTCTCAGCTTAACACATTTTAATGTCATGTCTGTCATTAAAAAATGGTTTAGTCATAAAACTAGTCATTTCGGTTATTAAAAAAGACCTGAATGACAGGACTCGGTTTGTGGGAGCAACGATAGAACTGGAAGTTTCTGGCAGTTGTATATTTTATCATTAACCGTGTAAAACAAACACTTTTCCCCTGATCAAATATACTGCAAGGAAATCACTGTGCAAATCACATTTAACATTAATGTATATTAAGGTACTGTGTAATAACTGTAAGGTATAATTTATAATTGCCTTAATACCTTTCTTTTGTCTATATAAATCCTTTTTAACTTAATTATGATTTGGGACCAGCTGCATTCTCCTGGTGTGTGTTTCATTAGTTGTACAGCACTTTTGTTCTGGCTATGCATCATTCAAAACACTTTCATAATTTATTTGGTCGTCAGATAAGCAAGAAATAAAAAGCCTTTAATGCTGGAAGTCGGGCCACTATAGCAAACTGCGCTGCAAAGAAGCTGGAGAAAGAAGTAGCAGTGTTCACACTGGCAGAGATGGAGCCACACGCACCCCTGCCTTTCTTCAGATAAGACCCGGAAAAGCAGATTATTCCAACCCCTTTTCTCCTCTCTCTTTCCGCTGTGGGTGGAGGGTGAAGGGGGATATTTTTAGGATTGTGCAGGGCTCTTATCTGACGTTGCCTTTTCAACACCACGGAGTAGAGGGTGGCCAGACAAGCTACATGACCTTGCTACCCTGCTACCCTCTCTGCAATAGCCATTTTGTTTAGTATATGTACATTTCTCAGTATTGAGTATTAATAAACAACGTTGCCTCTGGTTGGATACTTGATATGTGTCTCTGTCAATTGATGCGCACCGTTTAAAACAGGGTGTCAGGATATGAGTGGAGATTTGAGAGACCCTCAAAAGCATCTCTTACTCATGTAAAGTGGCAGAGCTGGTCACAGCCTGCTCATATAACTGCACACTTGGATAAGTCCTCTGGTTCTCTGTTAAGCAAATTGGACTATTCTTGCATTTAGCACCGAGATATTGACAATCAAGTGCTTTGCTTTGTATCTAGAGTGGGCTGGGGTCTCTAGAGAGCACACTTTACTACACTGAAGGTGTGTAAGAGGAGGCAGACGGCTAACGGGACTCAACAACTCCACACATATATTTTAAATTTTATGCCGTAGAGCCCATTTGGAAATTGTTTTTATTACTTACAACAAGTAATTTAAGTCAGATTGGGTTTGGTCCATCTCTTATTAAGATAATGCACATGCTGTTCAAAAATAATTAAATATCACAATAAAGATCATGGTTAAATATATAAATCTGTCCCAAACATTTCAAGAGATGGAGGACATATGTCTGGAGATTACAAGTTGTTTTAAAAATTGCCAGTACACATCGATAAATCAACCTATAAGTAAGACTGTTTTTTACAAAGTTAACTGTTTGAGCATTTTCTTACTGTTGCATTTAAGCATGTAATAAAGGTCAAGGTCATGGTGAACAGCCATCTCTGTCCCAGTAACCTTTAAACATTTGTGTAGGGAGTACACATGGCTGACAGCAGGTTGTAAAAAAAAGTGTAAACTTTTAACAACCATTTCACCTTGTTTAAGCAAATTGAGGGACGTTTCCTAATAGCCACTTGAACATTTTAAGCAGACACAAACCATACAGGCTGATACAGATGTTGGGCATCTTTATGAGGGTGAGCAGCCAGTTCAGCCAGTAGACTTTAGGTATGTTGTGTCTGCAAAGATTAATGAAATATGTTGTTTTTATTGCATAATTATTTCTAATATTGTTTTTAAAATGCATATTTAATCATTGCAGAACCATGACTATCAGACAGAATGAAGTTGTAGCTGCATATAAAATACTTGCCATTAATGGCCTGAGGAAAATAATAAAAAAATAAAATAAATGCCTTAAATTTTACTGATTATCTTTTTTTTTAAGTGGGAACAAACCAACTACAAAAAGTAAATATAAAATGGTCTGGCAACGTGAAATTCCAAATAACATCTAAATAAGTAGGTTTTAATTCAAAATGTATTTTTTAATTACAACTAATATTTTGCAGAAATTACATATATGCTGAAATAAATGAAAGCTTTGGTTATTAAGACAAAAACTGGTGCTTAAAACAAAAAAAACAAAAACTATCGAGATTACTTTAGTAAAGACAGCAAACATTCTCCATCCCACCCTTTTCAGGTTTACTTTTCAATTAGATTCAGAGGTCCTCTTTATTGGAACACCTTACCACACCATATTAGACAATGCTCGAGTACAAATAATAATTTCAATAATTTCAAAAAACAAATCACAACATTTTTGCTAGCCCAAGTTAGCAAAGCTTAACCATTCTTTTCTAATACTTCTCTGCACTCCCTCATTAGATTCCTGTTTTTGTTTTCTAGTAATTTAGCTTATTTTCCTTAGTTGTCCTATGTTTTAGATATTTCTGTAGATATTGTTTGTTTCATTATAGGAGGACCACTCGACAAGCCCTTATGGGTTTTTTTGGTTCCTCCCGCACATTTTTTGTTATATTGTATTTCTTTTTTTATTATTTCCTTATAGTCTGTACTTTTAAAACGGTTGTATATTTGTATGTGCAAATAAACTAAACTAAAACTAAACTAAATACAGAGAATACACAAATAAACTCCACAATTGGCAAACTTAAATCTGCATGCAGCCTTAAAAATCCTGTCAAAGTGGATTAGTAGAAGTATGTATTTAGCTCTCAGGCGTCAGGCCTCGGGTTTACCATGTCCTAATTCCGTGTAACGAAGACACTCCGCTGCCGGGGGGGGAGAAGGTGTTCTGCACATTATTCAAGTCCCCGACCCCAAAGTTCATGTAATTCCCGTTGTTGGGGGATCCCTGCACAGTCTGCACGGACGCGGCGGGGTGATGGCTGCACGCATAGTTGGTGTTGTAGCCGCTGAAGGCCGGGTAGTTGTTGTAGTAGTGGTTGATGGGGGCCATGCTGCTGTAGGACGGGGTGTAGGAGGCCGCGTCCGCCGCCACGCAGGGCTTCCCGTCCCGCACCAGCACCGGCACCGACACCCTCCTGGGCGGCAGGGACACCATCTCCAGGCTCTGGTCCTGCCGCTGCCGCTTGCACTTGTACCTCCGGTTCTGGAACCAGATCTTCACCTGCGTGGGGGTCAGCTTGAGCGCGCCGGCCAGGTGGTCTCTCTCCGGGGCGGACAGGTAGCGCTGCTGCTTGAAGCGCCGCTCCAGCTCGTACACCTGCGCCTGCGAGAACAGGACGCGCGGCTTCCTGCGTCTCCGCGGCTTGGCCCGCTCCACATCATCGGCCTTCATCTCCTCCGCAGACTCCGTCAAGGAACTGAAATCCTCTGATTTGCAAAAACAATCACAAATAAAATGAGTACACAAATGCACAGATTTGTGTGTTTATGACACATTAGGATAATAAAATTGGTGCACTCGGCAAATTATGCACTTCTATACGTCAATTTTACATTTGTTCTCTGATCGATTTGAAAGCCATCAGTAGTGCCCGAGATCAAATGATGCTATCCTGCTGTCCATATCAAGTGCAAGGCCCAATAGGGAAGAAAGTCTTCAGCTGTTCTGCCCCACTTGCTTAAATAGCCTCCAAAAAGACCTGAAGCTAAACACATTAGTGTCATTGTCTGATTTTAAAGCTCTTACAAATGCATTTTTAAATGACTCTTGGTACTTGTCACTGTCCCTAAGTATTGTAACTTATTTACTGGCACTGTTTTGGGGTGTAGGCTATTTTGCATTGTCCTATTTCTGTTGTTGTTGATTTGTTTTGTCTGTAACTTTTAAAGCTGCCGGTCTCCCTTGAAAAAGAGACCCTCAATGGGACTAACCTGGTAAAATAAAGGTAAAATTAAAAAAAACAAAAACTTCTGCAGTGGACATCGTTAACTTGACATTAGAAGATAGCGTAATTTTCTCCCTTTTTAAAAATAAATTTCAGAAATCGTAATGTTAATTAATTCGCAAGAAATGATTTGTTTCATTTCATCAAATCTTTCTTGCATTTCAGCGCCCATGGCTTTATTTCAGCTTTTAAGAGCGCACGTTTCGTTTTTTTTCCCCAAATCGAAGCGCATCAGCCCGCAAGGCCCAATTTTGCGCAGGCCTAACATTTTTAATCTTCTCCACTCATCAGCTCACCTTTTCTCCGTTTCTCCTCGTCGGATTTCCCCCCATTGTTCATTTCTATGTGGGCTTTGGTGTAAAATGTAGATGCGAAGTTGAGGCCGTGGCGTCTGGCGACTTTGGAGTCGTGCACGTCCTCCTCAAACAGAGCCCCGTCCCGGAGAGGCTCCTGCTTCAGGTTCAGGCGCGACAGCATGCAGGAGGAGGATGTGGGCCCGCTGCAGCAGTCCATGCGAGAGGAAACGTCCAGAGAAGGAACCATGACGTCCTGATTCTGCTCCAGATTTAATATATCCTTTACGGAGAAGGGAGTGGACGTGCTGGGGCTGGGAAACATTGCCAAGAACTAAAAGCGTGGGGGGAAAAAAGAAAGGAAAAAAAAAAACCACTACGACTATCATATGGATGCAACAAATAGGGTCAACAAACCCTCTTCTCTTCCTGGTACTATTTACCAGGTTTAAGTGTTAGTTTGGTGTCCCAGAGTGGTCTTGAGTGAAGTGTGCATTTTGAATGTCAACTCTGACTCCAAACTTTTCCCCCCACTGGCCTCCCTCTCTCTCTCTCTCTCTCTCTGGTGACAGGAGGAAGAGCAGGGGGATGGAGGGAGGAGAGGGAGGAGAGGGGACTAGTGGAACCCTGAGCCACTTGTAGTGCTCCAGCTCAAGCCTGATTTATGGTCCTACGTTAAATCGACGCAGAGCCTACGCCGTAGGGTACGGCGTAGGCTCTGCGTTGGTGTAACGCGGAACCATAAATCAGCCTTCAATGACGTAAAATGATGACTGGCACATGCAAGGCCTGTACATGCTGCAATAATATTCAACTCCAAATAGCACTCACTTTACTGGACTCTTTTAAAATAATACAAGGTACACACTTTTTTTTTAATCCAGGTTTTTTTTCTTTATTGCACATTGTGATTTTGCATTGACTTATACATTTTCTTTTTAATTTCAATCAATCAATCAATCAATCATTTTATTTATTTCAAACCAACAAAACCACAACTCTCGTACTACAAAACAAGAACAGAAAGTTACAGGACACCATTGAACAGAACAAACAACAATACCAACAACAGACACTATAACAAAACAAAACAAACACTGTTTGAAAAGGGGATGGCAGAAGCAAAGCTTATTAATTTCCATCCCCCGCCAACACAACAAAGACAACCACAACACAAAGTTACTCCCTTAAACCCCTCTTCCCCTCAATCATTTCATTTCTTTACATCAGTTTATCTCCCCTTCCCTTTTATACATTTCAAAGACTGCTTTTTTGTACTTGCTTTTAAATTGACCGACACTTTGACTAAGTTTAATAATTTCTTTCTTTTATTTAAAAAAATATATACTGTAGCAACAAAACTACAAGTACATTCAAGCCTTCCGCTGCATTCTGAGGGATATTTATGAAACTTTTTAAGTATCAAAATATCAAACGATGATGCATCAAAAACTTCAGAAAAGCTCTAAGGAGCCACACTTGCTTTATTCTGGGCGGTGAGATGAATCCGCGGGGGTTAATGTTTATGGCGTGTTGTGTGCGTCGGGCCGTCCTTCATCCGGAGGGAAACGAAGCAGACAAGCATCAAGAAAAAAGGGGATCAGCCAACAGGTTTGGTCCCTGAACACGGAACCTGAAACCAGGAGCGACACACTCTGCTGTCTGCCTCCCAGAGATTCTGGAGCCGCTGTCCGTCTTATCTGGATGTGATAACAGATGACAACAAATCCGCAAACACACACACACACACACACACACACACACACACACACACACACACACACACACACACACACACACACACACACACACACACACACACACACACACACACACACACACACACACACACACACACACACACGCTCCCACCCACGCTGCAGGCCAGGTTATCCTACAAAAGTGTCATGTGTGACACTTACGTCTTGGGCAATAAAACTGTCCAGTTTACTGCGCTAAAGCTGTGAAATACAGCTATTTTAAATTAGTGTTGTTGTTCTTTTGTGTCCATTTCAAATAACACCATTTTCTGTTTAGATTATTGCAAATAAACTGAAATTAAATTTCAAAAGGCTGCAGAACCACTGACAATAAAGATGCGTAATGACGCATAACCTTCACGCGTTTCTCCGTGCACCATTGCCACTAAACCTGCCATTAATGCCTGTGGAGACGCTCTTAGGAGACAGACAGTATTATCGTTTGTTTTATCTTCAGCGTTTAGCGCAGCCACGGGGTAAATGGGCCCCTCTGTCTCAGACACAGCGATTGTGTTTATAGTTTTAAAGGCTATTTGTGCCTCGCGCGCTGATGAATGGCACTAAAAAAATCCTCTCCGGCCTCAGCGAGAGTCACCTCTGCTCCAGCTCTTGGTGTTATAATTGAAGAAATAAAGTAAACGAAGCACAAAGCGCAAGGAAATGTTTAGGATTGGTTTGTATATCGCCTGTGCAGTTCCCACCCCAGTTGTTTCTATTGTTTCATGCAAAAAGGAAATCCAACGAAGGTGCGCAGTGCTGACCAAGTGCGTACAAATCTGAGAAAACAATCCCCAAATCTACACTGATTTACTCTGTCAACTGTAAATTGAACATGACAGGTCTGGCATGTGTTTCATATCCCAGATGCCTGGTGGTGCAGCAGCCCCGCGGCCCCCTTTGACCTGTCTTTCTGCAGCACATCTCCGACTCAGATAAAGCTTCTGATAAGGTAGCTTAAAAACTTCCGCTGGACGAACGTGTGGGTATTTTTAAGGGTTGCGTGTTGGAGTCAGGGCCCCCCAACCCCCTCACCACCACCACTACAACACCTCTATTTCTCTTCCTTGTGGGTTGGTTGGTGGTCTGACCAGTGTCCTGAAGGCCTTTGGGGGATTTAGATCCCATAACTGAGGGATGATGGGATTAATTCTGGACTATAAGAAAGTAGCAGTGATGAGCAAATGGGGCCAATAAGCTCCTTTACAACATAATTCTTAAATTTAAAACCAAGTGTGTAATTATTGAAGCTTCCATTTAAAATGTACATCGAGAGGTCACATGTCTAGAGGCCATATTTTGTTAATAATCTTTAATTACAAGTTAAAGACGAAATAAAACGGAAAAATATATGAAGGAAATGTAAAAAACCAGACATACTGCACAGTTTCACTGAGAGGTGACCTGATAGGCTATACATTGTTAATGAAAGCCATACACCAATTACCAAATATAATATCTCAAGACTGATAAGTCATTGCTTAAAATGAATTAAAAGCCAGCTTTATCTTCACATATACATTAAACAAATCAATTTACAAGAACATATTTATATCATTTTGTTAGGTGGCTCTTGTTTTGTTGTTTCATCAAAGTTTAAATGACCATCCAGATTTATTTTCTAGTCTCTATAAGAGTCAAACAGAAATACAGGATCATGACTGTCTTAAACTTAATCAGAATCAGAATCATAATCAGAAAGGGGGTTTATTGCCAAGTTTGTTAACACACACAAGGAATTTGTTGTGGTGATTGGTGCAATACAGTAAAAATAAAAATAAAAATATAAAAGCAACCAAATATATGGGGATAAACTAAGAGATAGAATAAAGTAAAATGTATAACAGAAATAAACAGAAATGTACAATATGAGGATTAAAAAGTGCCGGATATGAATCTTTACAAAAAGTGACGTAGGATGACAGATGATAGATAAAATGTATAAACAGAAATGAACAATATAGACAGAAATTTACAATATGGGGTTTTTAAGCAGAATAAAATCCAATATTTGAGCTGTGTATGTCTCCTGAAAGCTGTGTATGTCTCCTGAAAAATAATAATCAGTGCTTGGTTCTGAAAGAGGTCATACTTAACACTGGCCTCAGCTTGTAGTTATTTTGTCTGAATATTGTGTGGTTTTATTTTGTCTACAAATTATCTTCAGGTCAACATGACTTGGGTTTTCCAGTTGGTGATAATGATGATAAAAAATGGCCAATAATAACCCAACTGATGCATCAGTCTACCTCTAACATGATAACTGTATTTTCCTAAGGAAAATGTAACATGGTTAGTAATTGTCATTTTGAAACATAAGACAACGGATGTTTACAACTTGTATTTATATATTTATTTAATGTTAACGCCCTTTAATGTGTAGGCCACGGTCTGAGATTTGATTCATGTGAAAGTCAGTCTACAGTTTCATAGCAAACTGTTAGTGACTTTACTCAGATGTTAAGATGAAGAATTTCTGCTACATTAAACCCAGACCGACATGACCCAAACAGAACCCCGAAGGAGTGTGACAGAATCAGCAGAGATACAGAGACAGCCTAAATCCACTGAAGAACACATTCTCTGTGTCCAGATGTACCAGATGGTTTTTTTAAAAAATGCATCACACCACATAACCAGGAAACAAGATTTAAAAAAAATATTTATTATAAATGATGTAAAAGAAAAACAAGTGACAAAAGTGATCTGAAGAAAGAAACTCAGCGCTTTACCACGAATGGCGGAGGTCATCAGCCCACTTGAAAGTCACTGGATTGACTCCTGGCCCTGCAGTCTGTGCCTCAAGGTTTCCCTACATTGAACCTGATGTGTTCATCGACACGTGAGGGTGTGTATGATAGAAGAGGCCTAGACGTAGAAAAGTATATCCATGTCTATAAGACTCATTATCAATACAGCCCATTCACCATTTACAAAGAGACACACCCACAAGCCATACAAACTATATTATGATCAACTGAACAATGATTTCAAGAAAAAAAACTAGATTAAGAACCCCCCTCCAAAAAAACAAACAAAACAACAAAAAAACAAAACCAACCCTGAATGTTGTCTCTGATATAAGTGTTTTCTGCTCTTAGAGGGAATTAAGAAAGCCGTACTGTTTCACGAGAGAATACATAATATTTGAGAAAGTTTTAAATGTTTGAATCCCAGAGTTGGATTTCAGTTTAGAAGTCACGTTGATTGGTCATGCTTTTTTGACCATTACAATTTTCAATGAAATATAAAAATCTTCATTGTTTAAAGTGAAAAAAACAGATTAACAGTGAAGTACAACTTTACACTGGTACGCAGATCAAAAACATGCATCACAGATTTACAAATGGTAACAAAAGGAGAAAAAATGGGAAAGTTGAACCCAGGTTAATGGTCCGGACTGAATATTCTGCACATTAAAGAATTCTACATGAAACTAAATAAAATGTCAAATTAGTTAAGTGTTTAAACACATGAAAAAAAATGTACAAAAAATGTTTCTCTCGATACAGAAATTAATTTTAAACATTAAAGAAATCCAACTATGTCGAGTCAAGCATATCAGTCCAGACTTGTTTCTCCACAACGACACGAACCAAGCGATGACAGGATGTATCCAAGAAAAAATTAATTTCACTTCAAATCGCAGCTAAAACATGAACAAATGTGTAAAAGCGTCACAGCAGAACCTCACTAATTGCTGTGCATCACAGCAAACCATCAGCCTGAACTATGGAAATTCAAGTACCACCATATTTACCTTTCTTTTCAACAGTTTATCAGATATGATGTTTCCCAATGAGCTTCCTGTCCCCCGTGTATCAGTTAATGGGTCATGAAGTCCAGTTTGCTTCCAGTTCAAGGCCAGGTCTTTGGCAACGGCCCTGTCACACTGTCTTCATCTCTGCTGCATCCTGGATGCTTCTCACGCCGTAACAGTATCACACGCGGACTGTTATGCAGATATAAATGAGCTGGGCTGACCGGGGGGTCAGTATGTGGACCTTTGTTTCTGTTTTCTGTCCTTCACTCCACAATGAGCTACGATACCCCCCTGTGGCTGCTTGGGGAAAGCATGCAAACGTTGCTAGGACTCATAATGAAGTTGATTTTTTTTGCCAGAAAAGTTAAAAGATAGAGTTCTAATTTTGGCCGAGATCATTCAGGGGTCAGCAATGTCTCGTTCTTCGAGTGACGTGACAGTAACCTCAGGAACCCAGAAGTCCAGAAGTCAAGCTGTTGTAACTGAAAACCGACTGCATCTGATGTCGAGTGCCATCTGTCTGTGCATCATTTGTCTTGTCTGTGATGGAGGGAGCAGCATCTCCTTCATCTCCCCTCCATCCTCTGCTTCCTCCAGACTGCCTCCCCTCACACACGCTCACCGGGTCATGTTCTTAGGCTTGGCAAGGCTTCACAGTCTTCTGGTGAGTTCAAGGTGATGCAAGGGCCCTCGGGGGACGGACGAGGACGGATCTTACTCTGCGTCTAATTTAGTTTAGTCTATGGTGCTTTGCAGCTGATGTCTGAAGTCAGCACAAGCTGTGTTGGAGCTGCAAGATGATGAATGGATTTCAAGGGACACAAGCAGACAGTAAAAATGATTACCAAGCTGCTTGTTTTTTTTATAAAGTTAGAGGATTTGTATACAAAGACTTATATAAGCGCTAATAAAAATAACATAACTCCCTAATCACCAATCCGTCAGTGCACTATTCCTCCTGCACCAGAGTTTAACCCATCAAACTCCTCTTTCCCCTCTCTCAAGATTGTTAAACTCTTACATCTTTATTTTTCCAGGTAGGCCCAGCTAACTACAGAAAAATACCCACAGTCACGCTGATTCTTTGGGTCTACATTTTTAGCAACAACCTTTTAACAGCACATTGCAGCAGAGTGGAGACAACAGTTTCACTGCAGCTCTAAAACTGGAGAAAACACAGCACAACTGGAATGTTTTCTCTGATTTAAAAAGCAACTGAAGACTATACAGCTGTTTTAGAAGCTACCTATGTTGTACTTTGCATTAAAAGTAGTATTTTATGTTTGAAATGTATTTTAAAGCACCACTATAGAGGATTCTAGCTGTGGGCTAGCTGTCTCTGCTGCTGTGCTGATGTGAAGAAACACCTTACTCTGTTGTTGGATTATGTTGTGAAGAGGATGATCTGTGTTATCCATTATGTTCATCATTTTATATAGCACATTTATTTACACATTAAACAGAGCCAGCTTTACTAATCAGTTTGTCTAGTTTCTTTTAAGTCCCCCTCTCTGATGCTGCTACCCCAACAGGTGACTGCAGATGAGGATGTTCCCTCCATCACAGACTAGGGCTGGGCGATATATCGAGATTTTAATATATATCGATATATTTTCTTTTTTTTAATGATTTTGATATAGCTTATTTTGTGACAAATTGACTTGAATGTTTTATTTGAGATTTGCACAAATGTTTTGTTATTTGCACAACTGTCAACCTCAGTGGAAAAGTCTGCCTGTTACTGTCTACATTGTATTAATTGCACAGTATATTTTAATTTAATTGTTATGCAGGAAAGGGATATTTGTTTTATTTTATTCAAGAAGCATTTTTATTCTATATGTGCAGGCAGTTTATTTTTATTTCATTTGTTTTATACATTTTGATATTGTTCAGACCTCTGTTAATAAAGGTACCTGTGTGACATTTGGCACGAGGCTTTGTATTAAAACTGTTTTTTTAAGGGTTTGCCTCAGAAAAAAATGAAGCTAACAGAGATGCTATGCTATAATGTTTTGGGGGAAACCCCAATTATGGCACAGAAAAAATATAGATATGTATCGAGTATCGCCATTTAGCTAGAAAATATCGAGATATGACTTTTGGTCCATATCGCCCAGCCCTATCACAGACTAAACATTTTGCTACATACACAACCAGAAGTCCAATCTGCCCTGTTCTCCTTTTTTTGGACGGCGTCATTGTTGCATCTCCAGTCCAGTTGGTTGTCCAGCTAGGTGAACATTACAGTGTTTTTGCTCCTCTGCTATCTCCATGTCTTCTCCCATGATGGAAATAATGTGTAATTTATTACTGGATCATGTAAAATCTGCTATCATCTCATTTGTCTTGTTCACATTCCAGATGAGATGACTGCACCCACATCAGGCCACAAACAGCACACCAATTCTCTCTCCTCAGTTGCTTGTTTCACACCCATTGTCACGGCTCAGACAGGACAGAGAACCCACATGCACAACACCAGGCAGAATCAGAGTCCAAGAGGCTTTATTCGGGTCCAAGGCAGGCAGGGGTCAAAACGGGGCAGACAGGCAGATCAGGCAAACAAGTCCAAGGGGGCAGGCAAAAATCAAAAACCGGGAGTCATGCAGGGTTACAGGCAGGCAGGCAGGCAGGCAGGCAGGCAGGCAGGCAGGCAGGCAGGCAGGCAGGCAGGCAGGCAGGCAGGAACAGGACAGAAAACAGGAAGGCTGGAAAGCGGGGCAAAAGCACACGACAATCTGGCAACAGGTATGAGGGAATGGGCTGGTTTATGAAGGGGAAACTGATGAGGGAAACCAGGTGTGGAGCTGGGCCAGGGAAGCACAGGTGAAGGGAATGAGGCTGATGAGGGTGGCAGGATCCAGATGACAGGAGAGTCAGTAACACAGCAAAAAAAACATGAACTGTGATCATGACACCCATTCATCTGCAGAGCCCTCAAAGTATATCCGAAGTTGACAGGACCCTGACCTGCACTGGTAGTCTGAGGTGAGCAATAGGAAGAGGAAGAGACAATCTTATAAATTGTGGTCTGGTTCTCAGGTAATCTGTTGTCCAGGTTTATTTTGGAGGCATCCACCTGTGTCTTCTGGAGTTTGTTACACAATAAAACTTGCTGGATTGTGTTAAACGCACTGGAAAAACTTCACAGTACTGCCCGCTTTGTCTCATGAACGTGAGCGAGTCACTGACCTCAAACTCACTGTTAAAACATGGTGTCCTCATTTGGTAATTATCCTCCTCCAGAGATGATCAGTGGTCCTCAACCTTTTTCAGTGATGTACCCCCTGTGAAATATTTTTTCAGCCAAGTACCCCCTAACCAGCGCAAAGCACTTTTGGTAGTAAAAAAAAGACCTAAAACAGAGCACTGGGCCATCAGTAACTGATTTATTAAACATAAGAATATTGCTCTTTCACAGACCTGGTTGCTGAATTCAATCTCCCACCCTCCCATCTTTTTAGATATTTCCAGGTGAGGAACTGTGCCAAATCCCTGTTCACTAACTTCCCTCACCTTCCACCTGAGCAGCCATGGGGTGACCTTTTGCAATTTAATCCTTTACAAAAGTCTTTAATTTCAAAAGTTTATAGTTCTATTCAG
The DNA here is from genome assembly GCF_033807715.1 of Cololabis saira. NCBI lineage: Eukaryota > Metazoa > Chordata > Actinopteri > Beloniformes > Belonidae > Cololabis > Cololabis saira. Next base: position 19,489,361 of record NC_084593.1, read on the forward strand.
TCATATGATGGATATTTGACCACTAGCACAAAAGAGACTTGGGAGCGTGAACTAGGATTAGCTTTTGATCAATATTGGTGGGAAGCTGCACTGAAGGTAATTCACAAGACATCCATTTGTGCCCGCTTGACCTTGATACAATTTAAAGTTGTTTTTAGATGTCATTATTCAAAGACAAGGCTAGCAAGAATTTTCCCAAATATGGTAGATGTTTGCGACAGATGTGCAGGCTCACCTTGTAATCTTACGCATATGTTTTTCTCTTGTCCAAATGACTAAATTTTTGGCAAGTTTACTTCAACACCATGTCCAAGGTATTTTCAAAAACTATTGACGCTTCACCACACATTGGCATTTTTGGTCTTCCTGAGGAATACACCAGATATTCTACTAAGGAATTGGAAGTAATGGCTTTCACCTCCGTGATTGCTAAACGCCACCTCCTTCTTAACTGGAAATCCACAACAGCCCCTTCCAGTACACAGTGGATTAACGAGGTTATGTCCCTTTTAAAAGTAGAAAGAATTAGATACTCAAGGAGGGGAAACTTGAACAAGTTCTATAAAAAATTGGCAACCGTTTATGGACTTTTTTGCGACAACGTAACCCCCCCCACACCCTTTTTAGTTATTTATTTATTTTTATTTTTTTTGTTTTTTACTTGGGTTTTCTTTTTTTTTTTTTAAGATCTTTACTTTTTGTCTATCCTTACGTTTATATGCCGAGTTGATTATTTCATACAGACTATGTCTATTTTATTATATTGTTTATCTAGTCTTGTTTTGTATTATCTTTATCTGTTCTTAAAAAATGTGTAAATTGAAATTCTCTGATGCATACAACCACGTTCATTGCTGTCACCAATGTGCCCTGGTGTATGTAAGTGCCTTTGTTACGTTTGCATCAATAAAAAATATGAAACAGAAACATAAAAATATTGCTGCTACGCTTCAACCAAGACTCCATCGTTGGTCCAAGTGATTGACAGGTGAAGCCAGGTGGCATTTGACAGGTTAGGTGGAACCATCCTGGTGTGGGGGATACTCTGGGGTTTTAGGATAATAAGTTGAATAGCCTACTCCTGAAGATAAAATTCATTTTATGAATTTAGACTTATATTTTCCTCAATTATTTATGAAATAATTATTTTTAAAGGATTTTTGCATGGATGCTACTTTTTAAATATATGTATATTTTGAAATCTCACGTACCCCCTGTAGTGCCTTCACGTATCCCCAGGGGTACGCGTATCCCCATTTGAGAACCACTGGTCTAGATGACTGTGGGTTTGTTGATATACTTTTATAATGGGGTCTTCGACTCCATCTCCACAATGGTAAGCAAACTGCAGGGGTCCTGAAACGTGGTTTTTTTGCTCTCTCAGGTGACACCGTCTAAACCTGCAGCTGGTTCTGGTTCAGTCTCTCCAGCTGCCTCTTCACCTGACTGCAAGAGATAGACAGGTAGGAGAGAGAAGCTTCATATTGATTCATTTCTGTGTTTGCGTTAAGTCAGCTTTCTCTTAGACCTGTTGGAAACTATTTTGGTGACATCCACTGATTTATAAATTCACAATTTTTCTCATCTAAAGACTGCCAATCGATTTCAATGTAGTCTGTGGCCTCTGTTGCAATAGTGTGTAAATCAACCCCAAGAGGGCAGCAGCACTCCTTTTTCACCAACTCACTTACATTAACATCCTTATCCTTATAACCTTTACTCATTTGACTATTTAGATTTAATGAAAAATAAGAAAGGAAAAGAAAGGAGAGAAAATAATCATAAAGTGTGTTATCACGCACAAAGAGAATGTCACGCACGTTCTCGTTTCAGGAAATATGGTTTGCACGTCCAGCCCAAGTTACCCTGGTGTCTGCATGCAGGCTGGACGAAACTACCTGTGGACAAATTACTATGATGCAAAAGTGTGACAGTCTAATTTCAACTCAGGATGAAACTGAAGTGATGTCTTAGGAGATCTGAAACTGTGATAATGCTCCGCCTTTTTGTAAATGGACAGTATAACTCCGTCCCCCGCTGCCCCCCCTCTTTAGATATTAGTTTCCATGAATGTGAGCTTGTCATGCCAGAGTCCTGCAGCCTGCTGCTGCTGCTGTATCAGCTGCCGTTGCTTTATGGTCCTTAAATTGCCCCAGCCTTCTTCAAGCCCATTTAACATGCTGACAGCCCCATTTTCCATGCAACAGGAGTTGACCAAAAAATGAGGTAAGAGCATCGCTAATAGGCTAAATGACCAACACTGTAACACAGCTTGCCAGAGCAGCTTAATTTCCACACTTGGCTCGTTGGATAATTCATGGGGAGACAAAGGCAGCGTGGAAAGAGCGCTGGTCTCTGTGCACGTCTTCGGTCAAGGATGAGACACAGACACACATACACTGTTAGCCGGGATATGTGTATGTTCCCAGGAAGGCCACAGAGTCCTTGGCATCGTTGTGACGGCCTCCTGTGCAAAAACACGTAAACACATCATTCACTCACTCTGAATCCATTTTCATCACTTCTAATTGTGTGGCAGGTACTGTGGCATTTAGAGCTTCAATCACTGTGTCATCATCTTGGCACATAGATCCTTGGCTGGGTTAGTCCAGACACTGTTTCATCCCGCTCCGGCCCATTGTTTTCAGTGTTCCCCAGTGGACTTGAGTGACACCAGCATGATGGTGCAACATATCTTGGGCATGCAATAAGAGGCTTGTTGAGCAAGTGAAAACACATCATAACGACTAAAAAGACTGATTATGACACACTGCTGTTTGTGCGTGGACTGCAGCACCAAGTCACCTTAACGGCTACACCGATGTATAAGGTTACTGTACAGCCACTGTGTCTGTGTGTGTGGGTGTAAGGGACAGCGATAGAGATAGTTATTGTGTGTCCTCTTCCTGTCTGTCCTCGCTGCCTGTCTCTCCATCTCTAATGGGGACAGTATGAGAAGAGAGCCTGTGCTCCGTCTGGACCTTTCTAATTGCCCCTGCCACAGAGGCCTGATACAGCAAGACCCTGTGTTCCCAGCAGGTCAGGCGTGTGTGCGTGAGCGAGAAAGAGGTAGTGAGGGAGACTCGAGCAGACAGAATCATCACTCAGGTGGTGCTCCCTCGGGTCCACCACACATTTTCAGGCCCCACATAGAGAACACTATTCATTATAAAAAATCAGAGCTTACAGGAGCTGGCCAGGAGTGGTTGGAGGAGACATCAGAGAGGGAGGGAAAGGTGAAGGAGGAGAGCACAGGACAGAAGGATGACCTGAGAAGGAGAGCTGAGGAATGCATTACAGGTTGCTGCAATGCATTCCTCAGCTCACCAACCACGTTTAAAGGCAATTGGGCTAATTCCAGGTTGGGTATTATAGGAATGCATCTGCAGGCGAAGAACATCATATGACTGTTTTTCACCATGTCATCGTTTACTAAGCAAAAATAAAGGCAAAACATAAAATCAAATCATGGGAGCGATACAAAGTGCCTCCGTGAACCAAAAGCTTGTAGATCCAACTTTGGCAGCAACAAGTTGACATAGTCTGTTCCTGGTGGACTTTGTCAGAAATATGCAAAAGAATTTTAGACACCAAGACGTCCGTGCACCCCACATCTTTTAAGTGGCAGATGATTCAACATTTTTACCTGAACAATCAGAAACAAACACAATGTTGAAAACAGAGTAATGAATACAAAAAATAAAGGTATGATAACTCGTCTGTTCCCATGTTTCATCACACTGCCTGTAAGTGGAAGACTCACTGCTTTTGAACACGCCATCCCAACTGTGTCACAATTATAAAGAATTTGGGGTTATTGAAACAAAGTTTCCATTTAATCATGCATTTCTTTTTTAAACAAGACTGCAAAAACACATTCTGTACTCATTATAAAGACGCGGTGGATGCAGAGGAGGACAATGGTACTGGACTGGTCTGTCTGCAGTCCTGACATGTCCTCAAAAGTATGAGGAGAATTTTGAAAATAAAAATGTAACAACTGTGGTTCTGTCCTCTTGCACATCTTAAGTTGTGTTTGCTGAAAGACGTAGGCAGGACAACATCTCAAACTCTGGGAAAAAAAAAAAAAGCCAGACAATTGCTATTACAAAATAGCAAAAGTTTCACTGTCCCGACTTACTTTGGGAGTTTGTTGCAGCCCAATCATGTAAATATAGATGTATACCGGTACTTAGAAATGAAATAAAGTGGGTGAGAAAAAAACTGAAACTGAAATGTTTTAGGTTCATGCTGTCAAAATGAAATCACAACCTTTTCCGTATCATACTAAATCCTCCTGATTTGGGGCCGTCTTTGTAATGCATTTGCTGCAAGGTGACACAGTTTTGGACTGTGTTGCCTTCAAGTGATATTTCACAGGAGTGTACTCACTTCTGTTGTAAACTGCAGACACGCAAACGTATGCAGCTCCATATCATCCGAGCGGCCCTCGGGCTCTCGACTACTGGCAGGCCAGGTTATGAAATCCACCCATGGCCAGGTTACAAAAATCCTCTGTGGCATCTGCCAGGGAAGGCAGCTCCGTGTTGACAGATGGGCACAGCATTCCTGGGCCTCGGCCTTGCCAGCACACTGCCAGGAGTTGGACAGAAGGAGCCATGGAGAGTCTGACTGGCATTTCTTTACACCTATGTGCTTAATTTCTGTGGCAACCTAGAGGCACGTACAACATGAGTTACATTCCCTGAATTGTGCTCCTTCAAACTGACACGTAGAGACAGTAGTGGGTGTTCCTGGGAAATGAATGGGTTGCAGTGGGTGTGGATTCAAGCACATGTCTGTTTTTTTATGAAAAGTACCTAAAATGGTTTCCATGAGCCCCATTTTTATTTGGCAAATTTATCATGTTTTGCTCTGATTCTTAAAAAAAAAAAAAAAAAGAAAAAAAAAGTTAATCCACATTACTAGTTGTATCAATCCTCTTGTTTAATTTATACCCATAAAACAAGCTTGAACTGTCCTGCAAGCTTTAGAGACATTTTTTTTCTTCTTCTAGATGTTCACCTCCACAGCTGCGACAGGCTTAAACCCATGATGGCCCAGTTATGTGATCTATGTCAAGGCAGGGAAGAAAAGTTCACCCCCTTCCCCCATGCGTCATGCTGCTTCCACAGGGATAGTGTTTTACATGCTCAAGGTGAGTGAAATACCAGCACAGCTCCGCTAGCCCATTGCTTTAGCTGCTCAAGGTCCATACCACTCTGCTGTTTGCACCACTGACCATCTGCTTCGACACCGTTCCCAAACCAGGTCATACTAAAATCTGTACGTACCCATTTAGCAGCCACTGAAGCCACACATGCAAATGCAGTTCAGCTTTGATGATTAATGATTCAGGCTGCAGATACACTTATCTTGCTACTAAGTCAGGCAGGTCTTGTGTTGTGGTGTGAAAAATGTACAGTAGTGTGCAATTCAGCGTAGCATTTTGAATGCAAATATAGCTTTGGCACAGCTGACCACGCCACATTCTCCACAATCACCACTCTTTAACATGTAGCACTACGTGGACGCAATGTTCCAAGACTGCACACAGAGGGTGCCTTGCCAACTCCTACGACAGTGAGAGATTGCAGTGATTACTCCTATGGTATGGACTGATGCATGCATCGTGCTTCAGGGAGTTTTTTTCTTGTTTCTATTTCTCTTTTTTGTTAGAATATCAGCAAGGAACATTGGCAAGTTTCACTGCCGAGAACAAAAAAGACCTGCAAACGTGAGCGAGTCACTGACCTCAAACTCACTGTTAAAACATGGTGTCCTCATTTGGTAATTATCCTCCTCCAGAGATGAGGTCAGGCTGAAAATCATCTAAAAACAAAGTGGGATGATAATGGCAGTGGTGATGACGGAAGCGAGAATGAAAAGGAGAGGAGAAGAGGACATGACAGGGTGAAAGGGAGAGAGGGAAAGACAGAGGAGTGAGACAGTGAGGTGGAACTCGGTGCTTGGTGTGAGTGAGCATGGGAAATGCGTGGGACTTACGGCCCATCACTGGCTCTAAGGGTAACCATGTAAGTTTGCACTATATAAAACCTTTGTATTATTACTAACATCTAGCTGCTGCGGATGTTCGTGGAAGAAACTCACCTGCCAGGACGTCCTGCGGAAAAGAAGAATGTGGACATTTAGTTTTTCGTGTAGGTCATATTCTCTTTGTTTAAACTCATCACTCATTCATGCACTGCTGTGGATGAGGATGCTTTTTCCCTTGTGGAGGCGATTAACGCAAAACCAGTGCTGAATAAATTGCACCACCAGAGGGCAAAATCTGGTCAGAAACCATTGTGGAGTTCCTAGAACTCACATGCATGTACACAGGAACAACGACACGAACTGTAACAAAATAAAAACATGCACACATATTCATGTGCGTCCAAAAACTACTCAACAAACATGCAAGCTTGTCATCAGTCAAACCGAGGTGAAACAGCTGCCATCCACAACTTCTAATCTAACGGATTGTACTTGTAGATATAGCAGGCTTATAGTTGTCATTAAGACTTCGAAACACAGTTAAAAAAATACTATTTCCAGGTAGCAACAGTGTAATTTATAAAACTCAGAATTTGCTTTACAGCACACTGGGATAAAACATCCACATCGGTAGCTGTAACATCTGACTTGTGAAGACTTGATGCTGGGTTTCTGTACTTCTGATGTGGTCTTTCCTCGCGTTGTTGGTCAGTGTCGTGGCTGAGGTGGCGGTAGAGCCTCTGGGAGGTCTGATTACCCTTTGAAATAAGTCATTTCAGTCAAAGTTTCCTGTGGTGGTTGATATGTGGCGCTGCTCTGTGAGGCCAGCTTTGCTGAAGCGAGACTCGCGAAGGGCGACTCTGGACTCAGCAGCAGGTTAGGCTTTTACACAGCTTTTGCTGCATGCAGCTTCTTATCAACGCAGCGAACGATGCCCCCGTGTCTGTGCAGCGTAACTCGTGCCAGGTTTTTAAACGTCCTATATATCTGCTCGGAGATGTTTGCCATAGGTGGTTTGGGTCAGCTGTTGTCAAACCCACGCTGAGGGCCGAGTGCAGCAGTTGCCGCTGAAGGCCATGACGTGTGCTGTTATTGCATGCGTGTGCACTTTTATACAGCTTTAATTACAGCCTGCGAACACAGACAGACTTGTTTATTCTGCTGCGTAGTATACACCGAGGCCTGGTTGGCACCAGAAACACACATGCCACACACACTCACACACGGCTTTATAGTAGTAAAATTATCTATCCTGGACAGCACAGGTTGTACCAGCCAGGCTGAGTGAGTAACTTCTTTTTTTTTTGTCCATTAACTCATTTATGGCTGTCTGAGCACAGACCATCATCACAAACAGACCAGGTTCTCTAACAGTAAAGACCCCTCGTTCCTCATTATTCTATGACAGACAGACAGGGAGCTCATCTATGTCTGTTTTGTAGCCATTTAGCACCTCAGTGTTTTCCAGGATTGTAGTGAGTAAGTTGTCTACAAATTTCTTCAACTTAAACAAACAGGCTATTTAAAGGGCATTGGCCTAACATAGGCTGCTTTATTTTGAGTAGACGAAGAAGGTATAAATAGACTTTGAGGAGCGCAACAAGCGAATGCTTCATGTTAAATGGTTGGCATTACATCATTGCCTGTGAGAGTGAAGTTCTGGAGAAGCACTGGACTCTTTGGGCCAGCCATTATGGTTTGTACTAATGTTCTGGTTTCACAATCCAAACATTCTAAGAGCTGTTATTTGCTCTCTTTTTCCCTTTTACTCAGTAATTCTGCTTCTTTTTTTTCAGCAAAGCAGAGCTGTCAGCAGAGGAGAAGAAGCAGCTTTATGTGGGAGACAGAAAAAGGGAAGGAGGAAGAAGACGGGAGATGAAGAGAGAGAGATAGAGAGACGGAAGTAACTTCACAAGAATCTGATCTCAAATTGACACATTTTATCCGCCATAAGGTTAGACTCAGAATGTCTTGAAACACACCTTCCCATAAATGCAGCATGGGTACTCAGCAGCTGTCCAAATATGTCTGGAAAGAATTAGACATTTAGTTAAAGCATGAAAATGATTTTAACAGCAAGGTGTACCTCTGGACAGATGGCGAGGCGGCGTCCTCCATGCGGTTTGCACTGCAACTCATCATGACCTCTGGCTTCAGTTGGCACTAATGAAGCGACTTGTGTAAATGAATCAAAGATGGTGTATGAATTTCCAACTGGTAGCTTAATCAGCGGTCGCTTAATCACCTGAATTTACTCTCAGGATCCCATGCTAATCTCACTAAAACGTGGTCCAGGAAGAGCTGAAGGTGCAGTTTTCTAAGAACCGTGCTTGTGTTTCCAAATTGTCTCACTCAAACAGTTTTCTTCAATGTGGTATTCCAAAAGCGAAAAAAAAAAGAAATCTCGTGCAGCGATCATAAAACATCAGTGGTCTCGGGGATGTTTACTACAACTGCATATGAACACTTGGATGTGATTCATTTGCGTTTTACATGTTCACTTGTTTCTTGTGCAGCTGCAGTCATATAATGAAACACGCACTAAAAAAAGAGATCTCAAGAAGACTTATGGGAAGACTTTCCCAGACAATTATATTCATCATGCAATGTATAGATCAAGAGTGTTCTGCTACTAGATTATCATTTTCCAGATGTTACTTGGATGCAGTCACAGCAGCTCATTCACAGCAATGAATGTCAAAGAAGCGGTCTCGCTTTGAGCTTTATGCAGGAAGTGGACTATATTTGGGGGTATTGTGGGTAAACAAAACCTAAACATACGCACATGTAGTGCAATTTCCAGGTGGAATTATTTCCTGTCACGCGCGAAGTCAGGCAGAGGTAAAGGCTGTGATAGTAGTATGGTGAGATGAACATACTGTATAACACAACTGCTGGTAATCACCACAGACTGTAAAAACAATGGAGCAAGCATTACGTTGTGTGACCCACTGTTTTCTGAAAAGTGGTTCTGAAGCCTATTTTTTTCTTACGGGAAATTGGATATCAGCTCTTTCAGCTCCTGCAGCAGATCCCTGCCAAAATATCTCCAGAGCTCCAGACGTTTACAGCAGAATATACCATTTAACATGCTCTCGGCAATGAAATCGAAGATTACTGTTGTGCTTAGCTGATGCTGGTTACTTTACACGACAGAGTTGTCATGGCTGTGCAATCAAAAGATTGAAACCAAAACAGTGTTTTCAACCAGGCTGTAAATGTGTTTATTTCTGTTCTAAAGAGTTTGACATTTTTACACAGAGGTCAATGGAGACAGACTGGCTTTTGGAGCCAGCCTCTAGTGGTCAGTCGAGGAACTGCAACAGATCTTAGTTCTGCATGATCCTCAACCTGGACGTTAGATGGTTGGCGCTTCGTAAGTTTGCAAACTAATGGTGGGGTAGTAGCACTGCATTAACCGATAGACAAGTGGAGGTTTCTTTCAGTCTCCTGCAGTAATTGTTGGTGCAGCGCCACCACAGGCAAGGAGGGCAATACGTTATTCACAAGGGATGGTTCGTTAGACAGAGATCAGTGTGAAAGCAAACTCAGTGCCAACAAGACTGAATCCCAACTGTCAACCGCTGCAAACGTCTGCCGGCAGCTCTGGAGATATTTCAGAGGAGTTCTGTTCAACTGCACATTCGTTGGCGTGAATGGGCTGTGACAAGTGGGCAAGTGAAATCTGGAAAATGATTGTCATTTCCTGGTGAAAGTCTAGCAACAAAACACTCAATGTATACCGGTATATTGCATGATGAAAAAACATGGTGTGGGAAAATCTTCTCATAAGTGGTTTAAGATCTCTTTTTTCAGTGTGGGTGTGAAAACGACCTAAAGGAGATAAGTACAAGTGCCACTTATATTTCAAAGTTTTACAATCTTTATAACGTGCAAAATCCTCTCATCATAAATATGCATTTCCAAGTTCCAAGTTCAGGACTACGAAGCAAATGAAAATAAAATGTCAACAAGTACAAAAACCCTCATGGGGCAAAAGCCCATAACCTTTGACACACTCTTTCAAATATAATTCTTACAAGACTCAAAACACATAAACTAGGTTTAAGAGTTGTAATGAATGTATCTTTGTCTTTTGTGAGATTCCCTCTTTCATAACTAGAAGAACCTTAAAGCAGCACAAAGGCGTGTTAAAATACTCGTTTCAATTTCATTGGAACGAGTATTTAGTATTTTTAAACAGTTAATCAGCTGTACTCAACAAAAGTATACCTGAAACTAGACCCCCCCCCCCCCTAAAAAAAGGGCATGATCACAATTATAGACAGACAGGCAAAAGTTCTCAGCTATTGAACCTGCAGTCCTCACAGAGCAAACAGAACATTTGACAAATGGTGTGCAAGTTGCAGGAAAGTCAAATCACCACCGGTTCATTCAAATGATTTATTTAAGATTCGTGCAAAAGGTGGTTCCTGAAGAAAAATATTGGTTTATTACTAAGACAAATGTTGAAAAAAGAAATGAAGCTCGTGTACCAGCTGGGTTCTTTTAAGGCTGGCATGCAGTTAAACCTAACAACTGGTCCTTCACCAGGTGTTGGATTGCTGGAGGCGTATTTGTCAATGGGCTGCCATTGTCTCAGTGACTCAAGCCATGTTTTCTTAATCCATCATTACCCTGGAATTACAAACAAGCTGTAAAAAGTGTTGTTCTTTTGTACTCGCTTTTCTTATCTGGGCATATACATATTGTGTGTGTGCGTGTGTTTGTGTGTGTGTGTGTGTGTGTGTGTGCATGTGTGTGTGTGGAGAGTAAAACTGCTTAGGGACTCTGACAGACTGGGATTCATTGGATTTTCAGAATGCAGTGAATGAAGAGCTCCATGTTTCCTTCCTTCCTAATTCTAATACCCGGACAAAGATGTGCTTGACAACAATGAGCATACTGTCTCCGTAGTAAAGCTTTGGCTTGAAGCCTGATGTGGTTTGGTGGATGGCAGAGTTTTCCAGGTGCTTGATTGCTGTTTCAGTGAGAACAGCTCCTTGAATAATTCTCCTGCCATCTGAATACCTCCTCAATTATCCACTTCACAAGAGAAAGAGAAAAACAAAGATGAAAAAGAGAGAAATAGTTTTTTTTTTTAAAGGAAAGCAGGTCACGGAATCGTCTTCTGCCATCAACTTAAAAAAACATAGATCACCAAAATTAGTAAAAGAGTGGGAATGCGGCTAAAGAGAAGGAGCTGGGCTTAGCTGAGGCAGTGCTTGGCATGGTTGGCACGGTGCCGAGGCCCGCGCTCCCTGGTGCATGCCGCTCATTTCTGTGTGTAGCTGTAGCTGTCGCCACATGGGCAGCTGTTTGTGAGCCGCACAACACAAACCACCAAATCCTGTTACACTGTCAGTAAGTTATAAATGCAGGTTGTCCACAGATCTGCATCAGTTTACGCTCTCTGCATCACTTCCAAAGAAATGTGTCTAAATGCCATGAAACTGACCTGAGACCAACGAGTGGAAACAAAATGACACCCTCCGGCATTTCACTGCAGTGCAACAGGACCCTGTCCTGAGTTAGATGAGCCTGCTTTCAATCAGTGCACATCACGCTGTATATCAGGTTTAATTAGCGTACGTGGGCCTGCAGAGCAGAGCCTGGTTGGAGACACGAGCTTTCCGTGCACTGCGAGCTCTTCTCCCACACGGCACAGCCAGACCTCGTGCCTATACGGCATGCATTGCGTGGGATGTGACGCACAACTTTTTCGGCTCTTTATCTTTCATCTTAACAGCACATGTGTCGCTGTCTGTATAAGATTCCACAACAAATAGATCAAAAACATAACAACCCAGACATCCATTTCCGTGCCGCCCTCACACTAACACTGTGGTGCTCATCGGTGCCAAAAGTTTTACAAGTCTTATCTGAGTGGATGGCCCTAGAAAATACAGAGCTGCAAGGAAGGAACGTGAATGGTAATAAAGTAAATGATACATTTTAGCAGGACGACTATTATCCACCTCAAAGTAGTGATGAAATGTCTGTGGCATGCTGTGATCAAAAATACAGCAGTGGTGCAGAACAAAAGCCTCTCCTTCAACTGTGCATTCACATGTCTATACCAGACTCCCCTCTTCCGTAGGGCATCTTGGACTCACCAGTTGCACTGATCACTGTCGGGAGATAACAGATAAGGACTGTGGATGTTTCTGCCTTGAGCTGGTGTTGTAATGTCACAGTAGCCTGAAAATCTGATTAACTTGCTGAATGATATTATCAGAGCAAAAGAGACAGCTGGCCACCATCAAAGCATCATCCCAGCGCTGAAGTGTGGAGGAGGCAGGAGGCAGTATCATGAGTCGGGCATGGTTCAATGCCTCAGGAGCTGCACCACTCGCCGTCACTGAAGTGAAAATGAATTCCCAAGTTTGCCAAAATATCCTCCAGGCCGAGATCTCACCGGGTGATTGTCCACAAGCTGAAGTTTAGTAGAAGTCGAAGCAGGACAATGAACGCGAGTGTGGGACTTTGTAAGATAAAAGAGAACGGTATGTTTTGTCCCATGTGTGCAAACTGTGAGCAGCCTGCGAAACATAAACAATGACTGTTCCATGACAGTAAATATCCTAGAAAGTCCACTGGAGAACGGTTTCAGAAGAAGAAAAAGAAAAGTTTTGTTTGGAGAGGCCCAGCCGGAGCCGAGACCTTGAGCCCGTAGAGATGCTGTGGTACGACCTCACGAGAGCTGTTCACACCAGAGGTCCCACAAACGTCCCAGAGCTCCAGCAGAAAGCTGTGCAGGTGTGATCCACAGCTACCGAAAGGGTTTGCTTCAAGCCCCTGCTGCCAAAGGAAGCTCGACCAGCCTTTAACTTAAAGAGTTTGTTTACATTTTACTTCAGCTTTGTAAATGTTTAAAGGCTGCATTCAATAGAGAAAAAGCACTAAGAATTGTTTATATGTTTAAGCACATTCTGTTTTAATATTATTGTGACTGAGATGAAGATCATATTTTAGGGCAAATTCATACAGAAAAACAGGGATTCACATACTTTTTCTTGCCACTGTTTATGCTTTCAACCACAGAGATTTTGGGCTTTTTTCATGATACAGTACTTTTACCAAAGGCTAACAAGTATTTGGCTCCAACAACAACAACAGTAAACTGTCAGTGTAACTGTGTACTGCGAGTGTGGCGCCATCATGTATGATATGAAAGAACTGGGGATGTATGTATGTTCATGTTGGTATTTTTGTTTAAAACAGCAAAACCGATCTGTATCTACATCCACATTGCATCCATCATACACGTGAATCACACGGCCATCCATGCTCCCGAGGCATGTGAGCATGAGTGAAAACAGGCTGCAAACTGTGCTGGATGATTGCTTGGTTGCATTGCTGTTTTAATGACTTTTTCCCTGGACATTTAAGCAGTTGAAATGTTATTAAATGCAGATTTTGCATAGCAACTGATACCAGGGAAAACGTTGTTGTTTAGACCATTGTTAAGCCATGACTGAGCGTTGACTTCCTTTGATACTGATATGATAAACTCGTTGCGAATCAGGAAAAGCACATCATTTGAGCAAACCAGTGCAACCACGTCATCATTTTCAAAAGCTTTACGTTCTGTTTATTGATACCAGACTAAAAAGGTGACTTCACACTGAAATGGGGTCTGCAGGTGCTCAAAAATGTACATTTCCAAGAGTTAAATTCAGTATAGTTGGGGAACTGGAAGGCATTACTGTTAATAACAAAAACTTAAATTTTAAAATGAAAACATATTCATGTGGATGTAGCCTAGAATACAATTCCAATTTCCCAGACACATGCAACATAAAGCACTCCTACCCTGCAACCTTCTGTTGCTTACTTCAGATTCCTATTGTTTTATGGTTGATAAGGCATAAACTTGGGTATGAGAAACTTTTGTACACATCCATGGTTTCTAACAACAGCAATTTATCCTGTCAAATGCATTGTTGCGTTGTTGCTCTCAGTGCAAGATTGTATAACGACACCAGTGGCGGCTGAACCGCAGTCAACTCACAACACTTCAAAATACTTAGACATTGTTGGTAAAAGTCACATTATCTAATTTTATAATATTCAGTCAGGATAGTCTTCTTTTGCTGAATCAGGATTAGACATGTCAGGATTAGACATAATGAGGGGAAGGTGGCTCAGTTGGTAGAGTGTTCGCCCATGAACCTGAAGGTCAGTGGTTCGAACCCTAGTTCTGCCTGTGTCCACCAAAGTGTCCTTGGGCAAGACACTGAATCCCCCGGTTGCTCCCTGTTGTCAGGCCAGCGCCGTTGTCTATGGCAGCTCCGCCGACGACCGGTGTGTGAATGTGTGCGTGTGTGGGTGAATGTTTGCAGTGTAAAGCGCTTTGGGGCTGTAGGAGTACAGCTGGAAAGCGCTATATAAGTGTAAGCCATTTACCATAATAGGAGCATCCTCCAACAGCTGAGTCTTTCCAAGCAAGGATCGGTCAACGCTGACCACTTTCCCTAAGAATTATTCATTTTTTCCTCTTTTCCTTTCAGCTGCTCCCTTCAGGGGTCGCCACAGCAAGTCATCCATCTCTGTCTACCCCTATCCTGTGCATCCTCTTCTCTCACACCACCCAACCTCATGTCCTCCTTTACTATAGCCATAAATCTCCTCTTTGGTCTTCCTTGAGGCCTCCTGCCTGGCAGTTCCCACCTTAGCATCCTTTTCCCAATAAACTCACTATCTCTCCTGTCTACATGTCCAAACCATCTCAGTCTGGCCTGTCTGACTTAGATCTCCAAAACATCTAACATCTACTCTGATGTATTTTTTCCTGAGCCTATTCATCCTTGTCACTCCCAAAGAGCAACTCAAGGTTTTCATTTCTGCTACCTCCAGCTCCAACTTCTGTCCCTTCCTTAGTGCCACTGTCTCCAAACCGTACAGTACAACATCGCTGCTCTCACCACTGTCTTCATCACCTTTCCTTTCATTCTTGCTGATACTCTTTTGCCACACATCACCCCTGACACTTTAATCCACCCTGAATCCTTTACAAGCTCATTAAAATAATTTCACAATTCAAAACTGAAAAGAGCTCAGTGCTTTTCATATCTACACCACATTTTATAGTCCAAAGATTCAGGGAGTCTGAAGAAATTTCAATGTGTCAAGGCCAAGACTGAAGGCTATACTTAATTAATGTGTGTGACCCTTTAATAACTATACTTAATTCCCAAAGGACTGAAAATATTAATCAAAAGACATGTAATATATTGTAATTTTTTCCCCCCGTCTGTTGCTGGCATCAAATTCTGGATTTGTTTGTACTTCTGAAAGCAGGATATTTAAACACCAATTTAATGATTAACTACAAACATTAGCATAGATCAGACCCACACCTAGAAAGATGCAGGACCTGGTTAGCAATCAAAGCAACGAACAAGGAAACGTACTCAGAACGACAAGAAATAAGTCAACAGGAAACTGTGTTGTGTAGGAGAATAAATTCAACTTTTGCTGCAACCTGTCAGGAAAAACAGTAACTGCGCCATCTTTAACAGTCTTTAACAGTCGATTCTGAAGCCATTATTTCTCAGCTGCAGCCATTTAAACTGTTTCCATCCCAATTACAACTTGGCTGCTCTGTCGTCATCGTCGTAATCCTGCCCAGAGATTCTTTCTACAAGCCAAGGGCTAATTTGATTGGCTCCTCATGACTTCTGGGCATATTTAATTGAATCTGACAGATCAGTACCGAGACGTATACCTGCAAAACAAATTCAAATTTCTAGGCTATTTAAACATCCTAAATTAATCAAAAATTTGATTTTATAATTGATAGTTAAGTGATAGCATAAACCAACGATCAGTGGTGGACAGTAACGGAGTAAATTTACTTGAGTACTGTACTTAAGTACATATCCAGAGGATTTGTACTTTACTTGAGTATTAGATTTCTTTGGTACTTATTACTCTTACTTGAATACATTTCCAAGACAAATATTTTTACTTTTACTCGAGTAAATTTCTAGGAAGGCTGAAAAGTACTCGTTACTTTCAGGTCTGCTCTTTTTTCTTCTTCCCTAAAATCCTATTGGACACAAGCTGTTTTTGTCAAAGGAGGACACCTATCTCAGACAGACATTGGGAAACAGTTTGTTATGCTCTATATTGCTATATTGTACAGGTACATGTCCTTCCTGTAAAGTTAAGTGACTTCAACATTGAGTTATTGAAAGCAGAGATGTAGTTTTTTGTAAAGCAGTGGTCTTTGAGGGGGATCCAGACTTAGTTGGATGGTGCAGGTTCATTTGGTTTCAGTTCATGATTGTTAATAAACTCTGCATCATCTGCTGTCCTCTTATGATCCCATTCATTTGATTTGTTTTTGGTGTTTCTGCAGGTTTTATATAACATTGTGGTTCTAAAAGCAGCACATCACTGCAGCTGGTTTCAAAGAGTTAATTAATATTAATTATATTAATATTAATTTAGAAAAAATATAGTAATTTACTGATGTGGAATATAAGAAATTTACTCTTTCTCTTACTTTTACTTAAAGTACATTTAAAAGCATTTACTTTTGGATACTTAAGTACCTTTAAAAGCAAGTACTTTTCTACTCTTACTCGAGTAATATTTTGACTGAGCTACTTTTACTTATAACGGAGTAAATTTTGTACTCTTACTCAAGTACTGGGGTCGAGTACTCTGTCCACCTCTGCCAACGATCCTGCTAATACTGAACCTAAATCAGTTTCCACTGATTTCATGTCGACCTTCAGATCCATGGATGGACTTTATTGATCTAATACTGGGAAATAACAGCTTTAAAGCAGGAAAGTGAAGGCCCAACATGCCAAAAATAGAAAATATATGAAATATAGGATCAACTACTCGAAAAGTAAGAGTGAGAAAAACTAACAGACCAAAAGATACAGGCTCTTTTACATATAAATGATAAACTAAACTATCACATGTACAGGCTATGAAGTTTGGTTAGATGACCTTTTCATTATACATGTCTTTTGTCTGTACTGTGCTTGTTTTAATTTGTCTCCAACCCTGCAAAAAAATAAAACAAAACAACAAAAAAGCATTATTCTACGTGACTTCATAAGAAATCCTGAAAGTCATTTGTAAATCTGCATTACAATCCATTTACTCTTGAGTAGTAATAGTTAGAAAGCATTGAGCACACCTAGATAGCTTCGTACTCTAAAAGCGGCTACACACTGTGACGTTGCAGCCGTGTTAAAAGTTCAACACAAGCCGTATTGTGCAACAGGCATCCAGTGTATTTTACTCCGACATCATGGTTTTTTGTTGTTTGTACTGTAAGATACCACTACCTGCTGGATTGCGGGAGGGTGTTGAAAAAACGAGTCCTCACAGAAAACGACATGCACAACCAAATACCTCCAACTACACTGCAAAGGTCAGCCACAAATTCTGGCTGGCGTTTGGCTGTTCTTGCAAATGAGAGGCAGACAAACATCCAGATAAACATAGTTGTGTCACTCTGGAAAATTCACACGACTCCCTGACAATGCCTAAACATTGCAATTTCAATTTACACACCCTGAATCATTACACAAAATGCAGGTATTTTAGGTAGGCCGAAATTGTTTTATTATTTTTAACACAGTAATTGCAAGGCAAATGGTCTTAATTGTAACCCCAGCCTCTGAAATAAACAAGGCTGAAAAATGAAAGTAGTGATTATGGTTTCCTTTGGCCTGATGTGGGATTTGTGAAGCTGCTGCCAGCTGCGTTTCCATGTCACTGTTTCGAGTTCCTGCCCAATATAGACGCACTGAATCACTCATCAGAACGCATGCCTTAATGGAGGACAGTTCTGCCCAGCTCAGGAGAGATGCTGAATCCATCCACCCCCATCATTCCTCCCCCAGTGGAATGTTCCATATGCTGCACCCTCCACAATTACCCCTCGGCCCGTGATGAATGGTGGAAAAACTGGATTTGACAAATTATATCTATTAATGCCTCTCTTTTCCACAAAACAGTTAAATCATTACAGTGGGACCAGAAGCCATGTACAAACGTCGTTAGAAAGACAGGCGGGGCTTCAGAGCTTCAGTGAGAAACAAAGTCAGTCATCTCAGATCTTTGCTCCCCCAGATTTATATCTTCACTGACTTTAACAAGGGCTCTGATCACAGTGTTTTCTTTCTTTCTTGGAAAATTACACAGCATTGGTTACATGAGCATGTACCTAGTTGCAATGGGTATCACATCTGCTGCCCAGGGTCTTTGATTCGTGCAACAGCGTGTCGATGGCTTCCAGACTCAGATGAATATTTGTGGGTCAAGACAAGACCTTGTTGTTGCTGTGTGGATTGTAGGGCAGAGGTGAGAGTTGTGACCTTTTTCTGCATAGACTTGATTCTTGCAGCTTCAGCTTGGCGCCCTGCTGCTGGATGCCCCTGCTCGCGCCACGGCCATGTTGCCTCTGTGCCAGTGTTATGTTTGGACAGCTCTGGGCAGAACTGAGATGCTGGCAGCACACTACCCTTGGAGCGCACATACACACTCACACACAATGCTCAAGCATGTGACAAACAGGTGCAATGACTTGACACCCTAGTTAGGTACTAATTTGGTTTGTTTCTGTTTCTGATTGTTCATGGATGATTTGCTGGCTGATGAGGTGGCCTCATGCACAGACGACACAGATGCATGGTCAGACACATGACCATACCGGCATGCACATATACACTGAACCCCATCCAACTTGCTCTAATGAAACCAGTTTCATACACAGCTTATTAGTTAGGAATTAAACAAAAGTAACTGAAGCAATTATCATTTTGGAAAGAACTTTTGTCCATTGTTTGCTAGAGATTAGGGCATTTGTGACACTTTCTTATTTAAAGCTCAAGTCTGATTTTTTGTAGAGATGTAAAGATATCTTATTCATTTCAACATGTTATATTTGTTTTTTTTTTTGTTGTGATTTAAGATTTCCTGTAATGATCATAATGCACTTTCTTACATAAAAACACTATTTTTTATTTTTTATTTTTTTAATACAGCAATAAAACAGTTTATTTATATATATATATATATATATATATATATATATATATATATATATATATATATATATATATATATATATATATATATATATATATATATATATATATATATATATACATACATACATACATACATACATACATACATACATACATACATACATACATACATATATAGGCTACTGTGTGTATATATATATATATATATATATATATATATATATATATATATATATATATATATATATATATATATATATGATATATAATTATTCACTTAGTTTCGGATGTATTTGGACTGTGACATATTTCTTTTTTGATTTTGCCTTTATAGACCACTACAGTGGATTTGAAATAAACCAATCAAGATGTGATCAAATAGAAAGGAACATTTATTTTAGGAGGTTTCACAAAAATATAACATTTACCTTTTAGAAATTAAAGCCATTTTAATTAAAGTAATTTCTTTTTCAGGGGCCCAAAACTTTTTGGAGAGAGTAACATAACTGTAAGTGAAACCATACATTTTTTACATTTCTCTTTTTTACACACCCAGCTCTCTGTCGCTGCTGAGATGCTATCTCCCTGTGCCCCCCTTGGGGGGATGCTCCCGTTGTGGGGTACGGATCACTACCGGGTACTGGTGTTGGTGTGGTGTCTTGTGCTGGCCAAATCAGGACAGAGGAGTTCCTGATTCTGTTCTAGTTCTCTCACAGGGATGGGGGTGCTGGGTGAGGGGTTGGTGAGGGGCCTGGACTTGCGTGGTTGTGGGTGTATATAGGTGTATATATGTATGTGGACATCTGTGTATCAATACACATATGGACAGTAACAAGTATATGTGTATATGCTTTAATGTGTGTAGAAATATCAATGAGTAAGAATGGTTATAATGAATCAGGCCACGTTTACACATAGCCGGGTATTTAGAAAAACGGATATTTCCCACTCTACGTTTTGAAAAATACCATCATTTACACAAACCCGCATAAATACGCTGTTAAGGCGCTATGAGCAGCCAAACCTACAGGGGGCAAGTGTAACGAGAAGCAAAAAGTCATGCTAGCCAATCAGAATCCTGGAAAAAAACGTCAACAAATGACACGTGTAACTTCCAGTTACTTCCAAGATGAACGAGAGTCTTTCGTTTGGAGTGACAGAGAAGTGGAGTTACTTTTAAGGGCCAATACACCCCCTACTTTCTACCACTAGCCCTACTCACTACCACTAGATGAGTACAGCCGGCTGCCGGCTCGGGAGCTGATTTATGGTTCCGCGTTAAATCGACGCAGAGCCTACGGCGTAGGGTACGGCGTACGGAGCGCGTCGCCGTGTAACCTACACCGTAGGCTCTGCGTTGGTGTTACGCAGAACCATAAATCAGCCTTTATTCTGGCGAGGTTTGAAAAAGACTTTGCAACAACGGGCAAACGAGTGATAATGTACATTCATTGAGTGAATATTATGAAAGTAAAATATATATTTCTCGCTATGAATGTAATCAAAACGCATTTTTATGCAGAAACTAATTGAAAACTAAACTAAAAAAAAACTAACTAAAAAATAAGAAATATCCGCCTTTTTTTTTTTCTTATCCAGTCCGCAAATGACGACGAAAAGCATTCTGGGAAATTTTTCTGGCCCTCGGTCAGCGAGTCAGCATCTGAAAACCCTCGCTGTGAAGGGCTAGATTCATACTCACAGCCCCTAAATAAGCACACTCCCCCTAGGTGAAAAGAGGAATTGGGACACCACTACCCTCACGGGAACACGCAAAATTTAGGGGTAGGGCTGAAAAGTAGGGGTAGGGGGTGTATTGGGACAGGGCCTAAGTGTGACTTTAGAATATAAAACAGGTACATTACAAGAAAATATTGACGGTGGCCAAACAAATTGTAAACACAGGTCGCACACATGATGCTGGTGACATTTCTGTCGCATGTGACGTTCTGAAGCCTAAATGTCCGTTTCTCTCTGTTTAGACGCAAACGTGAAGACGGAGTTTTTTAAAATCTCCACTTTGGCCGGAGTTTTCAGAAATGATCGTTTTTGGTGACTTTGAGCTTCGTTTTCGTGTAAACGAACGGCCAAAACGCATGAAAACACCACAGTTTTTGCTACGTGTAAACGGGGCCTCAGGTTGTACAGATTGTACAGATGGTAAATAATTATGCATTTATGTGTAGATGAATACAGGGACTCAGGGTTAATAGTGCTTATGTACAGTAACATATAACTCCACACGACATTAATTATATATATATATACATATATTATATATTTATACTGTGTAAAATTCTTACTATTAATTTGTGTAACTTCTTTTTTTGTTTCCCCATTTTATCACCCAGTGCTCCTACCTAAGTGACAGTCCTGGGGCCTCATTTATAAAGCTTGCTTGCGCACAAAACAGGGCTTGAAAGATGTGCACGCCACCTTCTAAGCAACGGTTGGGATTTAAAAAAAAAAAAAAACGAACCGAAAAATTTGTGTATCTCTACGCCAACCCTGACCCTCGCACACGAACACTTTGAAGATATGGGGAACTGGCGACGCAGACGGTGAGGTGGTGAAATGAAGCCAGATTCATGTCATACTTCTAATGTCATCACATATCAGACTTATAATATTAGTCCCTCTGTGTTTGAAGCACAGCGTCAGTCAGGACACTCTGCTGCTGCTGCAGCCGTGGTGCAGGACACGCCGTGCCGGGAACCTCTCGTCACCCACCGCGACAACTGTAGAGTAGACTGAAATATTGCAAGCCTTTTATTATTTTAATATTGCTGATTATGGCTTACAGTTTAAGATTAAGATTCCCAGAATATTCTAATTTTTTGAAATAGGATATTTGAGTTTTCTTAAGCTGTAAGCCATGATCAGCAATATTAAAATAATAAAAGGCTTGCAAGCCCATATTTCAGTTGATTTGTAATGAATCCAGAATGTATGACATTTTTGTTTTTGTAATTGCATTACAGAAAATCACAATATTCAAATTTTCTGAGAGAGTCCTGTATATAAAAAAAATCTGTGTCCCTTTAGGGGCTCCGTACCTCTTGGCCTCCACCTTCAAATCACGCCACTTCTTTTTTTTTCTGCACCATCTGTCCGTGGCACTCACGGCATTTAGCGCAGCAACGACGTGCTGCCACTCAGTCGCTTTATTTTATACTATTTATATACTATTTATATACTATGACCACCAAATAATCTTGTTTTCCTGGCCTTCACTTCATCCACAACATCTCGATCTCAGTCTCTGCGAAATTTTGCTTTCTGGTCTTCCCTGCCATGATTTTTGAGTGTAAAACACCGTTGATCGGCAGGTTCATTTATATGCAAATACAGTCACCAGGTGCTTTGCATTCACCATTTATGGTAAAAAGTGGTCGTGTAGAGGGCAGGATATGAGGCGGATTCACGTGCGCAACCTTCCAGCTGGAATGTGATTTATAAAGCGAACATTGCATGCAGGTGTGCGTGCACACAGTTTTATAAATCCAGATTTTTTTTGCGCCCGCCATTTTCGGCTTTTGGGTTTACGTGCACTTTTAGTATGGATCCTACACACTCTTATAAATGAGGCCCCAGGTCTCCTTCTTAACCTGAGGAGTGAGCAGGCCGCTTCTTTTCACCAGACAGGGTGGGGCTTCTCCGGCCGGACGCAGCGCGTGGAAGGATCACGTTATTCCGGCCAGATCCTCCCCACCCCATCTGGCGCCCCGGTTGGCCAGAGGGGGCATGTATAGCCCAGGACTGTCGCATGTTTTTGTGAGGACAGCTCACATTAGCTACCAAGGGAACACGGGGAGAACATGCAAACTCCGCACAGAAAGGCCCTTTTGCCAACCCCACCCAGGCTGTGGGAGCTGAAGTCATGGAGGAACTTAACACACATTCAGCGCCCACGGCGTCCACTGCGCCACCGTGCCCTGATTTTTGTAACTTCTAGTACCTCAAGATTTTTGATATTTAGTAACGAGGGTTCATCTGAAAACATAGTATTGAGTTCTAGGGGTCGGAGTTTATACATTTTTTACTTCTTCCGACTCCTTTTCAAACATGTCAAGACTGCTGCTGCTACCAAAAAAAAAGTTTGTATGTTCAACCATGTCTGTTACTTAACACTGCTATCATGTACGAAATTTGAATTGAAAATGTAATTTAATTTTCAGATCAAAAGTCTGAAATCCATGGACATCACCAAATTCTACTCTGGAGATGTTGCCAGACCTTCACTGCAGCCACACACACTTGCTGCTGGTCCATGGGTCTTTCCGCCCTCAGTTTTGTCTTCAGTAACTAATGACAAGCCCTTGTCCACTGAAGAATATGAATTTTCTTTGCCCTCAGAAATGATTTAAAATGCATTGGCATTATGTTTAAGGTCATTCTCCATCTGCACTGTAAAATGCCATCCTATCACTTTTGTATTACTTAGCTGAACTTTCACAGTTTACCATAATATATCTTTGATCTTTTCTGCTTCTGTCAGCCAATCACATCATCGATAAACACCAGTGAGCTTGTTACATTGGCTGCCACACAAACCATAACACTGCCTCCACCATGTTTGACACATGATATGACACGCTAAGGGTTAGGGTCATGAGTCTTTACTTCCTCATACTTTTCTCTTTCCATCATTCTGAGTCACGTTCTTCTTGGTGTCCAGTTATCGTGGTTATACAAAGAATCTGACTTCAGAATATTGGTGTCTTTTTTATATGTTTCCTGGCAAAGACTCATCTGGCTTTCCTGTTCATGAATGCCACCAGTAGCTTGCAAAACCATGAACAGTTTAAACTCAGTCATTGTTCAAATACTTCTGTTACTAATTGTATATATAGATAAAAACGAATAAATATATAGTTCAAATGCCTGAATTCAAGAGTCTGCTTTAGGGAAGAAGTTGTTTTGTTGTCTTGTGTTCCTTGAGTGGACATTCCTGAACCGTATCCTTCACTGCAGCAGGGATCAGAGGAATCATGAATAACATATGTAGTACTTTGCGGCTGCAGAGTCTGGTGTAAATGTCCAGCAGTGGTGGCAGCAAAGAATAAGCAAATATTGCTACAAATCCTGTCCCTCTCATTTGGCTTTTGTGGCTCTTTAGATGCATTCAGGCCAAACTTGTAAGGGCTCATCATCATGGAGGATCATGGTTCCCCTTGTTTAAGACGTTGAAACTTGTAAACTCTTGTTTATATATGGCCTTTTATTTAATTTATTTTTTAAATGCCAGGTTTTGTTATTGTATTCTTATGTTCAGTGCATCAGTCCGTATGTCATCTGGACCAATCAACATACAGTTATGCTGTTCTGAACAATCACAGCCCAGTTACATCATGATTTGCCCCCCCTAATGTTAAGAAGGTGGAGCTATAAAGTCCCTATATAAGGAGTACAGTATGAGCTGCAATCAGATACAGTTGTTGTCATAAAGTTAAATCTTTTCAGTCTGATCAAAGTTAGACCCTGAAATAAGTTGCCTGACCCTTTTGATAAATACATAATATAACACCATGTTGGAAAATCTCATTTTGCCAAAAACATCCACAGCGTTTACCAGTGCAAAGCTGAGTTTCACTCACATTTCCAACCTTCTGCTGTCTCCAGTGGAAGCCAGCGAAGCATTACTGTGTGGCCCGTTGTGAGAGCGACAGCAGACCCCTTCAATTTCATTAGTCTGCCATATAAATAGAGTACACACAATGAGCTAAATGAGAAGGCAGAATCCAAGAGGCAGAACAAGAGCACTGTGTTGAAACTGGTGGTGTTACTTCAGTCAATGCTCTGCTGCCAAGTCAGGAACTTCAGTTCAAATACACATGTTGCAAACATCAATCAGGCTTTAATGATGAGTAATAGTTGATTTAAAGTTCAAAACTGATTTCACAGGGATGCCTGCCCATGATTAAAATAGATATGGATACAATTCTGTTGCAGAAATCCTCTTAGGAGACGGGAAAATAGAAAATGAGAGGTGATGACATACCAAAAAGAAATAGGAGGAAGTTATAAATGAGACAAAGAGACAGTGCAAGCCAGCCAGCTGCACCCAAAGGATTCCACAGACTGCAAGAGAACAGATACAGTTATAAGAGGTCTTGACCCCAAAAAACTGAGATGTGATCATGTGTTTCATGCTTAAAAGCCCCATTTATAGTTGTAAAATCCCTCCTGGGTGAGCCAGTCACAAGTGGACAACTCTTAGTGTGTCAGGTCACTCCTGGCGCTAAAAGGTGTCTGCACAACTCGAGTAGCAACTCATGATTAGATCTTGCTGCCCCGGCTTGTATGTACCGTAAATAAACAGGTACATCATTGCTGCCTGCAAAGACTAAATGAGTTGCTGGTTTTTACTTGCAGGAGCCAGAAATGAACTAAACCAGGCCTATTTAACAGGAAATAAAAAGAACACTCTTCATCGCTGTCGGATTTTTTTTTTCAGAAATGGGATATGTCAGAAAATAAAAGTAAAAGAACAACTAAGATATGACGGAGCTCCACTCCAGACCAGAAACATGTGTTCTCCACTCTCCACTGATTAGGTTGGTGGTAATTATCAGGGAAAGGTGCTTCATCAAGTCGAGGTCACATTTTTCCATTCTATGGTGCTGCTCTGTTGCACGAATCTTCAGGCATATTCACTTTTTTTCGTGCAAATTCGTGCATCCTTCCACCTCGACAGAGATGTCCGGTATACGGGCAGCCCTGCAATGTTCCCCAGGATACATTGCGTCTATAATAACTTGGTCCCATGTGGTCCAGACCACCTCTGCATGTGGTTTGAAACATCCGTGTCCCCTTATTTTTACCCCCACAATGCTTCTTCTAGCTTTCTGTTCAGAGCAAATTGCTGTTGCTGGTTGTTTTGAAATTGCATTCCTTCATACATGAGTGGAGTTACCTTTGTTACTGTGATGTTAGTTATGAAACTGAGCCAGATGTCACTCAGCTGCTGCAGTTTAGTTTGGTTTAATCTGAGAATGAAATAATGAGAAGTAGCTGGTAGGAAAAGGAGCAAAAGGAGGACACAGGACACAGCCGGAACATTAAACGTAAATAATATTAAGCTGTAATGATTTGTGACGGACAGGGCCTTGTTTGACCATAATGCCGCGGACCGTGATGCTAACTCATGCTTGCTGTGCATGACTCTTTAACAACCTATATAACCCAAAAACATCAACAGCATCTTAATGAAAACAATTGAATTATTGCATATTACGAGATGAAACATAGTTTAAACATGAAGATGCTTTTAGATAAATCCCAAATAAAGTAGAAAATAGAAAAGAAAGTAGAAAATAAAATGTTAATTAAATTAATTTTAGTTTGAATATTTCTCTGACGGTAACTTAATGTCGAACTTAAACATAAAGTAGGAATCCTGTTGAACGAGGGTGAAAACATAACATCGCATCATCGTAATTCTCGCAATAAAAAGACGTTATTGATTAGATATTATTTTGAAGTTGGTAAAGCAGTCATGAATTCACACAATGATCACCGAGTTTGAGCTCTTAAACTTTAAATAAACAAATATGCATGTCATCCTCAACCACCTTCCAAATGTAATATTTTTCTTCTAAGTAACTCTGATGAGAAAGATCGTATCTTGGCAAACCACTGAATAGCCAGTGGCAGCGTTTTCTGCCTCAACAGGAGCCACCTTGACTAACCTTCTTCCAGTGTGTCCCAGGCTGATACACAAAATCCTTGCAGCTGCAATAACATTCACTCCTGAATGTTAACACACACTGCATTCGACTTATTTGAAGCCTTAGGGATATTGTAGTTGCTAACCAAGCAAAGGGCAAGGTTCATATGTGAAGATATTTTGACGAGGAACACTGATCAACAAAAGCCAGTAAGCCGGAGGGCATTCGCCACCTCAGTTATGTCATGCTTCCATCCTTCACTGGGTTTCTAGCTGCATTTCTCCGAGCTATATCAATGCATATGGAAGACAGCATGAAGGAAGAATTGCTCCTTGGCTCATTTGCTGAGGAAGCAGCAACCTCAATACCTCTTGCGGTTGCTTCTGCTTGGTCTGACCATAATAAAACTAACTTAATGACAGCTCGGAGGACAGCTCAAGAACCAACACCAGTCTTAAAGCTAATGGACTGTGACTAGCAAAACTGTAACCTGATTTTCGCAACCAATGACACAACACTCTCTTAGTGTGAGGATGTTTTAGGCAGGCTTCACTGGGATGGTGGAACTGGAATGTGTGTGTGTGTGTGTACGTGTGTGTGTGTGTGTGTGTGTAAATACGGCATGCACACGTCTGGATATATGGATGTGGTTAAAGAAGCATTTGGCAGTAGACATGCAGATTCAGCCCCATCACCTCAGGCTTTCAGGCACAGTTTAAACCTTTGCTTTCTGCCATTTTATACACCATTACCTTTTTACGATGTAAGACCTTTGACCTCTGTTGACTATTATGCTACCGGTCTTGTGAGATCGACTAACACTACACGGATTTTCAGAAACGAGGAGTCTACGAGTCTTTTGAAAGGCAAGTCTGGCACCGCCTCATAAACAGCAGATCCTTTAAATCCTGTAAGTTGCAGGATGGAGCCGCACAGATCAGATTTGTTCCAACATATCCTCCAACACCCTGTCATCTGCTCAAAGCTTGGCCATCCTTGGACCACTGCAGACCATGAACACCCTGTAGAGTCTTTGTTATATAAACAAGTTGATATATGGTGCTTGGGCAGTTGTTTGAACCTGGAAATGTAATTCTGCATATTAAAAATGTGTGCACTTTTGCCCCGCTGCTATATTCATTACACTTATTGAATAGTTCCTGGAACTGAAATATCTGAACATCAATGTTTTAGGTTTAAGAGGTCATTTTTATTTGAAATGAAGAACTTGAAACCCCTCATGTTTGGATCAACACATGTGTTAAAAGAGTCAAAATACTAATATCTGCATGGTAATGTCTGCAGCACAGTCAGACCTGTTTCCAATACCTTCAAATAAAAGGAAGCAAGAAACAGAAAATATTTTGTTTTATTTAATTAATGTGCAGTTATCAAAAAGCTTATCAGAGAGAGACAAAAATGGAAACCTTGGCAAAATGAATTGCTATATATCTTACTAAATCTTAAAATAATCATAACTGAACTTCTAACTAACATTTACTGGGTCTAGAGTAGGCTCTTGACCGTGGGCCTTAAGTACTTGTTGCTTTTCTGGGCCAATAGTGGACCCTAATCCACAGACGCCTCCCATGAGACGAACCAACAAATGATTAACATTTTATTGAATATGAAATGGAAGTTTTATAGACACAATATTTCTGTACTTTTCAAATCACCAGTTAAACTATTAGAATATTGATATGATCTGATCAGCCATGTGTGGGTCTTCTAAGAGAGAAAAACTGCCAGATCAATAGAAACATCCCTATTGGTATTTGGCAACAAAAAGACATCATTCAATAGCTTTATTCAAACTGTGTGCGGGGGTGTTTCTTGTTGCTGGATATGGTCACAGTTAACACGCATCACGCTGTAAGCTGAAATGATTCAGCTGTTTGCCAACTCCAGCTTGAGTGAGGAATGCTGGACTCTCAGTGGTCGGCTTCTTGTTGACGTAGAGGCAGCGGTCAGACACTTATTTGCGTGCAGAGGATCATTTTCTCACTTTTGGCTCGGTGGGTTCCCCTAAAGATGCGTGATCACGCTCCCTCTTCTGTCATTACTTAGAATCATTTTAGTCACCTCTGGCTCGTTTCATGTGCAGTTGGTGCAGACAACTGAGACAGAAGTCCAAAGTAACTTTGGCCTGTTTTTGCTGATATCAGGGATGAGAGACTAAGAGCTCAATGATCCTTCCTAAATGTAGGCAAACATTCCTTAACGTGAAACTGAAGCATATATTTCTACATGAAAGAAAGTCTTGTATTGCTTTAAAAAGAAGATGTCAATCTGTCTTCAGTACTAACCATGACACAGCATAAAACTCTTACACAGGAGGGGGGAGAACACATGTGAAACGAGTAAAATTGGGTTCATTTTCTTTTAAATTTACCATTAACAAAAAGTTAAATCTTGTCGGTATCATGATAATTCAGGTAAAATATGAACTTGTTACTTGTTACCTATTATAAAAGCAGGATTCTTGACAACTAAGGTACATTTCTAAGTGACTAGATGTGACCATTGTGGACCTTTTTTCATGGGATGTGATTCCCTGAGAATACTGAACAATTTCCATCCGCTGAATTCATCATTGCTGAGCCCTCTGTCAGGGACATCTTCAACTCTCACCTCCGAGAGAACTTCTCTCAGATCCCTGGGGAGGCGGGGGACATCGAGTTGGAGTGGACCATGTTCTCTGCCTCCATTGTCGACGCGGCGGCTCGAAGTTGTGGTCGCAAGGTCTCCGGTGCCTGTCGTGGCGGCAATCCTAGAACCCGGTGGTGGACTCTGGAAGTAAAAGATGCCGTCAGACTGATGAAGGAGTCCTACCGGGCTATGTTGGCCTGTGGGACTTCTGACGCAGTAGATGGGTACCGGCAGGCCAAGCGAGCCGCGGCTCGGGCGGTCCTGGAGGCAAGAACCCGGGTCTGGGAGGAGTTCGGGGAGGCCATGGAGGAAGACTTTTGGTCGGCCTCGAGGAAATTCTGGCGGACTGTTCGGCGCCTCAGAAGGGGGAAGCAGTACTCTGCCGGCACCGTTTATGGTGTGGGTGGGGAGCTGTTGACCTCGACTGGGGACATCGTCGGACGGTGGAAGGAATACTTCGAGGATCTCCTCAACCCGACTGACATGCCTTCCACTGAGGAAGCAGAGAGTGGGGACTCTCCTCAGTGGCACCGGGGGTGGATGAGATTCGCCCTGAGTACCTCAAGTCTCTGGATGTCGTAGGGCTGTCTTGGTTGACACGCCTCTGCGACATTGCATGGAGGAAGGGGACAGTACCGCTGGAGTGGCAAACCGGGGTGGTGGTCCCTCTTTTAAAAAAAGGGGGACCGGAGAGTGTGTTCCAACTACAGGGGGATCACACTTCTCAGCCTCCCCGGGAAAGTCTACCCCAGGGTACTGGAGAGGAGAATACGGCCGATAGTTGCACCTCGGATTCAGGAGGAACAATGCGGTTTTCGTCCCAGTCGTGGAACACTGGACCAGCTCTATACCCTCCGCAGGGTGCTTGAGGGTTCATGGGAATTTGCCCAACCAGTGTACATGTGTTTTGTGGATCTGGAGAAGGCATTTGACCGTGTCCCTCGTGCCATTCTGTGGGGGCTCGGTGAGTATGGAGTCCGGGGCCCTCTATTAAGGGCTGTCCGGTCTCTGTATGATCGGAGTAGGAGTCTGGTTCGCATTGCCGGCAGTAGATCAGACTTGTTCCTGGTGCATGTTGGACTCCGGCAGGGCTGCCCTTTGTCACCGGTCCTGTTCATAATTTTTATGGACAGGATTTCTAGGCGCAGCCAGGGGCCGGAGGGGATCCGGTTTGGGAACCTCAGGATTTCATCTCTGCTTTTTGCAGATGATGTTGTCCTGTTGGCTTCATCGGACCGGGACGTTCAGCATGTGCTGGGGCGGTTTGAGGCCGAGTGCGACGTGGCAGGGATGAGAATCAGCACCTCCAAAACCGAGGCTATGGTTCTCCACCGGGAAAGGGTGGCGTGCCTTCTCCGGGTGGGTGGAGAAGTCCTGCCTCAGGTGGAGGAGTTCAAGTATCTCGGGGTCTTGTTCACGAGTGAGGGAACGATGGAGCGGGAGATTGACAGACGGATCGGTGCAGCGTCCGCAGTTATGCGGTCGATGTACCAGACCATCGTGGTGAAGAAGGAGCTGAGTCGAAAGGTGAAGCTCTCGATTTACCGGTCAATCTACGCACCTACCCTCACCTATGGTCATGAACTTTGGGTAGTGACCGAAAGGACGAGATCGCGGATACAAGCGGCCGAGATGAGTTTCCTCCGCAGGGCTGGACGCTCCCTTAGAGATAGGGGGAGGAGTTCGGTCACCCGGGAGGAGCTCGGAGTCGAGCCGCTGCTCCTTCACATTGAGAGGAGTCAGCTGAGGTGGCTTTAGCATCTGTATCGATGCTTCCTGGACGCCTCCCTAGGGAGGTGTTCCAGGCATGTCCCACCGGGAGGAGACCCCGGGGAAGACCCAGGACATGCTGGGGAGACTATGTCTCTCGGCTGGCCTGGGAACGCCTCGGACTCCCCCTCGGAGGAGCTGGAGGAAGTGTCTGGGATGAGGGAAGTCTGGGCATCCCTGCTGAGGCTGCTGCCCCCGCGACCCGGGAACGGATAAGCGGCGGACAATGGATGGATGGATGGAATTCATCATTTCATCGTTACTGAATATACTAATAATCATCTTCTTCCTGAAAACTAAAATTGCAATAATCATCCATATTTAAATTTCACACCAGCTGGTTGTCTCAGTGAAGCATAGCTTCAATAAAATTGAATAATGGGCTTGTACAAACTACTTCAGTTTTGTGTGGAAAATCTGACCAATGGGGACTTATAACTGTGGGAGATACTCTGACACAATTTTACTGCATGCTTATAATGAAGCACTGTAATATGTGTTGGACTCAAAGTTGCACACATTTATAGTAATGAGTTATAGTGTCTTTTTTGCATGTGTTTTAAAATCAGCCAAATCCATCTGGAAGACAGTTAACTAAAACTGTATCTTCGAAGCAATCCTGGATGCTGTCGTTTGCGATTTTGTTGACTGTAAGATGAGGCATCTCCTGCTTACACCGTTGTTTCCAAATTAACCCCCAACGGTACCTGTTTTAAAGTTTTGTACATATCCCTCCATAACAGATTTAAGTCCCGTTTGAATGTTCTGACGGTGGTGCTTTCTGTAAGGAGAGGCTGTGATGCGCTCTTTTCATCATTAAAGCAGAAGAACCGCTGCGCTTCAGATCCTTTTACCAGGTTGCAACTGTTTATACAGCCTTCTTTCACTTTGTCTGAGCAATATATGCAATAAAAAAAGAGAGGCTTGAAATCAACAGCTGATTTAAGTAGTTTGGAAATGCTAGTAACAAAAACAGCAGATAATTTGGTAGAAGTTCAACCAATGCATGCTAGGTGCTAGTCTGGGTGGAGTAACGGCTATCTTTGTGGTGCTGATAATCAGCCAAACGCGCTGTAGATAATCAAACAGGGTATTTGTGTTAGATGCATGAGCCACCTCTCACTTTGAATTAATACCTGACTTCTCACCGCTGTCTCCATCTGTTCAGCTACCACTGCAGACGTTTTACCATCCAGAACTCTTTTTTGCAGAAATGTAGTCTCCAGTTACTAATTTATAACATCCATGACAACCCAGTAGTCTCAGTTCTTCCCAGCAATAATGCACCGTATGCCCCTGCATGAAGTGTGGTTGAACCCACAAGTGAACAAAGACAATTTGAAGAATATAATGAATGTGCTGACTTTTTTTTTCCATCTGTCATCAATATGAATAAGCCGGTGGTCTTATCTGCCATGCTCTATGTGCCAGAAAATTGCAAAATTGCAATCCCTGCAAGGTGCTTCATTCATCATGTTCTGCCTCCCATAGGCCCATAGCAACCCTGAATGTCTTTCTGGAGTCTTTTCTATTGAGAGTGTGCACCTCTCACTCACAAGCTCCTGTGGTGAGAAAGAGCAACTGTGTGAAAATGGCTTTTACAAATAACACGTGGTGAGGAAAGCTGTGGCAGGTGAAGGAAAGACATGCAGGGATGCGAGCAGGTGATGGACAGGAGTTTGTCTGGAGTCAAACTCGACTCGTCATGTTTCGATCTGCAGTTTGGATGCAAATTTTGAAGCTTCTCATTCAAAAAGGTTTATGAAATTAGAAAAAAAAAGGTATCCATCTAACAAGAGTTGATAGACAGGTAGTAATGCCTTTTAAATATCAATTCTGATGAGACAAACATTACTCACGAGTGTGATCAAACAGACGGCCAGCTGTATCCTTCTCTGGAGAATAAACACAGTCAGTGTTTGCTGAAAGGGGAAAAAAGATCACAACACATCCAGCTGAAACTAATTTCCACTAACTTTTTCCATTTTTCAGTGCAGACCAAAGTCAGCATTAAAATTAGGAGAATGTGTAGCTTTAAGAACAACAGATTTATTTTACTTTTGGATGAATGATTGAGAGAATGATTAAAAGAAAGATTCTTCAAGTCTTTCCCTGAAGAGCTGGTGTCGGCTGGGTCGGGATTCGTCAACCTTGTAAACTGTGTAACGAAGCAGTCCCATCCAAAATCAGATGTAAAGTCAACGCGATGTCTTGACGCTAGTCAGTGGACAAAAAGCCCTTCTTTGTCTGTACCAGCATACTTTTTTGAACCTATCATCTGCATCCATCGTAAACTGTGGTGCTGAGAAGTCATGTTTCTCGAATTTCTGTGAGACCAGCCCAGGCAGGTTTATTGGCATTTTTGTGAACAAAGTTTTATGTGTGGTTGGCCCCAAAAAAAGAAAACACATCTCTAGATAGTCAAATTAACAGTTCACTGAAAAAGATGAGTAAGCGAGACGTATAGAGTTTCTTATGGCTCCCTGGCATGCACGTTGTGATAAGGCTTTATGAACTGCACTGAAAAAAGGCCAATATTCATAATAAGTGTGTGATTCTAAGATTAAGGCTATACATTTGAGAATAGTATACAATTATACCATCTGAGAGATTAATGTACAAACCATTTCGGAAGGATGCAGAAGATGCCGTCATTACTTTCTGATATGAATAGTCTGTTCAGTCAGGTGTGAGGTGATTAATGGAGGGAGGTCATTTTTGGATCTTTGTGAGTGACATGCAGAATAGGAAGCAGAGCATTCAAGACTGTCCCCTGTTTGAACTGTTTTGATCAATTAACTCTATTATGTTAATCTGGGATGCACTCCATGTTCTCTGCGGCTCTCAGCCTACCCAGAAACCTAGGGATGAGCCAAGACACGGTGAACGGGGAGACGAGTTCATTTCCTGCTGAAGGGTGAGTGCGGTCATCAAATGTGGAGCCTGGAGGCCATCTGTACCTCTGTGAGGTCACGTAAGGTCTGGACGTAGAATTCATGTCCTATGAGTGAACACTTAGTTGCTTTTAAAGCACGACACAAACAAGCAAACACTCATCAGAGACTGTCATGTCCATTTTTATTTGTGTTTGCCTTTTCCAAAGCTTAATGCAACCCAGACTTTTGAGTGTAATACCATTTAAACCTGACGCAGTGAGGGGAAACAAAAGCCGTCACATGGAAGAACAAAACAATAAAATACAATAAATAAACACGTGCCACTCAACCAGGTGAGTGGCCACATCTGCTGCTTTTATCATGACGCACTTTTTGCTTTGGTAAGAAAAAGGTTGTAACTGCAGTGAAGTATGCAGCCCGGAGGGGATTCATGACAGTTAAGGACCCAGAGTCTGCTGCGTTCAGCCTACACACCACATCAAGGCCATTTAAATGACCCAGAGAAGTAGCCCTGGATAAAAATAAAGAGGCAGAAAGGCCAAGAATAGCCTTGGCATGAGTGGAGGGAGTGAATTACTGCCGCGATAAGCCATGATCTCTACACATGCAGTTGGATCACAATGTGGCGGGGGAACGCAAATTGGTACCAGCTGTGTGGCCTTGGAGTATGCCGCTGCAGACAGGAGACAGGGTCCAACTATGCGGATTAATCATTTACTCATATAACACAGCCGCGTCGGAAACCTCAGGCACTCACTGTATTTATCTCCATTCATGTGTGGTGGCACTCAGGCTTAGCGAGGCAGCGAGTATGCGTGGATGTGTGCATGCAAGCACACATGTGACTTCGAAAACAATGCCGGCCTCAGCGGCCACAACGAGTCCATAAGGTTGAGGAGGAAGAACGGAAACGCACTGCCTCTCACTACTTTAGATGATGATCAATATGATTGTTTTAAGAGCCCGCGCCACCCCCTCACCCCCCCGTGCCCTCCATAATGTTCTCAGCTGAAATCATCATAAACGTAGTCGCTGCCTCGTTACACGTTTAACTGTCCTAGAAACTGATTACTCCACTTCTTGTTTTCAGCCATTTTTCACAGATTTAACACGGTTTTCTAGGAATAATATATTCTGGGAAAGCTGTGCCATAAAATATTTCATGGAACTATATTTTCACTGGAATTTTTTGATTTAGGAAAGTGTGATTTCGACTGTCACGCCAGCGGGAGATACAGCCAACAAATTAAGTTTATTGCCATGAGAAATACAGACCTTCAAGGAAAAGTTGAGATGTCAGTTAAGGCACCACTGAAGCACATAGTGCATAAAAGACTACACACACACACACACACACACACACACACACACACACACACACACACACTCTGAATGCTTTGGATGTGCAACACGTACTACCATGTTGCATCAACTGGCGAGTTTGCGTGTATTGAGTTACACACCTAATTTTACAGATGAGGTTCAAGACTCTGCGTCATAATGACAGAATTTTACTGGCTGGGCACACACGCATACACTCACACGCACACACACACACACACACACACATGCACACACACACACTCACACACACACACTCACACACACACACACACACACACACACACACACACACACACACACACACACACACACACACACACACACACACACACACACACACACGCACACACACACACGCACACACACTCACACTCACACTCACACACACTCACACACACTCACACACACTCACACTCACACTCACACACACTCACACACACTCACACACACTCACACATGCATACACCCGCAAAAGAAAAATCCCGCCCCGATGAGTTGTTGGTATATCATACTAGACCCCCAAGTATTACTTAGTAAAGCCTCTGTTTATAGTGCTGTTTTTACAGGTCTATAAAATATTAGTCTGAACTACTCCGCCTGTGTGTGTGTGTGTGTGTGTGTATGTGTGTATGTGTGTATGTGTGTATGTGTGTGTGTGTGCGTGTGTGTGCGTATGTGTGTGTGTGTGTGTGTGTGTGCGTATGTGTGTGTGTGCGTGTGTGTGTGTGTGCGTGTGTGTGTGTGTGTGAAAAAGCCACATGTGAAGCCTGATGGTTTGTCATGAGTGGCTGTGGGGAATAGGAGCTAATACCGTGGCTTGGGATCCATCCTATAACAACACAGACTTCTTCGAGGGTCCCACTGTGACGGCCAAGACCACTGCTCTGTGTATATACAGCAGGCAACATCAAACACACTGCAGGGGACGTCTGCCTTGTTTACTGACCGACCTGCCTGGTCATGCGCCAAAAGCAGCTCACAGTCATAAGTTGTCCCTCTGAC
Source organism: Cololabis saira (assembly GCF_033807715.1). Taxonomy (NCBI): domain Eukaryota; kingdom Metazoa; phylum Chordata; class Actinopteri; order Beloniformes; family Belonidae; genus Cololabis; species Cololabis saira. Next base: position 19,525,715 of record NC_084593.1, read on the forward strand.
ATCACGGTACATCTCGTGGCAGAAGTAACTGTGTGAAGCTATAAAATACAAGCAACAGAACATGTACCTGTACCTTCGGTCTCCGGCAAGGCAGAAAAAGTTTGGGCAAACATGTTGCACAAGCGTCTGGCAAGGCTTTCAGCGTGTCCCTGTCTATTTTGTCCCACAGTGCCACATATACATACATACAATATTTTTTCATGCGTGTAATTTTCAACTAGCTGTAGAGCAGAAACAAACAAGAGTTTGCACATAAGCTCTTGGTGGATTTCAACGTTCATAACCAAAAGATCTGCTCATTTTGAATCTGTGAGGGGTGCATAGTAACGGATTTGATTTATATCACGCTTTTCTTGGACACTCAAAGCACTCACAATGGTTCTATTATTCATTCATACTTGGCGATGGTAAACTACATATGTAGCCACAGCTGCCCTGCAGCAGACAGAAACGTGGCAGCCAATCCGCGCCAACGGCCTCTCCGACCACCACCGGAACATTCATACAACATTCACACACCAGTGATGCCCTCATGGAAGTAAGGACGTTGAAGTGTCTTGCCCAATTACAATGGGTTCAAACCGCCAATCCTTCGATCGTTGGACGACCTGCTCTACCACCTGAGCCACTGACACCAGCAATGGCTCAACATAGGGCTGGGCGATATATCGAGTATAGTCGATGTATCTCGGCTTCTACTCTGTGCGATGTACAAAATGACTATATTGTGAATATTCGAGTATACATTGTCACGCATTTGCTTTTAGCCGCGGGCATTAAATTACAGGCTTTTCTAAGTCTCTCGTCTCGTCTCTCCTTCTCTGAGTGATAAAACAAGCGCACGCAGTTATATACGTCAGTCACGTGCATCGTCATACGCCCAGCAGAAAGGTAGCGGCTGCAGGTGTCGGCGCTGCTGTCCGGTCCGCCGGTCAGTTCCACCTAACTTTCCCAAACTCGGCCTGTTTGCTCCGTGAGTTCATCCGCGCGGTTGCTACGTGGGACGGACTCTTTTCAAAGCAAACTGGGACGGTTTAGTAAAGACGGGAGGGGATGTTTTCTCCTCGCTGATGCAGCTCCAACTATCCGCTCAGTGCGACACGCGTCTGCGCGCCGCCGAGCCTTTCTCTTCCAGAGCTGAGAAACGTCACCTAATGTTGCTTAAATGTGGCCACATGAAATCAATCACTATCATCGAAACAAAGTCAAAAAAGACTATATGACGTCATATTTCTAAAAGTAAGTGAAAGTGATGCAAAGTAAAGGAGGAAAGGATGAAACATTGCAGTCCCTACACCTACAATAGTCTTCATATAAAGGTGCTCTAAAGGCCCCTCCTGCTCAGAGCAGCTCATCCTGGTAAAACCAGGTAAAACCAGGTAAAACCAGGTAAAACCAGGACCAGAAGATTTTTCTTAGCAGATGTTCTTCAGACGGGGAGTCAGAGAGATGCAACGTGCTCTTTCTGTTTTGAAATTACACTTTTTATGTTTGTACCACTCACTGCTTAGTAACTGTTTAATAAATACAGTTTTGGTCAATTTGACATATTCCCCCTTTTTGCATGAAAGTTAGTTAAAATGAGCATATATTAATGCAGTATGAACACGAATGTTTTAATTTAGACGTATAGAATCATCATACTGGTGTGATTGTAGGCATCAAAGTGTTAATTCAAGGCTAAGGAAAAATATCGAGATATATATCGTGTATCGTGACATGGCCTAAAAATATTGAGATATTAATAAAAGGCCATATCGCCCAGCCCTAGCTCAACAAACATGCTTAAACTCATGTTACATGTCAAACTCTGCCAACTGAATTTTCTAAGAGTATATGCCACACATGAAGTGAAAGAAATGTTCTCATTAAAATGACTTCAAATGATTTATTTCTCCTTCTTCCTCCTCCCTTCAGAGGTCTCCACGGCCGATCACCTGTTTCCAGCTTACTTTTCCTCCATCACACCAACCAAGTACAAATCCTCCTTCCTCCATCTCCAGCATCCTTCATTGTCCCTCCTGTTTAAATTTCCAAACCATTTCAATTTAGCCTTTCTTCTCTATCTTTAAGATTGTTTCCAAGGTGTTTCTCTGATGTGCTCATTTTTAATCCTACGCATCTTTGTCACTCCCAAAGTAAACCTTAACACCTCTAGCTGTACCACTGGTACCTCTGCTTCCTCTCTCTTGGTCAGTGCTGCTGTGTCTCAGCCATAGAGAGTGGCCGGTCTCACTACCTCTTTTCTAACTAGTCCATCTAAAAGGATTGTACCCAAATACAATTACAGACATCTTATATTAATAACTGTCTGCGCAATTTCTACTTCAGCAATTCTTTTGTGCTGCTAAATCTATGCATTTGGATGTTCTGCCAAAACTTTTTTTTTTCACATTAAATAACAAGTTTCTCCATGGAATATGGGAAGTACTTCACATTTGTTTGTGGGTAAATTTAAAATTCTGTAGACAGGGAAAGTAATGATTCTGACCATAACTATATTTAAGCCAAAAGCAGGATTTTTCTCGAGATAATCCACCATTCCTTGTCTCCACAGACAGGCACAACAATTGAATAAACTTATTTCTACAGCCTTAGAGAGGGAATGGTAGGAATCTAACATACACACAACAAGTAAACAAACTGAGTCTCTTTTGTATATTCAGTGAATAACTCCATCTCTGAAAAATGTAAATAACTCAAATAGAAAAAATGAATCTGTAGGTGGGAAATAAACCTTGAGAAAATGAGAAATGGATGGAGAGCAGGAACAATTGGACGAGCAGTACAATGGAAGATGGCCCAAGGCTTTGAATTTGTTGCACACATCATATACATACCGTGTATATGTATATGTATATGTATGCTAACAAACACACATGCATTCAGTACAAAGTGCATCCCATTCACTAACCCAACAGGAAGAATGCAGGTCCAGTAAATATCTAGACAGATAGAGTTGACAGATGGCAGTTCTAATCACAATAATTACCACATACTTCCCACCACTGTGCATGTCTGCTGCATCCCCAACTCCTCCGTCCAGCTCCCTCTAACCCAAATCTGCGATGCATGTTAAACCAGCAAATTGCCCAAACTGCAGCATCATCCAGGTCAGGTCACAAAATTGAGCGAGGTTAGCAACTCAACACAAGCCACAGCCATTATTGTCTGCCGAGCTATTAAGAAAAGGCATTAGCCCAAAGACATATAGGTTTAAAATAACTCAAATCATGAGGTATGGCTCCTGGGATCAGCGCTGACCGCAGAAGCCTTTAACCACAGAAGCACCAGAGGAGCCATTGTCTGCCTTGCTTACCAAACCTACCGTGACAGACTCCACTAAGACCCTTTTTAGACCCAGGGCTGCTTCCCACACCATAAATGCTGAATTCATAAGCTGTCTGCATTTCCCACCCAACCCACAGGTATGGCCGAATAAACCGGAATGGCCAAGACAGCATAATCATTAGATTTGGGGTTAGACTCTGCAACCATGAAGATGAGTGGCGCCCACCATCGCAATGTCGCGAAAGCCAAGCAGCACCTCGCCGAGACTCCCTGGACCTCGCTCTGCTATGTCTTCCCTCGAATAGGCATGTTAGAGCCAAAACGGAGGTCCACGCTGGAGGAAGACATCAACATTGCAACAAGTACTTATGTTTCTAGTTTATTTTCAACTTGTTGCACAAGAACATATCGTTTACACTAGAGTTCTCAACCTTGGGGTTGAAATGCTATTTGTGGTTTCTCAACATGCAAACAGGGTCACAGGAGATTTGTCCAGCTGATATATAAATATTTTATATAGCCCATTTGGCAGAAAAGTAGGGATTTTAAAATACTCTGAAAAATTCTACCTCTTTGCTTTTTAAAACAGAATTACAACACAGAGTCTGTGGATCCATAACCGGGTCAAAATGTTTTAGACACCTAAAGATATAAGGTTTTCTTACCTTCTTCTGAACTTAGCTACTACAGTAGACGGTCCAATTAAATGTGCCCACTAGTAATGGAAACACGAGGGTTTAAAGGGAAGATAGGGAATTGTGGACTGGATAAAAGTGTGTTCTGTTTGTGCAGAAACAACTGAAGACACTCTGCTCTCTCTCCCTCACTGAGATCTTTCACCACAAGGTAATGATGAAGCATGAACAAATCTTCCAGGGTTCATTAAGTTGTTCTACAAGTACCGCACTGACCCCCCTCCTCTGTGCACTCAACTCCGATGCTCACTCATGCCAGGAATGTTCACACCAGCAGATGCAAACACAAACAGTCAAGCATGGCCTGCAAGCTGGTTGCAGGTTATCCAACATTCCTGACCTGAACAACATTAGCAAAAATTAGACATTTGTCTTAATCAGATAAAAATAAAATTATAAAGTTTTAAAATACCTGAATTAACATGTGTTTCTAATTTTATGAGGTGCCCTCACATGGCCACGTGAATCATATTTTTTATTTTTATTTTTAATTGCCTTTGAGGAGTAAAGGTGGCAGTGGTGGGAATCTGATAAGGTTTACCAAAATCCTCTTTGGGAGGAAGTCTGTTGTGTGATGTCAGTGCTTGCTGTTTGCGTCCTGTTTATAACCAGCTATGAACATTGTTTTGCTTAGCGAAGTTATTTTATTCCAGAGAGAAAAAAAATAAAATTATCACTTGCAGAACTGAGCAACCCAAAAACTGAAAAACATGCACAGCATCCTGCTTTGCACGAGAGACCGGGCCACTGTGTGCAACAGAACCTCCTACACATGCTCAGGACTTCACTGTCTGAGTGAAAGATGCTTCCCAGCTCTCAGGAGCTTCTGCCGGGCCACCGCTGGAAATCATTTCTGTCCTCTTGGTTAAAGCTGCTCTTCTAGCTCATTAATGCCAACTCAAAGCAATCTGACTTTTGACAATTTGCGGTGGAGATCAACGATTGCATTGACCAGCTCAAGATTTGCTACTGCTGCTCCCTCATCGTTTTATTTAAAAGCTACTGTAACTCCTGCAACTTTAGTAAACATCTAAATAATCATTATAGAGGGATTTTGTGGCATATGATTATGTCAGCCAGCACTTCTGATTCAGATTAATTCATCATAGGCTAAAAGTAATTAGTAGCTTTTGTTTTGTTTTGGTCCAGAAGCCCCTTAATAACTTTTATGTGAAGGCCATGGTGTTTATCCAACTGCTCCTGTGTGAATGTGGTCCAGCATCACTACACATTTTCCTCCTTTTTCTGATTCCTTTAGCTTTCTGTTCATCCAATCATTTTTTTATTTGCTTTCTCTTTGTTTCTCTCTCTCTCTCTTTTTCTCTCTTTTAAAAGGTAAAATAAGCAAAAAGTCTTGCAGCCTCATAAGGCTGGACTCTATCAGTCACGCAGCGTCAGTGATGGAACCACAAGCACTGGCGACCACACTCATAAATGCTTATGTCAGATGTTATAAAGTGCCCACGTGGGCCCCATGAAGGACCCCTGTGTGCCATCTCTAATAAAGGACCCTTTTATCCCCATGGAGACTTTCTGAGTGGTCTGTCTCGGGCCTCCCAAATAAAGACATGCATATACACATTAAGAAATATAATATTTTTATCACTGATAATTTATGCACACTTTCATGAAGCTGCAGCAAAGATTGCAAAAACACATTTTTATAAAGAGTACATTTTGTAGGTTTTAAATAATTGTTTTATTACACCTTTGTGGTAAGACAAAAGCACAAAATACCCCCACCCCCCCTTTTTTTTCTTTGGACAGTTCTATGATGAAGCTAGGAATATATTGGTCAGCAGTGCTGTTTACAGAACAGCCAAGCACACAAATTCCTCGTCTCTTCCAGTGAGTGGACATTTTGTAAAAATAGTAGCACTTAATCAGTGATATTTCCCCAAGGAACAAAATGTACAGAGCAAACAGAAACACCCAAGCTCCGTTCATACCTCCCACAACGGACAGCGAAGAATCTGTGTCCAAAAGCCTTTCTGGCTCATGACATGAGGAGGCTGTACATGGAGTGAACCAGCCCTATGTATTGAAGCAAATGAGAAAGTGGTCATCAAAAGCCAAAAAGGGCATCTTAACTGTTTAAAATAATATTACATTGACTAAGACTATCAATATTATAAGAAAAAAATAGCAGATGTGATGCTATTCTGAAAAAGAAAGTTATTGAAGTTAGCATGTTAAGCAGCCAGCATCAATCCACACCTGGCTTGAAAATAAAACGGTAAATTCATGCAAAATTAGAGGTGTAGTCTTTTGATTGGCAGTTGTCTTATCCAATGGCTAGCCATCATTACTTCCTCTATTAGTCATCATTCTCAAGAGGTGTCAAGTAACGAAGTACAAATACTTCGTTACCTTACTTAAGTAGACATTTTGGTTATCTATACTTCACTGGAGTAATTCTTTTTCAAACGACTTTTTAAAAGTAAAAAGTACATTTTCAAGCAATTATCTGTACTTTTTACTCCTTACATTTTAAAAACAGCCTCGTTACTCTATTTCATTTCGGCCTTTAAAAAAAAACTATCCAGTTAAATTGCTCTTGTCCAGTTTTGTTCTTACATCCGTTGCATCAGATTCCTGCAACTAAACTTGGATGTACATTCCAATAAAGGTTAGGATAAATGATAACATGCCTCTGAAGTTTGACTTTTTGCACCATTACAATACTTATAGGCAACTAGTCATCATATCTCCTGCTCTCTGAAACACATGTTAATGCTCAATAGTACACATATATGGTTCTTTAATATATTTGCATTATACTAAGATGCATTCATTTTCAATGGCTTTTTTCCTTAATGGCTTTTCCCCCTTTACATTACTTTTACTTTTATACTTTAAGTAGTTTTGAAACCAGTACTTTTATACTTTTACTTGAGTAAAAAACTTGAGTTGATACTTCAACTTCTACAGGAGTATTTTTAAACTCTAGTATCTTTACTTCTACCTTAGTAATGAATGTGAATACTTTTGACACCTCTGTCATTCTCCAACGAAGCTTAGTTAAGTAATCAGCAATTAGAAATAGTCTTTTCTAATTTTGCAACCAACTCTACATTTGAAGTGGAATATTCTGCTGAAAACCCTCGCCGGCAACCCCACAGCTCCTCCTGCATGGTGGATTGTCTGAGGGAGGTGGGATATGTGACTAACATAAGGTGTGCCTGCTCCAGCCAGCTTCCCAGTCCCGTTGTTTCCATCCATTTGCACCATGGCGCCGCAAAGGGCACGAAAAAAGAGGCTTCAAAACCACTCCTTATGAGACGTGTTGGTGACGTCACAGGGGTTTGTCTACGCCAGGGGTTTGTCTACGCCAGGGGTCTCCAACAATGGTCCTGGAGAGCTACTGTCCTGCATGTTTAAGATGTTTCCCTGGTTCAACACAACCCTGACAGACATGGCTGTGTCACCAACAGAGTCAGTGCACTGAGCATCTTCACCTGCCTCTTTTATCTCAGTTTAAGATTGTCCAGGATCATTTAATAGTGTTAACATTGTCTGTCATTGTTCCTGCCATGGTGATGCTGGTTCCTGCTGGTGAAGGTTAAGCTGCGTCTTTCTGTGTGAAGTTTGTTCTTCCTGTTTCTGCGTGGGTTTTCTCCAGGTACTCTGGTTCCCTCCCACCCCAAAAACATGTTGCTTAGGCTAATCAGTAGTACTAAATCCCACCTAGGCTTCATTTACATGAGCTATAATTTAATTTGATTTGTAGGGGTAATCATAGGAATAATAGGAGTAATTAGGAATAATTCAGTCTAATAAATAAATCAGTCTAATGAATGTGTCTGTGTTTGTGTGAGGGTGTGTGGCTGTGAGAGAAAGCTGCTTGCATTGTAAAAGTGCCTTGAGTGGTCCTTGGAGTAGAAAGACATTATATAAGAATGTTATTGTTGTTGTTTTTAGCAAGTAAGAGTGGGTGATGGGTCCAGGAGGAGAGGTAGAAATTTGATAGGTGTAGTCTAGGTGGGCTGATCCTCTAAGGTATTGAGAGGAAGAACCAGTGGCATCTGTATGCTGTGGGTGTTATTGGGTAAAAAAGGAAAAAAAGAGAAGTCCAAATGGCACTGAAAACGCAAAACAGTTTATATATGTTTTAACTAATATGGATAGAAATGGCCAGTAGATGTCACTGTGGAGGTGGATTTTAAATTGTTGCGATGCTTTTTCTGCATCATTGGTTAAAATGTTTCAGTGTTTCACAAAGCCTTGCTGTGCCCATCATTAATGTAGACATCTTATTCTGACTGAATTAAGCTGAACTTCTCATGGTCAGACTAACACACCCAGACAGTGGAGATGGAGTCAAGCTAATCCTTAAATATAAATATCCAATACGACTGGACTTGAACGTACTGGGAGAAGCCGATAGATATGGAACGATGCAGAGAAGAAAATAAAAAACTAAAGTAGGATGTAAGAAAAGCCTAGACCTGTCCGATTCACCATTTACCATATGTCCAATTAGCTGGCACCAGCTAAACTAAAGATTTTCTGTTGTTTTGGTGTGTGGCGTAATAGGTCAACTGTGAAGGCCCAGTGCTAACAAGCTGACAGTGGCTACTGACGGCCCTGATCACAGCAGCTTCTGACATATGTTGGTCCGTAAATCAATTCCTTTTCATGTGCGTGTATAAAGACAGGACAAAGACAGGAGTTAAACGGTGTTGCTGAACTATATATACTGTATATATATATATATATATATATATATATATATATATATATATATATATATATATATATATATATATAGGTGGCTGTGAGCCATTTAAAGGTGTTTCTTATGCCTCCCCAACACCACCACTGAAGTGACAAGATACCAGGCAAGTGATGATTTGTGAGTAACAAGTGTCCTTTTTGGGCCACTTGTTGCTAAGAAGCTAAATAAAATCTGACAGACGAATACAACTTCTATATATGTATATATACATATATATATAGCTATATGTAACAATGGTTGATTTGACTAATTAATAATTCCCCCAAATTATTCATGTACATCATCAAGTACAACGGTTCTGCTCAGGTGGAAATTAAGTTTCTGAGTTTGTGTTTTTGTACATTCTATTCGGAAGGGGGCAACATCCCTACAAAAGGCTCTGTCCCACCTAAACTTTCCCTGTTTTTTTCTGTGATGTCTTCGGGGAAAGGTGAGCTCTTATCTTTTTTTTTTTTTTTATATTTTTATCCCGGTTTTTTCCCCCATTTTATCACCCAGTGCCCCTGGTGACAGTCCTGGGCGTGAGCTCTTATTTTGTACTTTTAATTTAGCATTTTATTGGTTTTAATTTAATATTTTATGTCACTGGGTATTTCCCATGTATATTTTTTGTGTTTATGTTCATATGACATTATTGTGACCCTTTTTTTTCTGTGATGTCTTCGGGGAAAACCAAATGATGCACACATTACAAAGTTGTGGATGAGACAGAAGAGGCTAATGGTACTGGACCAGTCTGTCTGCAGTCACGAAATGTTTTCAACAAAGAACATGTGGATCAACCCTGTGCTAATGCGCACCTTAAGCCATGTTTGCAGGAAGACTGGGTCAAAATAACAGCTGAGGCATTTCATTACGTGATATTCTGCATGCCAGAAATCCTTGAAAATGTTTTGAGAAAGAATGTCAAGCAATATAAAATGGTAAAAGCCTTACTCTCCCAACAAACACATTATTTAACGCAGTCATCTTTTCACCATAAATCATTACTTGATCTTGTCAACTTCCAGAAATTGTTGTGAATAGTGGACTTATCAGTTTCATGTTGAGCTAGAAACCGTATAAATGCAATAAAACACAGCTGGTATTCCCAAGTGTTCCCTGTGGAGGTCAATTAAAGAAGACTTTTTAGCCACACCAACAGTTTGGTTCCAGAATGAGATTGGGGTACAAGAACAGGCCTTCAGACAAGATGTCACCGCACATCTGTAGCTCCTGCACAAAGCAGTGACTGCCTTTAAAAGTGGTCAGGACTGCAAGATGTTCAGCATGAGGGATAAAAACTGGAGGATGGCACACTTGGGGTGTCACATGGTGGTTGTGAGCCATTTAAAGGTGTTTCTTATGCCTCCCCAACATCACCACTGAAGTGACAAGATACCAGGCAAGTGATGATTTTTCTTTTTAAATGGAGGTTGTAACAACAACTCATATAAGCACAAGTGATTCACAAGTGAAAGTGTCCTTTTTGGGCCACTTGTTACTAAGAAGCTAAATAAAATCTGAGCGACAAATACAACTTCTAGCTTTTCAAAATCGTTGCACAGAAAGCAGCAAATAGTATAATATTTTCTTAAATGAAGAGAGGGGAAATGGGTAAACTACAATGAGTGTTAGACCTATTCCCATTTGAAAGATATTTGGTACCACCTTAAAGCTAATGATATTCTGCTCAGATGAACACTTGTTTTGTTTACCATATCCAGGTTAAAGGTGATGATTTCACAGTTTAAGGTTAAGAGCTTGTTTTTTCTACCACCATGTACCAAATGCATGCCGATACTTCCCATTAATGGACTGATTAGTTCATTATTTCAACAAGCAGTTTTTGTTTTAATGGTGAAAATTCAGATTCAGATTCAGACGACTTTATTAATCCCTTTGGGAGATTTCCTCTGGGAAATTGACAAATGTCTTGTGTTGAGTTGAGAGGACCCAAATGCAGAGGATCCACATGAGTGATGTAAAGTCCTTTATGTCAATAAAAAGTACTGCTCAGGCAGGAAACTAAGACACACATAAAAAACCTCTTACAGAAAAAAGAGGAGCATTTGTTTAGGTCACCTGAAAAAATGCAAATGGACAAACCGGACAGGAGTAAAAGACAAATGTACCAGAAAGGAGGAGGAAGACAAGACCGTGGCCGTTTCACGATTGCAAAAAATGACAAGTCCGTACTCGTGTTATTGGGAAGACCGCAGGCCCGGGTCTACGAGGGTGCAAAAGCATGCATTGCACCCTCAGTTTATGTGTTTGCTCAGTTGAAAAGACGAAAAGAAAACTGACAAATGCGCGCGCGTCAGCCTGATTTATGGTTCCGCGTTAAATAGACGGCGTAGCCTACTGCGTAGGGAACGCTCACCGCGTATCCTACGCCATAAGCTCTGCGTTGGTGCAACGCGAAACCATAAATCAGCCAGTGTCTGTCACTCATCTGCTTCCAGCAGTTTCCTGCACCAGCAAGACGCTGCTCTCTGCTGCTCCGTTAACAAAGTAACGATGGATATTCGGAAGTGGTTCAAGCACAACGACGCAAGCAAGTTTACAGGACTGTCTCAGAAAATTAGAATATTGTGATAAAGTCCTTTATTTTTCATACATTCTGGATTCATTACAAATCAACTGAAATATTGCAAGCCTTTTATTATTTTAATATTGCTGATTATGGCTTACAGTTTAAGATTAAGATTCCCAGAATATTCTAATTTTTTGAGATAGGATATTTGAGTTTTCTTAATCTGTAAGCCATGATCAGCAATATTAAAATAATAAAAGGCTTGCAATATTTCAGTTGATTTGTAATGAATCCAGAATGTATGACATTTTTGCATTACAGAAAATAAAGGACTTTATCACAATATTCTAATTTTCTGAGACAGTCCTGTATATTTATGGTTAAATTTATTTTTGTTGCTATGTTTTATTTTCTGTTGCTAGATTGTCTGATGGGTCAGGTACTGTAGTCCAGACTAAATGTAGCATTTTCTTTGTTCTGCAGCGATATTGCTGCAAAAATGCACTTGAAATACACTACACATATTCTTGTTTTGCTATTATTATTCCGCTTGAAATTATGGGAAAATGCATAATTTAGTGTTGACGTGCCAGGCATGTGCACCCCCTCTGATCTGAAAAGCACCCCTAATCATCATTTTCTAGAACCGGCCCTGGAAGACCGTACTTGGGAAGTGCGAGTGGGGAGGATGTACTTTGGAGTACACAAGAACGCATGTCTCTCTTTCTGCAATTGAAGCAGCAGCGGAATCTTGGTGATGTCACAGCTCAGCTAAAAGGCGAATACCTATTGCACTGTACATAAAATGTCTACAGTTTAATTGGTAATAAAACAAACACCAGAAACTTTAAAACAAGAGAGGAAGTCGTCTGAGAACATTTTAAAATGGACAATCTTTATAACTTTACCACAAGGTTACTAAGTTATAACTTCATATTTACTTATCCCTCCTTTTCTACTTTCACACGTTGGTGTGAAATGCATCCTAGGATACTATGCTGTCTCAAGTCTACACATGTCTCCACTGGATGCATCCTCGATAAAATGGGAGGAGCGAGAACAGATCCCGGTATTTCATCTGTTCTTGGTCAGATGCGTTCTTGAGAATATGAACACGACTTGAGGTTCGTAAGTCCACACAAGAACGCATATTGAGAAACAGCCGATATATACTCACTGGGTCTGACGACACACTGGTGCAAACAATCAGGTTCATGGGAGGTCAACAAAAAGACAAAATTCAAGCGCATAGCCTTTTAAGATAAAACAGGAAACAGGTTGCAAACACAAGACCACATCTAAAGAACTAAGTGAAACACAAGGAACAGAAAACCGTAAACCATGACATAGACTTGTTCTTACATTCTGAGAATAAATAATTAAATAAGGAGTCTGATATTAAGATGAGAAATAACTGTCATCTGTGAAGGTTGGGGCCCTTTAGGAAACACACCTATTATTTTGTTTGGGACTGATTCATCTGTCAATCAACTGGACTTTCTGCTTGTTTCTGTGGCACTTATGCATGTGTCCGCTAAACAGGTCGGGGCAGTACTACCGTTAGTCATCAGTGGTAAAGCAAGCATGTTGCATTGTCATAGCGAACAAGCTCAGTGGCTGAGAGCAGATCAAAAACTGGTATTGTAGGATTTCCTTAACGGCAACATAAGGCAGTGATGAGCAGGTCCATGGAGCGGTATTTCTGTTGGACAAGGAGCTGTCCTTTCTGCTTTTTCACATATTGCATATGGCTCAGGTGGTTAAAATCCTTGTAACTTGGATGAAACACAAGGAAAGTCTTGGCAAATCAAGTACGTTAATGAGTAAACTCTAACTGTTGGAGAGCATGAAGTGTCTGCCGGTCCACACTCAGGTTTCTGGCCATCGTCTTTGTTGGGACTTGCAGGGCACCTGCAGCGTACGCAACAACATAACTATCAGTGTGATCACACCTATACCTTCAAAATAGTGCATAAAAGAGCAGAAGTGTGTGATTTGAAACGTAGAGCCTGTTCATCCCCGGCATAGCCCAGATTGCATCACACATATAGTGTAGCATACATAGCTGGTAGCACATATTCATGTGTTCATGTGATCTGGATATGGGATTCTGGGCATGTGGTTTTTAATTTAGCACTGAGCAATTTCCATGGTATACCCTCAACATTTATCTCAGTTTTCCAAACTCTCCAAGCGTCACCCTCTCTCCTTTTACCTTAAGGCCAATAAAAAAAATATACTTTTTTGATTATTATTTGTACAGCATGTGTCCTTAATTCAGTTTGAATCCATAAATAGTTCTGCTTTGGTAGAGAATAGCACTTGTGGACTGATGAATAACTTGAAGTAAAATTAACGTGCCTCTCAACCTCAGCCGATGGCTACTACAGCAGATTTAAAGACCAAATCCACACCAAAGTTAAAAATTAAAATGAATACTAAATGTTTCCTGTATAAAAACAAAACAAAACAAAACAAAAACGTGAAATATGGAGTAAATGTATTCTCGTACTTTTGAAAAGATGTCCTGCTTGAAAGTTGGCCGACATGAGGAATACTTGCTGCACCTTGGAAAGAAGAGTAAAAGCATCCTGTCCCTTCATTTCTGTGTCACTTACCATCTGTCATCTGTGGTGAGTCTGTGTGTGCATGTTCGTGCGTGCGTGCATGTGTTCATGCAAGTCTGTGTTTGTAATGGGTGCTTGAGCGGTGCTGGTGGGGCTGTTGGGCCTCAGCTCAGCAGATGTCATAATTAGGACTGGAATTCTAGAGATTCCTGGGAAGTTTAGCCAGTCCTAGGAGGCTTTTAATCTATTGCAATGGCCCATCATCCCCCACGCCCCCACCCACACACCCTCCCTCCCCCCACTAAGACACTGGCCTTACGGAAAAATACAACATGTTCCAACACACACCATCACAGCAATCAATTACCACTAACTGTGGAACACACATCGTAAACAACAAATATCCCAAAACATCCTACAATTGTAACCTCATGGCACTGAGGTTCACAAACATCTGTGACATGCTGGTTTGATCTGGACCCAACCACTAATTCATGAGCTGGCTAATTGACCTCAACTATTCTAAATATATTGTGTGCTTATTTATACCGCTATCAGAAAATTGTTTTTTTTTTCCCTAAACAAGAAAAGGGCTGAAGGCATATGGTATTTCTCAGTAGCACAATAAAAATGTTGCTATTTTTACTGGCAGGTATTTTATATAAGTCTGTTATATTATAACTATGAGGGGTTTTTCTGCAAACATAGTAACCAGAATAAAAACAATTACGCAAATACTGCTCAACGGTCCATCGTTACACAGGACCCGGGATGTATCTAAGGGCCTCTGGCTAATCAAAGGCCCAAATAAACATTGTTTCCTCACAATCATACACCAGTGGTTCAAAACAGCCGCATGAAACAAAGCTGAGAATTTGGTGAAATAGAGAATAAAATCACGCCTCTTTGAAATTTTGGGGGTCCAAATCACAAACCTAGCATACCGTACTTTACTTTAAATGGGTCTTCGGTAAAAAAGAAAGTAGTCGTTTTTTTTCTTCCTCTTTTTAATGCCAAGCATTATAGCCTGGATGCACTTCAAGTAAAGCCCTTTCACATCCTTCACCTGCAACTGGTCGAAAAACGTCATTAGTGCCGTTTAGATTTCATTTGCAGACCTACAGAAGTACGTCCAGAACACCTCACAGTGCCTTATGTGACAGACATCTCTGAACGCTGCTCAAATGTATTTATTTTTCGAGCTTTTGTGATCAT
Organism: Cololabis saira; assembly: GCF_033807715.1. Classification (NCBI taxonomy): domain Eukaryota; kingdom Metazoa; phylum Chordata; class Actinopteri; order Beloniformes; family Belonidae; genus Cololabis; species Cololabis saira. Next base: position 19,540,736 of record NC_084593.1, read on the forward strand.
GACAACCCAATTGTTGTTCATAAACAAACGCTCTGATTATGAAAATCGTTCAAACATATATTTTAGAACGCTGCAAAACCGTTTTCATAAACTGGTCAGAGTGATGTTATAGGAAGAACGGGGTAACTATTGCTCCGTTGTGACAACAGAAATTATTCGGGACCACACAAATGCTACAGGATTCAAGAGCAACAAAAGAGGTGTACGCACGTAGACAAGGGAACCAGGTCTGCAAGCTTAAGCATAAGCACAGAACATATATACTGTACATGCATCAGCTTAATCAGAAATTTGAAACATCAACAGCGAATTAATACATTAATGCATAAATTGATAAATGAGGCTGCTATATGCTTTCACAAGCACATCTAGACACCAGAGCCAAGATGTTGGTCTTACAATGGAAAAAGGTATTGTTCAACTACAAGAAAATTGTGAGCCAGCTTGTCTTCTAACACAGTCTAATGAGGCAGGAACAAATGACTATCCACTCTAACGCTCTTTCTCTGCGTGCACTTCTCTGAACACTGTCAATTATCCCCCATGTCTTGGCTGACCTGACTCTGAATATGGGTCACGGGCCACACAATCACCTGGTAATTACCAGAGAGTAAACAAGCCAAGCCAGGGGAGAAGTTTTAATGATTGTCAGGCTGCCACAAAGAACCCTTCATCTCTAATGAGGGGTAAGTGTGTCATATTATGTTGCACAATTGTTGGACCTGTTCATCTCGATAAATATAGCATCCCTGGATCCAATATTATGGGATGAAGGAAAATTTGGGGGATCAGTGTGATCAAATAAAGGCATAACCCCAAATGGCTTCCAGTGCTTCAATGATGATGTCAAAACTGACCTTACATAATAAGCTTTTTTGCCCAGTTTTTCGAATCAGATGATTAATTGCTCAGCAGTCTTTTCAGTAGCTATGACACTATGTGCCACCCACGGAGTCCACACAGGCCTCATGTCTCACTCTCATGAAATGGGGCCTTTGTATCCCAACTGCTCTCGTTTGTCCCAGCATGCCCACCTATCAGAGCAGTCGACCCCTGTGTCTCTATCCATGATGACATCACCTCAGCCCTCATTGAGCCTGTTTCAGCCAAGGTGAGGGCTCTCATGGAAAGCTACGGGCCATCTCGTTCTCCTTATCACTCAATAACTCCTTTGTCCTGGCGAGGCCTGCGGGCTTATATGGACAGTAATGAGACAGGGCACTTTGTAATCTGCCAGCACTGTAGCAATATAACCCATACAGAGCAAACTCTATAATAGCACATTGTTTGAGGCGAGTTAAGTCTGAGATATGGCGCTTTCATACCAGTTGGAATCAGCGCCCAGAGCTGGCCTGCTGAGCTGGGCCAGTAAAACCTCTCTTTTCACGAGTCAGGTGAGTTAACACACCAAAGAGTGCATTAATGGTCGGGACGGAGGACGGCTGTGCACACACCCTGGTACAAGATTTCAAAGTTTTTTGTAAAGCAGTACACACACTGACTTGAACACACCTTAGTGAATTAAAACGGTTTTTGAGCTTCTTAGACGAAAGCGTTTTCATGTGATGATGTGGTCACATGCACACATACTGTAGCACAGACGGTGCATATGATCCCAACCCGTGCCAAATATAGAAGCTCAGATATCACCTTTAGATTCCTCGAAGACGTTGGTATTTGATATGTTGCAGCGTCTTCGTCTCCCTCCCTTCCCAGGCTCCTTCTCCTCTGCTGGGCTTTATAAGTTATGGTACAGTTTACACAGCGAGACCTCAAACGCAGCTGTGATTAACTGCTCAGATTTCTTGCCTAGATTATTCACATTGTGTTTTGAGGTCACACTCTGGTGATGGTTCTTTAGCACAAATAAAAATATCGTCATGGTAGAGTTGAAGTTTGGCAGCGAGATGGAAGCCATGTGTCAGCAGAGACAGCTCCAGTGGCCTATCAGCCATGTGAGTTTAGAAACTAATGTTTCAGCGTGTTAGCTGAACTGTTTCCTCCAGAAAGACGTTATTTAGACGGTTTAATGTCAAAAGAGTTATTTATTTGACTGCTTGAAAAGTTATGGAAAAAGCAATGAGCCAAATGACCCGAACCTCGTTGGAAGGGAAGTGCGTGGGTGACAGATCAACCCATTTGATTCTGGTGTGGAGTTGAACCACTTTCTTTAAAAATGCCAAAAAGGGCCTTGGTTTTAGCATATTTGCTTTTCATGTTTTCGTCTTGTTTAAAGTGTGCTTCTTTGGTTTCATGTTGCTCTGGTGACTTGTATGAGAAGACTGATACTGCTCAAGCACATGTCTCTACTAAGAGGAAAGAAAGAAAAGCAGATGCCAGATGACACATAGTTGTCATATGATGCTCACATTCCTGTGCAGGCTGCAGTCACCCAATGCATGTATCCGATTAAGGTCTACAAATTGGTTCAGATTGCATCGGAAAAAGTCGTAAATATTGTTTAAAGTTGCATATGATGAAGAAAAGCGTTTCTCCTTCGTCAGGTGGAGCTAGTTGGGTGAGAGGATACTGTCAGGTCTCCGTGGGGTCACACAAGTATTGTTGTCCAGCAGCGTTCAACTAGAAACCCTTAACTTGTAACCAAATCGCACCCACATGCTTCCCGTAAAGTGCTATAAGGAGATTGTAAACTAGTAACATTAATTGCTGTTACAGAATCCTCCCTCCCGGCGAAGCCTACCTCCTCGTCCCCCCACCAAGTGGCACACAAATGCACACATATTTCCACACACACACACACACACACACACCCCAACCTGGCCTCTCTGTTGTGGTTTCATTGGTCGGTCACTTGCCAGGGCCCCAGGGGTCCCAACTCATAACACATGTCTGCTCTCTGTATGTTTACAGTACAGCAGTCAGAGTGAATGAGCGTTATGGCTGTCAGAGCGTACTTGTCTATTTTATGGACCGTGTCCCTGAACGGAGAAAAAGCCTTTGTTCAGCGTGAACAATACATATATTTTCATCACCAACCGCATTTAAAACAGGAAACAGTTCAACAGCGCTCACACTTCAGATGTTTCATGTAATGCTGCAATGTTTGCAGTCGAGTTGCGGATGACGTGTGGGAGATATTCTAAACTGATGCGTTATCCTGACGACCCCAAAAATTTCAACCCAACTTTTCAAAAAGAAGTAAACCTTTTTTTTGCTTCTGACAGTTATTTAAACAGACTGAAAGCTTCAGAATCGTCACTAAAAGGAAGGTACGGTAAGATTTGTCTCTCCGTTTCACAGGTGTGTTTTATATGTTTCATGTTATAAAGTAACTTGCCGCTGTTTGAACGATACAAGCTTCTCTGGAACTCAAAAAGTCAAAAATAATTCTAAAACCTGTGAATTCATTTTTAAATCAGGATGCTAACACATTTGGGTCGTCAAAATGATAAGTGGCTGTCCTTTTTTCCTTGGCTTCTGCAGGTCACTTCGTTTAAACTTCTGGCTTTTAACAGGAGGTGGAAGTCTTCAGTGCATTTTGAAGGAAAAAGAAGAAAAGTCTACGCTTGCGGATGGAGATTTGTTTGATTAGACTGATAGCTGCTGATCATATCAACATGAGGATTATTTTTCTTAGTTCTTTGGAAACTCGGTGATGACTACGTGTGTTAAAATCTGAATAATTAAAACAGAGATGGTACAGTCAGCCAGTAAATCATAGTAGTGGAATACCTACTGGATGTCTCCGCCTCAGACTGAAGATCTCCAGCAGTTTTCCCTCCTAATGCGTGAATGCTGCACCAGTAAGGTAGCGGTGACGCACACTCTGTTGCAGATCCGTGGCCCACTGCAGCGCACTGATTGGGCCACATTGAGGGTGTGTGGACAGCATGGGCAACGTTTAACAAACGTGAATTGAGCAGGAGATTCCAGTTTGTGGTATAAGCTCAAGTGGAAACCGAGCTCATCTCCAGCCGTGTGCCAAGGTGCACTACAACCCTCCAAGCGCTGGATGGAAATCCAGTAGGCCACATACTCCTGTCAAGTTTAAGCCAATTTCTGACACAGAAGTGAAACAACTGTTTCTTTCTTTACGTATTCATGAGAAAAATAAATACTCAACCGATGACATATTCAATTCAGATTAAGATGATCAACCTGGAAGACAAAGCAGGACAAGATACTCATAAATTCATAGACGAAAAAGTCTACCACATCCACCATAAGAGCATAATAGGAATATTGAAATCTTGCGGTTTTCTGTACTCCACCGTCTTCTGGCCAAAATACCTCCCATTTCTCAGCTGTGGTGAACTCATTCCACTGACTAAAAACCTCAATTAAAACGATAGATACTTCAGACTCTAGATAATAATTATCTATATTTAGAGCTCTAAGTGATCATCATTGTGGTTAGGTTAGAGCAGGAGTCCAATTCCCGCTGAAGTCTAATTTATTGATGGTCTAAATATAGCCTTGGTTTTAAAAGTTTTTCCTGCAAACAGAGCCAGAGTTTCCCATGAAAAGGATTTTATGTAAGTGAATCAAATGTTATGATAAACAGATTTCGAAGTCACAGATCTATGAAATTCAGGCGGCCACAATCAGATGCCTGTTTGTCTGTCCCATACTCTGTTAGTATCCCACACAGACACACACACACAACCACCAATCGCTTCCCCATGTTGGTTTATGGGCCGCCTAAGCAGTGGCGTAATGCATTTGTCTTGGGGTCTGGGTCACACACAGACACTGAACCACCTCCCTGCTCCTTGTCATTCTGCTGCCGAATGATGGAGGTTGAAGTTTGTTTCACACCTGAGAGTTTTAACAGTAAACCACCAGCTGTGGTTTTGAGAGTTTGCATGTCATGTCAACTTTGGTTTCCTTGAGGTGTGCCCACAATCCAAAGACATTCAGGTTAGGGGAGGAGGAAAATTTAGATCGCCTGAACTTGTGACTATGAATGCATTTGTTTGTCTGTGTTGGGCCTGTGATTACCTAAGTACAATTGGACGTTGTGCTCATTATGGTAAGGATGTGGAAGTCCTGTTGTAATTAAGAAAAAGAGAGAACAATTAGTATGAGTGGGCCCCCTAGAGGTTTAAAACCTAAGTGCGGCTTCCCACCCTGCACCTTCATGGTCATTTCCTGCCTCTGGCCAAACGTGCAGGCAGCAAAATGCTGGCTTGCATCAAACCACTGGCCCCTTTATCTCAAAAGTTGCAACGCCATTAGGTCACTGGAAACATAAAGAAGACTGAGAGTTGATGCTCCTTTCTGCAAGCTCAGTGAGCTCACAGTTATTCCACATGGCATCCTCCAGTGCTGCTCTTAAAAAAAAAAAGATTCCTCTAACGTCTCCCAATGCGTGGCGCTGCCAATGATTGCCCTCTATTCTTAGATCACTCCCTATAGTAGTGGTTAGCAGACCTCATTGTCACAGACTAAACCGGGCACTGTGTAACAGACCTCTTCAAATTTACTCCCCTATAAAAAGTTAGTTAAAGACATTCTGTTTATAGGAGCTTCCAGCCTGTAAGTAAACGGTTATTTTAGTATCTTGAAATAATTATATTATCAAAAGAATTTTACACAAGCCAGATTTGTGTTCATATGTGCAGGCTGTTGATTGCAAGATTAGACTGGGCTGTTAATTTCCACTGAATATTTCTGTCTTTGCAAATTATGCAGCAACATTTCTGTATTTTGTGAAAGCACTATCCTGCAGACTTGATTTTTTTTTTTTTTTTTTTTTGACAACCACTGCTCACATAACCCAGTGTACCACAGGAATCATCTTGTTTTATGGCTCAACCAGATTTTCTGTTATATATCATTTTTACAACACGAATTACGTGCTGATTATCATATGCCATGTCTCATGCAAATGAGTTGAGTCCAAGAAACATTAAAGGCTTACAGGTGAGCTATTGCAGCTATGCAGGTTAAGGGGGAGGGGGGGGATTTCACATTACATGATTTTGCTTTTTTTGCAGATTTGGTTTGTGAATCCCTGGAGAGCTGTCACATTAAACTCACTCATGAATATTGCTTTATGGGCCCATTTTTTTATGGCAAAAAGAGGACTTTCAATGGACACTCCCCTAAAACCCTGGACGCGGATTTCTGAGTCTCTGATTGGCTGCGAAGCCCCAACCGACAACACCTGCTTAACTCCTTCATCCAAATTGACACCCGGGGCTCTCGGAAATATAGGCAGCATCCCTTCCAGCTCTTGCATTCAGACCCACAGCTGCCCCATAAGACACCAAAGCCGCAGCTGCGCTGATCACTGATCCAAGGTGAACCCTCACACACACTCACACACACTCCACACCGCCGGATCTCTGCTGGGAATAGAGGCGCACCGTCCGAGACGCGATGTTGGTCAAGCTGGCCGTGGCACTGCTGGTTTTGTCAGTGCTGGAACAAGTAGTTGGATCGGATAATACTGATATTCACGACAGCCTCCCGGAGAAGCCTGCCAGCCAGAAAGGACGCCTCTCTCTGCAGAATACAGGTATTATATGAGGAGGAGGAGGAGGGGGGGATTGGTGGTTGGTGCGACTGCGACTGCTCTCAGATCTTTGTAGGGGTTTGTCCGGACACGTGTTTCCGTGACTGCAAATTAAAACATGCAAGGAGGCACGTTCGGGTTATTTGTCAAATCCGCTGTTTCTTCACTTAAATCCAAACGTTTTTTCGCGGGTGACGCCATGCAAGAGACGCTATTTTGTAAATACGCTCAGACAGAAATTCAATAGGCTACGTTCGTAAACTATTAATAGAATGGCCCAAGGTAATAGGTAGCATATCGCACACGGCAGCACAGACTGTCTCAGCGGTTATCATGCAAAATGCAGATATATCTGCATTGTTTTTCAGTCATGTCTTTGAATGATCCGTGATGATGGGTGATGTTTCCCAGCAGGTTAGTAGAGCAGCTGGCCGTGATTCAGTGCTGAACGCAATTAGGAGACTGTGATTTATTCAGCCTTTTTTTTCGGTCATTATTATTTTACGCATCGCAATGTTTTTATGACAATTTAAAAAAAAACAAACGCCCGATTCGTCTAAATAACACAAAGCACTGACATGAAAGTGTGTGTTGCAGCGTGGATGTGACTGCGGCTGCTGTCATGCCGTCCATCCTCCTCCCCGGACAGCTCGACTCAGAGCGGTCACGTAAAGCCCGGCGCGTCGGAATACAAAAGCGCAGTTGTTGTCTTTCCTCCACGCTGAAAAATCGGGGGACAAACACCAGTGCAGGTTTCGCAGCAGAGAGCCTGGTAACACCACTGTGTAATTCAATGCACATTGCGGCCGAGCTCGTACGATCCAAGCACATTCCCGCGATGCCAAAACAAGCACTGCTGACAGCGGCTCACTTTTCCTGCGCACTAAAGTTCAACTCCGTGCATAGCTCTTGCCCCTTCCCTCCCCCCCACCACCTCCTCCTACTACTACTACCCGCAAACAGAGCCTCTTTGTTGACAAGCTTGATTTTTTTTTTTTTTTTTTTTTTTTTTTTTTCACAAGTCACATTTAATCCTTTATTGGTTTTTAGCTCTACGCGAAAGCTTCTTTTACGCAACCGGTGCGCAATTCCGACGGAACCCAAAATGTTCTCACGACCGTCAGTTATCGCGTCCAAGTCAAATCCCAGCTGTAATTAAGTGGGGGGTGTTTCATAGCCAAACTGTAAGTGTTCATGACCTGTTGGCCCTAAACCTAACCTGCAGATTGTCCATACTGAGCAGCAGTTTCTGACAGATGATGCGTGTCATTGTACCTGCTGTCAGAACACAATCTATGCTCAAAAGGCATTATTCCTTTATTATTATTCCCTATATTAGACTCTTTTGTCTATTGAATACTCAATTTATTTGATGGCTACAGGTGATGAAAAAATGTCACTTGATGGATGTGCTGATAATGTCATCCATTCAAATGCACTTATGCGTTTTTTTTTCCTGCATTGCTGCTGGTGCACCCCTTTATAAAGCTAATGAGGCTTATTTCAGTGTGCAGGCTCTGACAGTCCACAAAAGCATTAATGAGGGGCACGTTGTTGAACGTTTAGGGAGCAGGAATTAGCTGAAAGGGCTGCATTTGTGGTAGTAAAGGCTGTATCTGCAATGCACCATCCCATCTCAATGCTAGACAGTGCAGATGGATTGTGGTGCAGAATGACACAGTAATATCTGTCACCAAGTGTTTCTCTGCAGGAACCCCTCACCCTGGGAAATTAGACCCCCACCTACACACACACGCATCCCTTTTCTCTCTTTTAGACTCTAAATCAACACGAATGTGGCTTGAGTCTGTTCTAGTAGCGATATTCCACATCAGCTCTGTGATTCGAGCTGGAGTTGTGCCGCCGAGCTATGCAGTCTTCATTGGCAACATGCCTTCAACAGCCATCCTCTCTGCTGTGAACAGATGATAAGTTCCCTTGCCTAACCTGTTCTCTATTTCCAGCTGAGATCCAGCACTGCCTGGTGAGTGCTGGGGATGTCGGCTGCGGCGTGTTTGAGTGCTTTGAGAATAACTCCTGTGAGATACGAGGGCTACAGGAAATCTGCATGACGTTCCTGCACAACGCTGGCAAATTTGACTCTCAGGTACTAAGCTAGTCTGTCTGTTTGCAGAAATGGGATAACCAGAGACAACATTCCTTTACCATTTTTGTTAAAGTATTTTTTTTATATCACTCAAGTCTTCCACATCCATCAGCTATACACCTCTAAATGCCCCTTTTTTAAGTGCAGTCATTAATACAGTCACATAATGATCTTTTTTTCCCTTAATTGGAAATAAACCTGCCTCTCAGTGGACTGATATGCAGGAGTCGCAGGCCAGCTGGCCCGCAGCCCAGGTAGCAGAGAGTTAAACCTTGACTGGGGTGTTAATATGCCTATAGGGTCTCAGTCTAGGAATTTACATCTCTGACAGACAAATCTAGACCTTGTCACCAGGAGAACTGCACTACTTGACTATTCATGCAGTAATTTAATCTTTCTAAACCTGTTTAATAATTCCAAAGAGCCAAATGCTCATGTCAAAGTCATATACGTGTGAGAAAACATAATGCAAAGGCAATGAAGCTTTTTGTTCCTTAGCTAATGCATCAGTCTAAAGAACCTCCAGTGACTTTGTCTCTGTGTGCACGTAGGGGAAGTCCTTCATCAAGGATGCTCTGAAATGTATGGCACATGGTCTCCGGCACCGATTCAGCTGCATTAGCAGAAAGTGTGTGTCGATCAAGGAGATGGTGTTCCAGCTGCAGAGAGAATGCTACATCAAACACAACCTGTGCTCTGCTGCTAAGGAGAACGTAGCCGTCATGGTGGAGATGATCCATTTCCAAGATCTTTTCCCTAAAGGGTAAGTGGCTCCGCCAGCCCACCTCTGAATTAGTATCTGGCCTGATGCACTGTTTTGATTACTCCTGGGTTCTTCTGCTACTTCAAAGAAGTTCTGTTTATTTTAATAGCACCAATTCTTGCTTATTTGCCAGAATATGATGTGTTGCACATCCAAACGTTAAAACGCAGCATTCCTGTGAGTAATCCTCATTTCTCTGCCCAGCCCGTACGTGGAGCTGGTGAATATTCTCTTGAGCTGCGGAGAAGAAGTGAAGGAGGCGCTGACCCGGAGCGTTCGACTACAGTGCGAGCAGAACTGGGGTGCTCTGTGCGATAGCCTCAGCCTCTGCTCCGCCCTCGAGCCATCCCCCTCCAGCTCCGTTGTGGAGCACCACCGCCATCTCTTGCCTTCCCAAATGGAGCCGGAGCACCCACGCCCTCCACGGCAAGGAGACAAGGACAAAGCTGGCAGGGCGGGCTCCAACGCTCACCCACGCAGCCGCGGTCAGGGACCCCGACGCCACAGCCCAGAGGCCGGCGTGGTGGCCGAGCAGGAAGACCCCAAGGCCACCGACATCAGGAGGTGAAAGCTCAAAAGAATTTTGAAACACCCCCCCACCCAAGCATTTAAAAGTCACACTTGCAGACTTAAGCACACCTCCACGTAGGCACACACAATCTCATACACACACCCACACATCCTTAGACATACAGACAAACCCAGACAGACTGAGCTGGAGGACACAAGCCCCAACTTTTCCAGTTCTTCTTCCGCGTCTCCAGTCATTCCAGCAGCCCCACACAGTAAACTTGCAGGGTAATTGGGGTGTAGCTTGTACTGTTATGCCAGACTGTAGGCCACATTTCTTTTCTTTCTTTTTTGAGTTTTATTTTATTGAATAACAATTATTATTATTATCATTATTATTATTATTATTATTATTATTATTTCAACTGTTAGGACTATTTTGGCTCTAATGTAACATTTCTAAAATCATACTTTATGTAAGATTTGATTATATTTGTATTATTTATTTTATTCTTTATGCCTTGTTGAAAAAATCTAAATGTAAATAGAAATATACATTTATCTATATTTATATGAACATGTATAAATATAGTTACAATATGCAATACAGATATAGTATAGAGGGCCCTGTGATGGACTGGCAACCTGTCCAGGGTGTGCCCCGCCTCTTGCCTGATGACAGCCCCCCCCCCCCATATGACCCTTAACAGGATGAAGCGGGTATAGAAATGAATAGATGGATGGATATAGTATAAATGACATAGTATATGGCATGCTGTTTATTGTTCTCCTCACAGTATTGCATCATCACACATTGAGCTGTATGATATGTAACATACACCATTTGCTGTTTTAAATGGGAATGTGTATTATAGTTATAGATACTTGATGATTCAATACCAATTGTACAGGTTTTGTCCAGTTCTGGCACATATAAATTTTCGAGCATGATGGCCACAAAGCCATCAAACTTGTGCATTCTTAAAGTGAAAGTCCACTCTAAAGAGGATGTAAATGTAAAACTATGAATATGAACTGTTACTTCACAATGGTATGTATTGATAAGTTTCTTGTAAAACTAAAAATAAGAGAGCCAAGACTGATCTTCGATGTCATGCACCACTGCTGTTTGAGCAGCAGAGGATGGGAACTAACAAAGCTGATACAGATTTTTTTTTCTTTCTTTTTTTTTTCTGATCTATATTGCTTCAGAGGTATTAGATATACTCTGACATTTGTCACTTTAATGCAAAAAGAGTTGCATCATTCTTAACAGAGCTTCAGAAACTGTCTCCTAAAGGATTTCTGGTGATTGTCATGTGTATGGCTTCAGGAGGCATTGCTCTTGTTCACAATTTAATACATTCTCTTTGAGTTGGTTTTCCTTTAACTGCCACCTATCAGGTGCGGCCAAAAGAGGATGCTCAAATTCTAATGTAAAAAAAAAAAAAGAAATCACAAACATCAAGGTGCCTAAACTTGTTAATGTCCCCAGTGACCGCTTCTCTGTGATTTAAGCAAGTACCGGTAGATTATTCTTGGGTAAGGGGAGATTTAATGTTGAGAAATTTTTGTGATGGTATCGAGCCACAAAAGTCTTAGATTTTGCACTCCGGGTGATTGCCAATTTGTGTTTGACAGCTTGAGAAAGAATACCACATTATCAGAGTAGACAACCTCTAATCAGAGGCCGCGTTACATCTAAGCAACCTGGTTTTCCTTATCACCCACAGGACTAAGTCCTGCATCCCCACATAGTTCCTTAGGACCAGATCGAGCCCCTCCTGTAGTCAAGCCATGCTGCCCCGGCCTGGTGTCCCAGCGTGCAGGAAAGAGACTCGACAGAAGCCTTCCAGATCTCTGGCGTCTCTAAATTAGCCCTTATTCCTCTCTGGTCTCTTACCTAGGTCAGACATGAAGGCCTGTTATTCTACTCGTTAGAGCCACAGGCAACACAGCGAGGACCCACGAACTGGGTTAAGTCCACACATGGGGGCTCTGGCGCTGTTATTCTAAATGTTATATTTACCGAGGCCACCAGAGAATTCCTCTGGGTCCCAGCCAAGAGCCAGCAACGCAGGGAGACAGAGAGGAGTGGAGCAAAAAAGGGAGCAGGACCTGCTCTGTGTCCACTTTTTTTTTTTTTTTTTTTTTTTTTTTTAATATGATGTTTCATTCTGTCTTCTTCAGGACTCTTTTGTCCCTCCTTTTAGTCACAAGCACAACAAACACAAGGTTTTGACTATTTCAGGACAGACACATGCTTCAGCGGTAGAAGGGCAGTGTAGGAGCACATTGCACCTCATGCTGAGGAGCGCCTGGTGCAAAAAGCAAACAAATCTTTCAGATTTGGTGGCTCAGTTAAGAGGTTGTTTTTCTTTTCTTTAAATATCTATGTAAGTTTTTTTTCCCCCCCTCCGAGACATTAGGAGACTATAAGTTTAATTTTTTTTTTTTTTTTTTTTTAATTATTGTTCTTTTGTGGAAGTTGGGAAATCCCAACACAAGACATAAGCTAATCCTGTTAAGAATGTACTGTATGTGTGTAAAGTGACAATCTGCTCAGCTCTCTGTCAGTAAGTTTGATATGTCTTTTTTGTAATATTGTAGTGGCTTGAATAGCTTTTCTGTATGGGTTCAGAGAAAAATAAAACTAACCATGTTTCCTGTATTCTCAGTTCCATTTCCACATGACTTGTTTTCTTCTCTTTAAGCACAAGCACTCTGTTATCACTGCTTCAAAACACAGGACGTTGTCTCGTAGTTTTCAGCTCACTTGTAAGACATTGGGCAAAAAGACCCAATCAATATCTTTGGACTCCTAAAGTCAGATGTATCTGCTTATCATTAAAATATTTTGTGTCATAAAAGCATTTGGTCTCTTTCAGTATGTTTTTATTTCCTTCTTGGATTATGAGCGTATGACGTTTCAAGAGGCGAAACCTTTCTGCATCTCTGAGCAGAATACCAGAGAAGGCCTCCGTGTCTCAGGTGTACACACTGGCTAAAAGACACCCCATTCTCATCTGACAAGCTGCTTCCTTTCTCACAGTGAAGTACAGGCTGTGTTTAAAGTTTCAAGGACTGGAAATATCCTCCCTATTGAGAGGCCTAAACATTTACGTCAGCAGCTCTGGATCGTATGCAATGCGGGAGGTGGGTTTTGGGTGTCAGTTTTTATGAGCTGTCCCAACAGTGTACATTGCCTCACCAAACATTTAGACAGTGCTCTAATTTGAAAGTTAGCCTTCTATCTGCTGTCTGAGGGCTCACTCTCAAATCAAGTTAAGTATACACAATTGTCCTTGGAGGCCATATAAGGAGGTTTATCAAACAAATAATGTTTACTATTTTTTTCCTTTTGTATACAGCCTAGCAGGAAAAAAAACCAAGGGTAGATACGGTGTCATCATAGCATACCATGCAGCTTCTGTAACATCAGCACCTCTGCAGGTCAATGTTACAAGTTGTCTACAAGTACAGTATGTAGGGACGAAAAATGACCACTAGGTGGCAACATTTCGTTGAAAATTGACAGGCAGCTGGTGGAAGCAGTGGAAGTGTTTCGTATAAGAGGTTAGTTGAGTCAAGATATGGAAGCTAAAAAGTAAAAACAAAAAAAAGAAGATTGGTTTATTATACCAGGGTCCAGATTGGATTTTAAATCTCCCTGTTTTGCATATTCACTCAACATTCTCCTTTCATAGGTTTACAAGAAGCAGATAAAACATATTTTGTACAAATCTAATAGGGAAAATCGATATGACATTGCACCAATTTTGCGGATAACATCCAGTTTACTCTTCTGTTGGGAAAAAAAATGACTTAAAATGTGTTTTATGGCCTGAGTAGAGCTTTCTCTCTTTTTTTAAAATGTTTTTTTTAAACCCCTCAATTGTGTCTTTATGGATGTCTGCAGTACATCATGAAAGAGGTCAGTGTTTATGAGCCTCAGAGGGCCAAATGAAAGATGCATCAAGCAATTCCCTTCCTGAGCTTGATTCAGAAAGAGAATGAAACTCAGGGTGATTCTTCTTCTTTTACTTGTATACATTAAATTAAGTCTTTGAGCTTTTGTCCAAAGGGACTTACTCACATCCTCTCCAAATTGAGGGCTGACATCATCCGCACAGTTGAAATGATGGAGCTGAAAAGGGAGACCACAGTCTGCTGTGATGTATTCTCTGGATCACAGTGTGTGGGAGAAATTATGCCATGTCACTCTCTGCGTCTCACAGCAATGCTTCATTTTAAGGTGGATGACCTCCTGGCCAAACAATGGGTTGTTGGTTGGACCAGAAATCTACCACAGTGCATGGTTGGTATGACAACTGATGTCTATCTATATGAAAGGAGACTGCGTGTATGCAGAGAAACCTGAGATAGCTGGCCTCAGGCACTCTGTGAACATCTACACTGTGCTCCAGGGTGAACTAATGAATTAATGACTGGGTGCCTACGCTACATGGATGAATCATTTAAGAACCATTGGGGGTGAATGTAGTTGGCCAACTTCAATCTCGATATGGAAGCTAAAACACCTTTTTTGTTTGTTTTTTTTAATACCTGATGCTGTGTCCGGATAAACATGCCTACAAGCTCCAGAAAATAAGTGGAACCTCTGTAGCAGAACCGACTTTCATATGTTGCTCTCAGGGTAGGATAAACACTCCTCAAAAGACTATTAAAGATATATATACATCACCACAGAAAGTGAAACTAACCTTCAAATGCACTATTACACCCATGCGAAAAATTTCTCATTTTCTTGGTGGATGCAGGGAGATGATTCAGTCTGCAAAATCAAGGCCAGTTATTATTATTATTATTATATTTCTTTATTTGGTATGGACATCACAATAACATAGAACAAACCAAATGCACTGTTTGAGTGTTTTAGCATACATGCTAATTTGCAACACTTGTCCACAGGAGGCTTTTAAAAAAATAATATAAATACAATACAATAAGATATACAATAAAATTAAAGGATGACATAAGATATAAAGCAAAGACAACATTCAAGAGCAGAACCAGACCTGACCTATTCATGTAGGCACTGTTGTTTAGACTTGAGCCATAGTTTGAGTCCTCTGTTGAAAATATTGCCATACATTTCTAATTTTAAATTAGTCGGTAAAGAATTCCAGAGTTTTGCACCCTTCACAGAAAAAACCGACTCACCAAAAGAGGTCTTATACTTTGGGATACGACAGTCACCATTGGTGCAGGCCCGTGTGGTTACTCTACCAGAGCTCTGATGCCTAATAACCACTTCAGAGAACAGGGGTGAAACATGATTATATAAACATTTAAAAACCAGTTTAAGACTACTAAAATTCACAAAGTTTTCAAAAGTTAAAAGGTTGTGTTTTCTTAAAATTTCACAGTGGTGCCATCTTATAGGTTTCTGATCCATAATTTTTATTGCCTGCTTGTATAATGATGTTATAGGTTTTAAAGAACGTACAGTAGATATTTTACAGTAGTCTGTTACTTTTAAAAGAAGCCAGAAGTTCAAGCCACTGCTGTGATGTTAAACCACCCCAACAGGCCCTGCAGAGAATGGGGTGGGGTGATGTGTTGTACTGCTACTACGGGATACAAATGAAGGGTGGGTCTGCCTTGGGGAACTAAAGCACCGAATCAACATACAACTGCCAAATAATGACTTCTGCTAAATAAAGACTGGTGTAGAAAATAGAAAAACAGCAGGATTTCAGACACATTTTCCTTTTCCTTTAAGTACGTTCTCAAACCAGTAAGTCTGCTGGTGTTGTATTTATTCATTCTTTTGAGGATAATCACTGTGCAGCCTGCGCTAGTCCTTCGTGCACACCCATGACTGGTGTGCTGTTTGAGCTTGCTGAACCTCACTTTCCTGTTAAGCGTTTGCTTTCATTTACAGAGCAGCTGCCAGAGCAGTTGTTAAATTGAAACTGCCTCAATAAAGCCCCTATTGCCAGTCCATGTTTAAATAAAAGTAATTTTACTCCCACTTGAGAAATGTATCTTGTAGGTAGCAAGAATACTTTTATAATCTGCCATCTTCTGGTGACTGACCACTGGGTTGAAAATGGATAAGCTCCAGCATGGAGAAATAAACACCCGTGTGATATGTTGGCTGGTTGATAGTAATAATAATAATAATAATAATAATGATAGTAATGCATTCTATTTGTAAGGCACTCTTCATCCAAAAATCTCAGAGTGCCAGAGAGCCAGCACATAGTTAAAACTAACAATAAGTCAAAAAACTCAACTTAAAAATGGCTCCTGAATAAAAAGGGTTTAGGCCAGTCTTAAAAGAGTCCAGTGTCTGTGCCGCCCTTAGATGGTCAGGGAGACTGTTCCATAAGCGGGGCGATACTGAGCAAAAGGCCTGGTTGCGCATGGAAGTCAACAGATAAAGGAGACAACATACAGTAGCTTTAATGAAGTTATCTACTGTACGTTCTTTTAAATCAAGACTGTGAAGATGACAGTGGACTTCAGAAAACTCCCCAACCATCCTCAACAGCACTGTCTCCACCACAGACACCTTCAGATTCCTGGGATCCACAATCTCCCAGGACCTGAAGTGGACCACCCACATTAACTCTGTCCAGAAGAAGGCTCAGCAGAGGTTGTACTTCCTGCGTCAGCTCAGGAAGTTTAACCTGCAACAGCAGCTGCTGACTTCTACACTGCCATCATACAGTCTGTTCTCTGCACTTCCATCACTGTCTGGTTCGGATCGGCCACCAAACTAGAGAGGCACAGACTGCAACGGACAATTAGGTCTGCGGAGAGGATAATTGGGACTAACCTCTCCAGGACCCTATCCAGGACCTGTACCGGTCCAGGATCAGGAAACGGGCAGGTAACATCTCTGCAGACCCCTCACACCCAGGACACAGTCTGTTTGAACTCCTCCCCTCTGTACGGCGCTACAGAGCACTGTAGCCAAAACCTCCAGACTCAGAGACAGTTTCTTCCCCCAAGCTGTTGCTCTGATGAACTCTGATCACTCATAGAGGCTCAGAGTAATCAATCACTGTGCAATAATAATAATAATAATTATAACCACAATCATATGATGTAACAATGCACCTTTCAATAACCATGACTACCTCATACTGCTGCACCTTTCACTTAAAAAAAAATTGTATATATCATAATATAGGATTGCCAACCATCCCTTGAAAAACGGAATCGTCCCGTGTTTATAAACTAAAGTACGCGTCCCATATTGAGCTGAAAAGGGACGCACTTTGTCCCGTATTACTGTGAGAGTCAACAAATAGTCATAAAATGCCAATGGAAAATGACATTGAGCTGTTGAGTTTCTAAGTTATATGTTTCTGTTTTACTACAACTATATTCTACAGTCATGGCCTTTGAGGCACAAATATGTTTACAAGTTTTCTACAGACTTTCTGTTTGCACTTTTGTTACTGCACTAAAAATGTGCACTATTACAGAATGAATGTTCTGCTTTCTTTCTGTTGTGTTATACTAATGTATACAATTTTAAGTTAAGCAGGACAGGTTTCTGTTTAAGAAAGATACTTATTTTATTCAGTTCATTTTGTCATTTTGTATTAAAGTGAATTGCTGGATAATAATTTGTTTCCCATGTGTTCATGGAATTCAAAAATATGCATCTAATTCAATTCAGGTTCGAATCCAACAGTTAAAAAATCGTTTCACTCACAAAAAAAGGGGCTAAAAAAAATTCACCATGCCAGGAAGGGTGAAGGCAATCGGGTTGGCCGGCCCTGCCGATGAGATGTCCCTTATTTATTCTTCAGGGAGTTGGCAACCCTAGTCTTGTTTGACCTGACTTGGCCAATAAACCTTTTTTTTTTTTTTTTTTTTTATTGAAACATAGATACAAACAAACATGGCACATAAACGTCCTATCAGAATTACAAACGCGTGCCTTGGGTTGAGCAACATCAGTATTACAAAATATACACTGAGAATCTAATTATTGTACAACATAAAATAAAAAAAAATAAAAATAAACTCACAAGGGCCATCTTATATTAAATGATATCTTTCAAGTAAAGAAAATAGTTTAAGGGCTTTCTTTTCTTTAACAAGACTCAAGGACTTACTCAAGAGCTTTAGCTCATTTCTCCAATGGGTCAAACACGGTTTGGTCTTAAAATATCTACATTTGTGAATGAAGAACTTTCCCAATAACACCAAATTATTAAGGCCAAAGTCCAAATTCTTGTCTTGAGCAAAAACACCAAATATAACTGTCTTCACTGTTAAATGTAGCTCAATGTCCTTGGACTGTAGCCAGCTCTGCATCTCCCTCCAGAAATATTGCACTGGATCACAATGAAAGAAAAGATGTTGCAAAGTTTCAATTTCCCTTTCACAAAAAACACAATTATTCAATTCAAAATTAAATTTTAATCTTAAAAACTCGTTTGTTGGGT
Organism: Cololabis saira; assembly: GCF_033807715.1. Taxonomy (NCBI): domain Eukaryota; kingdom Metazoa; phylum Chordata; class Actinopteri; order Beloniformes; family Belonidae; genus Cololabis; species Cololabis saira. Next base: position 19,559,032 of record NC_084593.1, read on the forward strand.
AAATTTAATTTAAAATTTTAAAGTTTACCTCTTTTATTTTCGGTGGAAGTGGAAATGAAATATAATTTTTTCTTATTTTCCTAATCTTTTCCACTTCAAATTCCTTTAGGATATACCATCTTTTTATTGGGTTAGGGTAATCTTCTTCTGGCAAAATGTTTCTAATGACTTTGTTAGTACATTTAAAGTCACAAAAATCTAAACCTTTAATGCAGAGCTGTCTCAGTTTCAGGAGAGACCTTACTTTTTTTTTTAAACATGTTTCTTTATTGGGTAATCCATGTAAATTATATTACACAATAAACATTTCTTTTAAAGGGTTCGACAGAATACCCCGTTTTATATTTTACCATACACACAAAAATAAATAAAATATATATTAAAAAAAAAATAATAATAAAATAAATAAGGACACAAAACATAACAAACACCCCAAAACACACACACTGCAAAATACGTAATTATAAACAGGTCCCAAAGTAAGTACCGATTACCAATCAAACTCTGACTGAAGACAATAATAATAGGAAAAATAAAGTAATAAACTAAAATACAGGACACGCAAAACATCTGCAACAAAAAAATTAAAAAATTAAAATAAATTAAGAAAACAAAATAAGATAAATAAATAAAAATTAAAATAAACTGACATAAGAGGAACCCTAAAAAAATGAGACATGGTTAGCAATATCATACTTCCCTGTAATTAAGTTAAATCAGGTTAAATTAATCTTCCAAGGATGCCAAAGAATTAACAAAAGAAAGAAGAGACCTTACTTGGCCAATAAACCTGATTCTGATTCCAACTAGGAAGGAGATGCATCGATGCATCTGCCATTCATTGAGAAGGAGTGCTGTGGGCGTGACCTTACAGCAATTATCCAATCAGAGCGTCGCTTCTGGTCGAAGTGGGCGGGGCGTGGCCGGGAACCTCCGACGCTGATTGGTCGGTGAACGTCCGTGGGGGCGGGGCTTGCGGACGGAAGTGTTTCCCGACTGGCTCAGCTGTCACCGAGAGGAGACGAGGAGACCATTTACACCGGCTTGCCGAGGAAACGCCGAAAAAAGGGACAACGCTAAAATATGGCAACGCATACACGATAAAGTCATGACGCCGAACTGAAAGGTAGCTATATTCGACGTTACACCAACTACACACGCCTGGCGACAACATTAGGGCAGCGGTACGAGGCTGCGTTGCGTAATGTCGACGCGTGAAAACGGAGCAGGATTTGTGGTGTGACATTGAGCACACAGGACACGAAGCAGACGAGGTCGTTTAAAGAGCCACGCACCATTTCTAACTTCTAACAAGGGGGAAACTCTTAAGGAGATTTTTTTAATGGAAATTAGTCCACGTATTGCCTTTCGTGCGGGTTTTGTAGAAGCTGCTGCGGCGACTCTGCGGCTGCAGCCTCGCCTGCTTTAAAAATCAGACACAAGACGTCATCAACATTTGTTTTTCTGTATTCAAATGGGTGCGTATGACGAGGTCACTGCAGGAGAAGCTATATTAGGCGATGGGTGTCTTCGTGTTTGTGGCCTTTTGAGCGTCCTCGTCGGTGCTGTAATGCACCGGGAGGACTTATGCTGCGTTCCATTTACCTCGGAAGTCGGAACTGGGAACTGGGAATGACGTCACAGCCGAGTTATCAGCGTTCCAGTTATAAAGTAGGAACACAAGATTGTAGTTCGCATATACCACATGAAAAATGTAAATTACACTATAGCAGCATATATATGCCGAACAATACTTGTATACGACTGATTTAGTGTGACCAAAACTAGAATGAAGTGCTACGAATTTATACAGAGCCCTCTTCTACTGTTTACAACCGGGGCAGCCATCTTGGAATGTGAACTCGGGGGTGGTGAAGACTCTCCCACTTTCCCAGTGGGAAATCCCACTTCGAAGGGCGTTCCAGTTGAAAAATCCAACTGGGAACTGGGAAATCCCCACTTCCGAGGACAAATGGAACGCGGCATTAACCATCTTGTCTGGGTGTGATTAAAAGGCCGATTTATGGTTCTGCGTTACACCGACGCAGAGCGGTGCGCGTCGCTGCGTGCCCCACGCCGTACCCTACGCTGTGGGTTCTGCGTCGATTTAACGCAGAAGCATAAATCAGGCTTCAAAGGGCACCTGGGGGTGGCCGAGCAGCTGTGAGCCTGCTGCTCGCTGCACAACGACCTTTCGGAGACGTCAGCCTCACCAACTCGAGCTGCAGTTGTAGCTGGGTGTTTTTTTTCCACGGTTGCCTGTCTGCTGTAGTGTTGTGTTTCATCCAGGCCTCCCATGGCCGAGCCAGGCAACGATTTAATCACATTGATTGCATCACAAGACCAGGCAGGGTGCAGCCCAAGCACATAAGCTGCGTTTTGCAAGGCCTCTGTGTTGTTGATCTTGTTTTTTTATTAAATGCTACCAGGGGTGAAAATCCCAGGGGGGACAAGTCCCCCCCCATTAGTAAAACTGTCCCCCCCTAGAATAATTTGAGACAGAATTAATAATTTTGGAACAATGCAGTAGTATTTAGTAGTGATGCACCAAAATGAAAATTTGTGGCCGAAACCGAAATCGACCGAAAATAATAATAAACGGTAAAATCTCATTACACTTAAAACAAGAGTCATCACCAGAAAAATAACTTGTTGTTTGACAATTTGCACCTGTTTCAAGTAAATTTTCACTTGAAATAAGTAGAAAAATCTGCCAGTGCGACAAGATTTATCTTATAAGCAAAACAATCTTGTTCCACTGGCAGATTTTTCTACTTATTTTAAGTGAAAATCTACTTGAAACAGGTGAAAATTGTTGTTTTTTTCCAGTGATGAGTCTTGTTTTAAGTGTAATGAGATTTTTTTTAAACTAAAAATGAGACATTTTAACTAGAAATAAGACAAATATTCTTGTTAAGATTTGGGGTTTTTGCAGTGTATTATGTCAGATGTGCTGTATTATTGCCACCTTCCACCTAATACCATTGTTTTGTATTACTCTAAGAAAGGTCTTCTGCCTGTTTGCGAGATAGAGTTGAAAATGTCAAAATGCTGTATTAAAGGAAGGCTGAAACTTTTATTCCTTGTCCCCCCCTGGATTTATTCTCTAAAATTTTACTGTTTATTGTCCCCCCCCAACTATGAAACGGGATTTTCGCCCCTGAATGCAACCCATTTATAACTTCTTTTTTTTTGTCTTTGTCTCCTTTGTTTACTCTTAATTTAGAAAATAAAGCATACAGGGAAAGCCATAAGTGAACTCACAATAGTGTCCTAAATGGGGGACTACGGCTTTGGAGTTCTGGTGAAGAACGGCAGTGGTAATAAATCTGCTTTTCCTGTAAGGATTCCTCCTCACCTTCAGCCCCAGAACCCTCACCACCCCTCAGCGCCCCCAAGCCCCCCTTCATTTGTAAACAACACCTGCTCCACCAATGGGGGCAGTGCCTGGCTCTTCCCTTCTGTAGCCCAGCACAGTAACATGCAGGATGAGATTCTGGAGTCAGACAAGTCCAAGGTATTAGATCTCCAGGACATGCAGGAGAAGTCTCAGGTCCAGCCTCAGACCCTGTCTCCAGGTGAACAGGAGCCTGGAGGAGGTCTAGAGATTGAGGGAGCCCTTCCTGAAGATGGCTCTCTGGAGAAGGGTTCCTTGGAGAGTAGCAGTGGGAAAGAGAAGCTGAGGATGGAGTCCCCAGTGCTCAGCGGCTTCGACTACCAGGATACCCTGGGAATGGGTACAAGCTGTGCACAGTCCACTTCCTCCTCATCTTCTCTGACCAGCTTCAACAACTGGTCCCCTGCTGTACCATCCACCCAGTCTCCAGTAGTCGGAGAAGATGTCGGAGGGTTCTTTGGTCCTGCTGGCTCCAATGGCAATGGAGGTCCACTACTGTTCCAGAACTTTTCTCATCACGCTGGCCCTGGCTTCGGAGTAGGAGGTAGTTTCTCTCCACAGATTGGACCAGTTTCCCAACACCACCCTCCCACACCTCATCCCCAACACTACCACCCTCATGGGCAAGGTGTTCCCCAGCAGCACCGACGTTCCCCAGCTAGTCCTCATCAACCGCAGCCTTCCTTCCCTCCACATCCCCATCGTGGTGCGCCGTTCACACAGCTGCCCCACCTTGCTCCTACTCAGAACAAACCCCCCTCCCCTTGGGGAAGCTACCAGAACCCATCCACTCCCACATCCACCTCTTGGAGCCCGGGCGGCTATGGCGGCTGGGGAGGCACACAGGGAGTTCGAGATTACCGGCGGGGCTTAAGTGGAGGGATGACGGGTCTTAACTCCATCTCCCCACTGAAGAAGTCCTTCCCCAGCAACCAGGTAGATCATTGCTATAACTCAAACAGTAATTAACAATAGCAGATATTTGCATGGATATTGAAGTATTACATTTGTAAGAAACTCTGCAATCTATTCTACAGGTTCCCTCACAGAAGTTTCCTAGAAATACCTCTGGCATCAATCACAAGGGCTGGGTGGAGGACAGCGTGAGCCGCGGTGACAATGTTTATTCTTTCCAGGTGGGCATACACAGTAACATGATATTGTACAATGTTAAGACGATCCCTTATTATAAATTAACTATATTTTAATTTAGTGTCTTTTGTGAAACTGGCAACAAACCTGATCTGTTGTCCTTTTATGCTTGTAAATGGGGTTATGTTAATCCTGTTAAAAGTGCTCATCTGTGTCAAATGTAACAAATAAGCCTTTTGAGGAGAACGGGATACGTGACAGTCCAGCCAACTAAACGGATGAATTGATACTTATTGTGTGTGTGCGCTTGTGTCTTAGGTCTTATCTAGATCATTTGGTTAAATGAGAGCAGCCTTATCATCTGGGCTCATCACATGTCCTTCCTCTTGTCCTGATTTAAGACGTCTTGTGCTCATCTGCAGCTTTGCTTGCCCTCAACTGTTTTTAATAGACTCAAAAGTTCAGTTTTGTTTTTTTACGTCATGTTTTTGGTGAAATTTAAGGAGTCCTTTGATTCTGCAGCACCTTAAGTAGCCTTATTTTTCTGATACTTTTAAGATACGTTTTTATTTTTTTTTGATTTGCCGTGTTTTATTTAGTTATATTGGCTTGTCTGCAGTGTTGGCCTCATCTGTTATTTTTCTTTCGAATTAGCTCTTGGCATCAAAAGCACACTGAGAGATCTGTGCTGCCTTAAACGGTGAAGTGAAAAGCATTGAGGCTAATTGTTGTTTTCCTCTTTTATCAGGAGAGAACAAGGTCTTTCGATGGTTTCAGTATGCAATCTCTGGAGAACTCCCTGATTGACATTATGAGGGCTGAGCAGGATTCCTTAAAAGGTTGGTTCCCACACTAAGAACTCTAATTTGAATGAGTTTTCTCACTTTTGAAAGTAGACGGATATGGTGTTTCTGTCTGGAGATCACGTGACCAGCAGGAACTACAGTTTGCTTTATATTCAATGCGGGCAGTTTTAAAAAATATGTTCTGCTTTCAAGGGTGTTCACATTCAAGGCACCTTTATATGTATAGCACAGTTCAACAGCATGGAAACTGTTTTTAAGGGAAAAAAAAAATATCTGTAGACTTTGAGGTCAAAGGAAAGACCGTCAGGACTCTAGAAGAATTAAATAATGTATAGCTGAATATGCTAAATAACTGTGCTAGCCTGGTAGATCAGACCCACACCCAGAAAGAGGTAGGTCTGAAAGCGATCCATAGGGCCTCCCGATCCAACAGTCGCTTATCAAACTGCATTATTCAGGTACTTCGAGGGACGGAAACAAGTCAAAGGAGAGTGAGTTGTGTAGAAGAGTAAATTATACTTTTGCTGTAGCCCGTCAGAAAAGGGGCAAATAAATCTACCTTGCAAACGGGAAGATTTGAGTGCCGTCTTCTGTTCAGACGGCCGCTATTCCTCAACTGCAGCCATCTATGCTGTTTAGATCCAAATCACAATGTCACAGCTTGATTTGATTGGCTCCTTGACTTTTAAGTGTCGTCAATGAGCTATAGTGGATGGTAGGTAGATGTACCTGCAAACCAAATTTAAATGTGCGATCGGTACATCTAGATTTCTAAACTAGCATTGTCCTGAAGTTTAAAAAAAAAAAAATCATGCTCTTTGGCTTGATGTCATGCGGTACACCATTGATATAGGACTTAATTACCAACTTGTAATCTTTAAAGGAAGGGGGAAAAAGAAGGGGAATAAACACTCACAAAAGTGAGTTATAACATTACATTTTACACTAAATTTAACATAAAACATTGAATATGTGCTCTTCTGCCCACTGATATTGACTCGCATGAGACTCATTGACCATGACTGTGTGGAATAGGCCAATACTTCATAATCTTTATGCAAAATATGAATTATACGATTATAATCTATACAGTTTGTCTTTAATGCTGTTGCCTTAAGGAGTTTCACTCAGGAACTGCTTTTTTTACGCCCTATTCTCTACTCAATCACAGCTTGAAAATGAACATCCCGATGACTCTATAGGCACAATTTCTGTTGGTTCTGCAAAACTCTTGAGGTTATATACCTGTAAGATATTGTTTTGTCTCTCTGCTTTGGTGAAGTTGATGCGACATTTATTTAGCCATCAAAATACAATTTTTTTTCTTCTGAAACTGGTTATATACATTGTGAAAAAGAAAAATACAGCTTTGTTCACTTCTAACATTAATGTTTCAAGCCACAAAATAAACCAGTCCTTGCCAGGTTATAAATTTAAGTAAATGCAACACGAGACCACACAAAAAAAATCCCAGATCAGTCATTTCATGAAATTTAAAAAAGGTAACAACAATGGAGAAGCAGTTTAACTCGTAGACTCGTGTTTTACATGTTATCAAAGTTTTTTTTCCTCCCCTCTCTCTCCTCCATTTGGAGAAAATGTAGGTCTCCTGTTGTTTATGAGGTAACCTCACATTATTGAGATTTGAAGGTTTTTGTTCATAAACAGTTCTGACACTTCAATTTCAGACCTCATCTGGATTGGGATGAACATTGCCATTGCATCACCTTGATTATTTCAAAGCACACTCTTTTCCATGAAGTGCTTCAGCGGTATGGCTTAGTTTTTTTGTTAAATAATGCTGCATTGTAATATGATGCATGTTGATGATCATCAGAATTCATCTTTACCTAATTCATTAAGACCTGTATAGGACTTATTTTAGAACTAACCTGTACTATATTTTTCATGGCTGCCTTTCAACAAGCCAAGCTGTTTGTGGAAAAAGCGAGTCCACCTGTGCTGCTTCCATGGGAATATATAGGTTAAGTAGTCGGCAGGTGCTGCTAATCAAGTATACTTCATTAGTTGATTATCAGCAAGAGTCAGCACCTCCTATAAATAGAGGTTTTGGCAGTTTGCTGCTCGGGTGGAGCAACACAGCGTTTAGTAAAGACATGAACAGTGACGTTATAGAAACACTTATTTTATTCTTTTTTTTTTTTTTTTTTTGAAGGTGTTTCCAGGACAAAGCCTGGCCTTGTTAAAACTGCAAAATGTATTCAGTTCAACACAACTTTTTGTCCCGAAGGCAATTCAGTTTGAAGGGAATAAACAGTCCAAGTGCTACACAGACAGCAGTAACACTTAACCATATAATGACACTGTCAGAGATGAGCCACAGCCACCGTCTTATGGCCTCCTGAAGATGGACATGTGCTCGGGGTGTAAAATAAGTGAATAGTAATATAACAGATGAAAATATAACAATCGGGAATGAAGGATTGTTCCCACATCAGTTTATCTAGGTTTAAAAGTCTTTATAACAGAGGGGGATAAAAGATCTGCAGTAACATGCTGTTCTTCTAAGTGCAGCTTTAAAACGTCTCCCTGAAGACATGAGCTGAAAGCTCGCAGTTAGGACGTGGTCATGTTGCTCAATATCCCGAGCTTTCTTGACAATCCTTCTGTCCCAGAGGGAGGGAAAGTCTTCTGCTAGACCCCAATTATTTTGAAACACGCCTTCACAATGAATTTGAATTGAATTCCTTTTTCAAAAGACGAAAGTGGAGATGTTTGACCACAATGCACAGTAAAACGCCTGCTAAAAACCAAACATGGCACATTGGACAAACGCCGCATACAAACTGTCAAGTATGGTGGTGGAGGTATGATCTCAAAGTATGTGTGGATCTCTGTCAGACAGATTACAATGGCTGACAACAGAAGTGCAAAAAAAAAAAGAATCAGGCTCTTGCTAGTCCAGTCAAGGTCCAGCTCTGTCGGTTGAAATGCTATGGTAGAACATGAAGAGCGATGACCACAAACAGATTTCTGCAAATTTCAAACTGAGGCAATGTTGTAGGGTAAAAAATAGTGGTTCAAAATTCCCCTTGACGACAATCGGTTATGTACCGCTACATTCATTGCTCCTAAAGGTGGCTCTACAAGCTGTTGAATCATGAGCTAATTAATTTTTCACACACTGCTTCTGTACGTGGGCTTAGTTTTTGTTGAATAAATAATGATCTGGTGTCATGTCACATGTTGTTCGTCTTTGGCAATTTTTTTAAAAACCTGGTAAGGACCAGATGATCTTCCTCACCCCGAATGTCCTGATATGTAAAACCTAAGAATTGAAGGGCTGCTTTCTTTTTCTCACGTGAATGCATTTATTACTAGATCCAATTTAGTCGATCGCCGTTGCAAAATCTTATCTTGAAGGATGACGCATGTTTGGTTGTCATCAGAATGATAGAAAGCTGTTTATGTCTGTCTGGAAATGACTCAAGTCTGTAAACTGGTTGCATCATTTCATTTATTTATTCGTCTAATGCCGCGCTTTGTTCGAACTTGTTCTAGTATATTACAATAAAATGTACTGCATGATTTCAACAAGCCATTTTTGAAATGAGTTCCTTTTTGTATTGAGAAGAAACTCACTTCACTTGGAAGTCCTTTCAATCCTTCATATTCTGAGGCTCCCACATTAAAATGTTTTTTTTTTTTTTTAATGTTTTGATAGATTTTATTAAATCCATTTAGGACTCTTCATCCTTCCTCCCCAGGGTGGAGATGTCCCTCTATCAGTGCCTGCCAAATCTGGATAAAAATGGCAAATGTTTAAGGACCCTTTCTGTCATTTCAGGATGGCTAATATTTTTTTTTTATTTTTTTTTTATGAGGTAATAAAACGGGAAGCAAAACTTAAGTGTCTGGGATGGCACATAATCACTCTGAATCTCTAGTGGTGGAAGGTGGGTGCTTTTATTTAAAGAACATGAAACAAAGAGTGCGTTCTGTCCATTAATTACTGAGTAATGGGAGGAACTGCTTTAAGTTTGTAAAAAGTGCAAATAAATTGCACCAGTTTATTTTAAATGGAAATGGTGTCCATCTCAAGTCAAGTGTTTATTTTATTTTTTAAATGTATGACTTGGATGTATAATTGTTTAATGGTTTGACATAGTTTTCATGTGTGTGTGTGTTTGTGGGGGTGGGTGGTTTTTTTTTTCAAATCAATTTTAAGAATTGTTATGTTTTTTTACATGCAGCGAGAAGTTATGGCAGAAGACGAGGTAAAGATTATGTATTTTGATCTATTTTTTTTTTTTTTTTTTAAATCATTTGTTCTGCTTTTCAATGCTTTAAGGGATCACACTTGTTAACCTGCCACCTTAAAATTAAGTTTCCTATCAAGAGCCAATTGTGATTTGTTAAACTTTTTACCTAGACATCAATAATTCCTATATTCTTTTTTTCACCTCCTTTTCCTCCATTTCAAAATATTGTCCTTCTTTAATCTCATTTGTAATGAGCCAACATGTGTGATCCTGGTATTTCTGTCCATCAGGGCATTCGTCTCTGTTCCCCATGGAAGATGAGCGCCCGTTTGGGGAGGATGAGTCAGGTGACCAGGGGCTTACTGGCCTCGGGTCGGCCCACTGTTTCCCTCTCCTCAATGGTGAACGTGTGGAACGTTATTCCCGCAAGGTGTTTGTTGGAGGTCTGCCCCCAGACATAGATGAAGGTGAGGATCATATGATTTTTGGAAAACTGACTGCCAACGGTGCCACATATATTCATGTTGCACTTTTGTGGCTTTTTAAAAGTTTTTCTTGGTTTACATAGCGGTTATAAATCAGTTTATAGCTACCATTTCCTGATTTTTAATGCAGACCCCTCTCCCCTTTTTCAGATGAAATTACTGCAAGTTTTCGCCGGTTTGGTCATTTATTTGTCGACTGGCCCCACAAGGCAGAGAGCAAGTCTTATTTTCCACCAAAAGGTGAGACGAGTAATCCTAACATTTGTATTGCTTTTTTTTTTTTTTTTTTTACCTCATTTGGGTGCACACCCATTGTCTCACTTCCGTTCAATTCAAAATACTTAGTTTGCTTTCCCCTCAGGGATTCATAAGCTTGTGTTGTGTTTCCAGGATATGCATTCTTGCTGTTTCAAGATGAGAGCTCTGTCCAGGCCCTGATTGATGCTTGCATTCAAGAGGATGGCAAGCTTTACCTGTGCGTCTCCAGCCCCACCATCAAAGACAAGCCTGTGAGTGTGTGCGTTTGTTCTGCTGCTAGTCTGTACGCTTGTTACCCATTTGTCCCAGCAATGAAAATACCAAATCAAATTGAATATCTATTGTTTTGGTAGAATGTTTCATAAAGGAGGGTCTGATTAGGAGACGCTCATTTTATTTTTTTATTTTCCTGTTTTGTCACATCCCTGCTTTTATAGGTCCAGATCCGACCCTGGAACCTTAACGACAGTGACTTTGTAATGGATGGCTCTCAGCCACTGGACCCCAGGAAGACCATCTTTGTAGGAGGAGTTCCTCGTCCCTTACGTGCAGGTGCATACTTGAGAGGATCCCTTGTTGCATTTTAACCATTTAAACCAACCTGACTAAACTATTGCTTGTTGCTACTTCAGTTGAGCTTGCCATGATCATGGACCGTCTGTATGGGGGAGTTTGTTACGCCGGGATTGACACAGATCCTGAACTTAAGTATCCAAAAGGCGCAGGGAGAGTGGCTTTTTCCAATCAGCAAAGCTACATAGCAGCCATTAGTGCCCGATTTGTTCAACTGCAACACGGGGAGATTGATAAACGGGTGAGTTGATCTGATGACAGCAGCTCCACATTTATCCTACAAAAAAAGAAATTGGTTTTAAAATATGAATTTCCACATTTCCAACATGCTGCAGTTCACCCAACTGTCACCTCTCTCCCTTCAGGTGGAAGTGAAGCCATATGTCCTGGATGACCAGCTGTGTGACGAATGCCAGGGCACTCGTTGTGGGGGGAAGTTTGCTCCTTTCTTCTGCGCCAATGTGACCTGTCTGCAGTACTACTGCGAGTACTGCTGGGCCGCCATCCACTCTCGGGCCAGCCGCGAGTTCCACAAGCCGCTGGTGAAGGAGGGAGGCGACCGGCCGCGACACATCTCCTTCCGCTGGAACTGAGGCGAGAGAGGGAGCCGGCGCAGGATCGGGGGAGGGACTGATCCGTTAGGGAGGGAGTATGGGTTGTGATATGAAAATAAATGCACTTTTCTTTTAAGTTAAAAAAAAGAATAATTTATTTTTTTATTTTATTTTTTTTTAATTGGGCCTTCTAAAAGAAGCAAATGCTAAGAAGAGTGAAATCCCATTTTTGTTTTGACTTTAAGTGTGCATGAGCATATGGATGCATTAGATTTAAATTTAGATGCTTCGTTTCTTTACTTGACTGTACTTTTTTGTTATGGGCTGGCGATACTGCTTACATTTGTTAGTGACATAATTAAATAAGGTTCATTATACGAGAATCAGTATATGAACTATGGAAGTTGGGTTTAAGAAGGGTGCATTTCCTTTTTTCTTTTTATTCTTTTTGTTTTTTGCTTGCAGGATTGGAGAACAACTGTACCATTTACCAAAGTTTGAGTGAAAATGATTGGAACTCTGTTTCAGATGGAGTGATTGAGTTTTTCAAACAACTTGTATAGCATCTGGCCACGTCACACAAAACAAAATCTCCCCTCAGTTCGGCACACATTTAGACTTGTTTGTTTGACAAGAGGTTTTTAGATCTTGGTTTAAAAGTCAACACTTTGTAACCAGAAGGGGCAAACCAAAGACTGGCCTAAACACATCGTCAAAAACAGTTTTTGATCTGGGGGTTTTCAGGATAATGTCCTCTCGTTGTATGACAGAGGAAAGGCTGGAGTTTGGGTTTGTGGATTTCAGCTGATAAAGACACAGCCCTCCGGGCTCAGGTATTGGCAGTAGTATTTATTCACTTTATATCATCAGGGATATTAGCACTGGAAGCTAACATGCTAACGTAGTAGTAACTGATGGGAATGCACAGTCCAGTCTCCCTGAGCTGTCCTCATGGTTTACCACTGCACGCTCTGCTGTGACTGGAGCTTCTATGACAAGGGTTGAGGTTGGATACGGTTGTAGCTAAAATTTGCTGTCACAGAGATAAAGATATTATTTTATACATGGCCTGCTGAGTTTTGTACAGTGTTTTATAGCTGATTATTTTGTCATGAACATATATACATTTATTATGCACTACTTTTTCTAAATATTTTTTTCAATAGTCATTTTAGGCACATTTTTCACAAATGGGAGAACTCCTTTTGCAATACCTCATTTTTTTCACTTGTGAAAAATAATTTTGTACCTTTTGTTACTAAGAGATCTGCATTTATGGTAAACTTAATTTAAAAATAAATATTAATATAATTTTCAATTAGCTTTTATATATTTAAGTGCTGGTGAATCTGAAAATTGTCTGGTGCATTAGTGTGATTCTGTGGATTAAAAAAAAAAATTACTAAGTTTAAAAAAAAAAAAAAACTAAATAAAATAGGCTTTTTATTAGCCGGTCATATACAGATTCTCCTTGGTCCTAACAAACATAATTACCGGATCATAAGGCATGGCAAGATCTTTCTAAAATGATTTGATAGTCTTGACAATATAATCTGATTTTGCTCCTAGATGTAGTAAATAAGGTTATCATAAGGTGTTTTTTTTTTTATTTTTTGAAATTTTATTTCAAGCTTTGGTCATGTGAAATTTTCCCTTCTACCACTGGACTGGATATCAGCAGTTTGTATATTTAGAGCCTCTTTCTGGGACTGCCTGTAAGTTCTACTTATTCTTGGCATGCATAAGAGTTAACATGGCTAGTGATAATGCAGGACCTAATGTAATGCACTAGATCTCTTTTGTCCCTTTTTCGTTAAATTACCTTTTATCTTTTTGAGATTGCCTCTCTTGTAGCCTCTCCTTAGATGATGGAGTCTGCCTTCCTCACACAGTCATGAAGTTTATGCAATATACACCCTTGGCAACACTTTTTGGATGTGTTTTGTAATGTAGAGGACACTCAGTAGGAACTAGGTGAGGAGACTTGATCACTTGACCCCATTTGTGATGTGGCATGCTTTGGGACATAACCTGAATGTGATTTAATGTTGCAAGTTAACTTTGAGCCATTATGTGCAATACTTATTCTTTCCATGAACAGTTCTCCGCAGTCTGAGTCCTTCAGTCCGTATAAATCATGCAGTCTTCTTCACTTTTGTTTCCTGCTGTTCATGCTGACGTCTGCAAAAAGGAAAAAAAAAAAATATGTGGATTTATTTTTTAAACATTAGTTTTGTGCTTACTTATTTTGCTACTACCATGCTACTGTGATTGAAGACATTGTATATACTAGGTCGATGATGTATTTAGCATTTGCTATATTTTCAATTGAAATGTAAAACTATTATTTTGATCAGAATTTTTGGTTATTTTTTGGGGTGACGTGTTTAACTTGTTGATGTGTCTAGTTTTTCTAATTGCTGTAATGTGCTCCACGTTTTCACATGAAAACAATATGTCTGTTTAGTATTACTTGATTGCAAAATTTCAATAGTTTTTAATTGAATGCTGGGAAGGTTGTATTTATTAACTTTTTTTTTTATACCTGATTTTGATTTTTATTAAGTCATTTCACATGTATATGTAAGTTCCAATTTTTATATTTTCTTCCTGATTAATTTCCGCTCTAATGCAGAAGTCAGTTTTTTATAGTTGGTTTGTAGAAATGAAGTAAAACAAAGATCTAATGTCTCATTCATTTGCTGCCAACTGTTTGTAACTGTATGCATACATCTGAAGTATTTGTAATGTGAGATGTTGAATGAATAAAACAGCTGTGAGGAAGAAAACCTGTCTGATATTTTTGAAAATAATTCTGTTTTTAATTTTAATTGGAGGCATTTGTTAATTGATGTGAGAACTGAAAGCTTTCTAGTAAATGGGAAAAGTTGCCTTTTGTTGTTTAACATCTGGTGGGTTAAATTGGGTCAGAGGTATTTATAGGCTCAGTTATATTTCAGAGCTTATTTTAGCTCACCCAAACCCCTTCTGTTTTAGTTTTAAAGACTATTTGGTACAATTAGATTACAGTGCATTTGGAAACTCTTCAGAGAGCTCTAAATAAATGAACAATTTTTGGAGGGGGGTTCTATGCATTAATCTAATCCATGGTTTTGGTAGGGAAACAGTGAAACATCCCCATTTCCTTGCATGTTTGTCCTCTTTATGGCTCTCATTACTGCCTCATCTGTTGTCTGGAGTCCTGCTTTCACAACCTGACTGGTAACCATGTGTACTTAACTGAATGGTGTTTGTGAAATCAAGCCTAAAGGTGGTAGAGGTTTCCATGGAAAATTCCCCATGGATTATTAAATAAAAGGCATCTGGAGGGAGGATTCAAAAGACATCTGCAGTATTTCAAGTGTTTAAATGCAAAGCAGTCTCCATTACTCCCATTTTTTTTTTTTTTTTTAAAGGAGGAAAAAGTTTGGAACTGCAAAGAGACTCGCCAAATATGGACTTCCGGGAAATTTCAACAGTCATGATTGCACCATTCCACCTTTAAGCTTTTAGGATGGAATTGGAAGCCTTTCACAAAAGCCCTGACAGTTACACATTAGCCAACATCAACTTTCAACAAGATGTAATCCTCAGATGTGTAAAAACAAATGTCCAGTAATGATTTGTTGCCACTCTCAACCAACAATGGCCCGGTTTCCCAGATCAGTTAAGTAGTTCTTAACAGTTAAGTAGTTCTTTCACAGGCTCCTTAAGATGGTTTGAAAGAAGTCTTTCGCTGTTAAGAACTACTTAACTGATCTGGGAAACCGGGCCAATGGCAGTTTCATCCTGATAGAGGAATCCAGTTGCATAACTAGTCATGAAATCAGTAAAAAGGATATTTTTTTTCTTCACATTTTACTGTAATAAAGTTGTATTTAGGCCATATGTCAGGTTTTGGATTTAAAAATACAGGAAATTTTCCTGCCGCTGTCCCACAGGCCCAACCGACGTCCAAGGTTACATTTTATGACAGATTTAGGAGAAATCCAAAATAACTACCTGTCAACCACTTAGAAGCTACAATTATGTCCTCATAGGCTGATAGGACGACCTTTGTTGACACTGAAATGCTGTGTACTTCCTATGTATGTAGTTCCTATAATAGAACCTAAATGAAAACACAATGGGGAATTAAAGCACATTTATTTATTTTAAATATTTTCAGTTTACTGTATACACATTGGTTGTCTTCAAGTGAAACATTTACGTTTTCATTTAATTTGTCATTTTGGCTCTCTGGCATTCACTGACTGATGACACAGACCCATGTTTCTGTATTTTCTCTTTTGGAAAGTAAATTTGGTTTCCCATTTTTAGAGATATTTACACCAAGACTTATTTTTTGTCAGAAATATCTTCTCTCGTTACATCCATCCATCTCTAATTTGTTGTTCGGAGTTTGCTCCCGTTGTCGCCACTAATCTCGCGAGAACTGCCACCCAGGCTACAGCAGGTGGCAGTTCTCGCGAGGCTAGTGACAATTCAGTTTGCAGTTTTAAAATTATTATTATTATTATTAAACGGGAAATTTAGGGGAAAATACTAATACGGGAGGACGCGGGAAAGAGAGGTAAACCAAACCCGGCCAAAACAGGAGACTTGACTAGGTATGATTTAGGGTGAGGAAAAATGTAAATCATTTTTACAACTCAGATATAAAGTGTGGAAATATCAAACATGAGACTTCCAGTTCATGGAGTTTACTCTCTTTTTTCTTCTTCTTCTTTATTGAACACAATATAACAACATAGAACAGTAATTAAACGTCTTCTTGTAAGGATGATAGTATACTTAGTAGACATAATATGAGATGCTGTCAAATGTAGAGCTATATAGAAAAACAATTAACTATATATTGAAATAAAAGACAAACAGGGATTTTTATAAAGTGCAAACTTAAAAGTATCACAGTATTTAAAATCAGGCAAACAAAAAGAGGAGCAAGGACTGAGGCATGCATAAAAAAGCAGAAAACAAGATACTGTATATCGTCACAAATCTTTATAGCCATTTTGTTGGAGTCTATTTTTCTTAGGGATAAGAAGAATAATTTAAAATCATTTAAAGACCAATCAAAGGAGGGTTTGCTATTCCTCCACTTACTACAATGAATATGATATTTACGCATGAGAATAACTATATTTATTATGTCAGATACATTCGACTTCAAGTTATCTATATAGAAAAAAATATGAGAGATATCAAAGACTGTCCTCTATTCTAAGTAGTAGCCAGTTTCTTAATTCTAACCAAAGGTTTCTGGACACAGGAAACAGGAAAAAAATATGTTCTAAAGTTTAATCTGCTACTTTACAGAAAGCACATTGATCAACTTCGAACTTGAATCTTTTTTTCACGAATTCTGCAACAGGGTGCACTTTATACAATATTTTAAAGTGAGTTTCCTTAATCTTTGGGGAAATGGACCATCTAATATATTTAGAATGAGCTTTTATCAATATAGACAGTTATTTTTTCATTCTCTTGAGGTTTAAATCCTCGGTTATAATCATAAAATACTATTGATTTCCAGGCAGCATTAATCACTTTGTTATTACACTTATTATCATTCAAGTTACACTCGTTAATTGCCAATTTTGGTAGTATCGATTTAACACTTGAACATAACAAAGTATTTTTGATTAATTGAAGGAGTGAGATGGGAATTGCTTTACAAATCTTATTAGATTCCCTCTGAGTACAATTTATTTTATATTTTTCTAACCAAGCCCTGTAGTCCAAAAGACCTCCATCAGAATCCATCATATCTTTTACAAACAAAATTCCTTTCTCATACCAGTCTCTCTTAAATATTGATTTTCTATTTATGGAGTTTACTCTCTGTTCCCTCAGTATTGCTGAATGACAACCAGCAGGTTCCGGTGTTGTGCCAAAAAGTGATTGCCTGCCAGAATCTGATTTCTTCTGATTTCTGGCCGCGGGAGCGCGCACAGCAGCCTGTTGAGCGATAGCGCTAAAACGTCAGATTTTCAGATTATGAAGCTCAAGAATGAGATCAAGTCATATTTAGGCAGAAACAACCTTTCATTAACTGTATTTGGCCTTCAATCAATTTTTGTCAGGTAAAAAGACCCATTTTCAGGGGAGAAATCAGATTCTGGCAGGCAATCAGTTTTTGGCACGACACCGGCAGGTGAAATCAGCTGCAGCTGGGACGAGCGCCCCCTGCTGGCTGAGCGCGGGAGTGGAGCTCAGGTTCACCTGCGTCTCAGGAGCAAAGATGCCTCGACCGGACTCATGTCAGAGAAAGCAACCTCAACTGGACCAGGACGATACCGAGACCGAGTCTCGGCGAGACAAATGCGGCAAAAAGCCCCGCGAAATCAAGAGAAGACTCTTGAAAGTCAAATATCCCAACTTTAGACACGGACTTCTGGCGAAGAAAACACCGACGACATGGATGATGGGGGCAAATAAACCCAAGAGCCCTGCGGACCAAGGACAAGAAACGCAGTGTAATTTTAATTGTGGGACTATAAATCTACTTCTTTTTAATTTATAGGAGAAGTAATCAAAACAGTTGACATAGCCTGCTAGGATGCTTGGCGTGAGGCTAAAGCGTAAATTATGGTTCCGCGTTAAATCGACGCGTAACCTACGCCGTAAGGTACGGCGTAGGGTACGCGGCGACGTCACCGTACGGTGCGTGTTGCTCTGCGTTGGTGTAACGCGGAACCATAAATCCTCCTTAACCTGTAACATTACTCTAGGGTTGCCACCTTTCAGAAATAGAAATAAGGGACGCCCCGTTTCAGCAGTGCAGGTGCCAAAAAAAGGGACATCCCCAAAACTTCTGCATAGAAATGTATAATTTTAATAATTTATAAATTTAATAATTTTAAAAACAAAATGCTTTGATTTAAAGTTTAAAGTGCCTTAATAGCATTGAACTTGCATAACAGTACAGACAGACAACCATACAGAGGTGGACAGAGTACTCGACCCCAGTACTTGAGTAAGAGTACAAATACTACTGGTCAAAATTTACTCTGTTACAAGTAAAAGTAGCTCAGTCAAAATATTACTCGACTAAGAGTAGAAAAGTACTTGCTTTTAAAGGTACTTAAGTATCCAAAAGTAAATGCTTTTAAATTTACTTTAAGTAAAAGTAAGAGTAAGAGTAAATTTCTTATTTTCCACATCAGTAAATTACTATATTTTTTCTAAATTAATTTAAGGATCTTTTAACTTTTGTTTCTGAGAATTAACTCTTTGAAACCAGCTGCACTGATGTGCTGCTTTTAGAACCACAATGTTATATAAAACATCCAGAAACACCAAAAACAAATCAAATGAATGGGATCATAAGAGGACAGCAGATGATGCAGAGTTTATTAACAATCATGAACTGAAACCAAATGAACCTGCACCATCCAACTAAGTCTGGATCCCCCTCAAAGACCACTGCTTTACAAAAAACTACATCTCTGCTTTCAATAACTCAATGTTGTAGCCATTGTTGCGGCTCTGTCTTGACAAACGCAGGCTACTTTGGCGGTATCGTTTTGAGGAGGCTTGACGTATTTCCGCTTTACGTACATCGCAGTGGAGAGCGTGCACTGTGATAGGTCTCCTCCTTTGACAAAAACAGCTTGTGTCCAATAGGATTTTAGGGAAGAAGAAAAAAGAGCAGACCTGAAAGTAACGAGTACTTTTCAGCCTTCCTAGAAATGTATTGGAGTAAAAGTAAAAATATTTGTCTTGGAAATTTATTCAAGTAAGAGTAATAATTACCAAAGAAATCTAATACTCAAGTAAAGTACAAATCCTCTGGATATGTACTTAAGTACAGTACTCAAGTAAATTTACTCCGTTACTGTCCACCACTGCCTTTCAGAAATAGAAATAAGGGACGCCCCGTTTCAGCAGTGCAGGTGCCAAAAAAAGGGACATCCCCACAACTTCTGCATAGAAATTTATAATTTTAATAATTTATAAATGTAATAATTAAAAAAAAAAAATGCTTTGATTTAAAGTTTAAAGTGCCTTAATAGCATTGAACTTGCATAACAGTACAGACAGACAACCATATAGCAACTGAAATAGCCTCCTATGCTATGTATGTCCACATCAGCCCAGATGTAGAATATAGATACAGGTGAAGGTCGGAAAATTAGAATATGGTGTAAAAGTTAATTTATTTCAATAATTCAATTTAAAAGGGAAACTAATACATTACATAGTCTCATTACATGCAAAGCAAGATGTGTTAAAGATGTGTTCTTTATTTGTTATAATTTGGATGATTAAATTGTTTATTGATTTCATAATATAGAGATTTTTTATTTAGGGGTTTCATAAGCCATAATCACCAAAATTATAACAAATAAAGGCTTGAAATATCTCACTTTGAATGTAGTGAGAAATAATATATTTGTTTCACCTTTAGTTGAATTTACTACGAATTAAGTTTTATTCAAATATAAGTATATTCAAATTTTCCGACTTTCACCTGTATATTATGACATCAATAAATAAGAGCATAATATATGTCCGTATTGGTTCAATACGGAACGCAACTTTTAATTCCCAATTACGTTACAATTCCGTATTTCAAGGGACGGGTGGCAAGCCTAGATATGACAGACAAGGGTAATCTTTATGTGAAACATAAAAAAGTCTGGCAAACTACTAAAAATTGCATTTTATCGCTTAAGGAAACTTTATTTTGAATGTAACTGTCTTGTTTCCTGCGGTCACCTGATGGTCAAGCCTTCAGAGGAAACCCCGAGGATGACGCTTGAGTTCAATTCAATTCAATCTAATATAGCGTCTATTACAACAGAAGTTGTCTCTAGGATCTTTCCAGAGACCCAGAACACTGAACCCAGAGCAATGATTACATAAACATAAACTTTGGCAGGTAAAAACTCCCCTAGTGGGAGAAAAACCTTAAGCCAGACAGTGGCAAGGAAAAACTCCCCTTTAGGAGGAAGAAACCTTGAGCAGGACCTGGATCATGAGGGGGGATCCTCCTGCTGAAGACCAGCTGGGCTGAGCAGGAAAAGAGAGATCAGACTGAAAACAGAGAGAATGAAGAACAGAAAAAGGAGAGACATAGACACTATGGCGGACTGGTTCACTACAGGGATGACTATACGAGCAGATGTAGACAGCAGACACTGCGGTGTCAGAGGGAAGGACTGCAGGCATCTATAGATATCCATAACTATTATAGTCTTGTTCTATAGCTGCAGCTATGACTACTGACTCTAACACACTAGAGTTTACACTAGGAATGGGCGATATTTTACCGTTCACGATATACCGTCAAAAAAATTCCCCACGATAAGAATTTGTCATCTCGCGGTAAAAATGATAAATTCCCATTGATGACGTTTTTGTGTAAAACTGATTTATGGTTCTGCATTAAATCCATGCACAACGTGAAGGAAGGAAGGAAGGAAGGAAGGAAGGAAGGAAGGAAGGAAGGAAGGAAGGAAGGAAATGAGCCAGAAAGAAAGAAAGAAAGAAAGAAAGAAAGAAAGAAAGAAAGAAAGAAAGAAAGAAAGAAAGAAAGAAAGAAAGAAAGAAAGTAAGATGAGCCTGAAAGAAAGAAAGATATGAGCCAGAAAGAAAGAAAGAAAGAAAGAAAGAAAGAAAGAAAGAAAGAAAGAAAGAAAGAAAGAAAGAAAGAAAGAAAGTAAGATGAGCCTGAAAGAAAGAAAGAAAGAAAGAGAAAGAAAGAAAGAAAGAAAGAAAGATAAATTCCCATTGATGACGTTTAGTAGCATTCAGTATTCTTTTAGAGCAGTGATTTAGGGGCTCCAAAGACTGAATGTGGTGATAGATTTATAGTTAAAAAGGTGGAGTTGAATTGGTATTTTTTTATCGTCATTTTTATCGTTATCGGGATAAATGCCAGAAATTATCGTGATACATTTTTTAGTCCATACCGCCCATCCCTAGTTTACACTAACTAGAGGTTTACAAACACTAACTATAGGCTTTACTAAATAGAAAGGTTTTAAGTTTACTTTTAAAGGTGGAGGTGGTGTCAGCCTCCTTAACCCAGATTGTTTTTGTTGTGTTTGTGTCTCAGGTGCTGCCACGCCCCCTGCCCGCCCCAACGGAGACGTTTTCTCTTTCTCCCAAAGATCTGACACCCAAACGACCACTAAGAAAGGAAAGGTATGCAGGGTGTAGTGAGTACTTTCACAGAGAGAGATCAGGGGAACATTTTTGATTTAAGAGAATTTTATTTAAACTCAAAAGTTGTTTTGCTAATCTGTAGTTTGGTGACAAAGAAACCAGGTAAGGTGCTTTCCTGGATTGTACAGGAGCTGTGTAGATCACAAACTGCATGTAATACATGTAAATATAGTATCATTTACACTTAAAAGGATACATTTGATCAGACAATATTAAAGGAAACGTGCCTTTTTCTTTTCTTTTGGAGGTCTTGAGGAAATGTCTAACATGTTTTGGTCAAAATATCATAGCATAAAGTGTTAGATAACATATTGTCTCACAAATATTCAGATGATGGTTCAACCTTAAATCTGAAAAATTGGATTCATATGGGAAAAGAAAAGCAAAGATGAGCAGAAGATCTCGACTCAAAAAATGCATAAGAAGACCACTGAAAATCTTTAAAAACAATTTTCCTCAAAGATCGCAAGGAATTTGCACATTTTTCCTTCTACAATGACTCTGCGGGGAACTTCAATGCAGAAAAGGCAAGGATACCGACCTAATGTTGACCCCACAGTTGTTTGCACCGCTAGTTTAACCTGCGGCGGAAGGTTATCCGTTTATCAGTTGTTGTGTCCTCAAAAAATGTCACTTTTGCCACCAGAGGTCTCTTTTTCTTCACATTGCTTGAACCCTGCAGACTAATTTTGTTAATGTGTGCCCTTACTCAGATCCATGCAAGGAAATGCCTCTAAATTAAAGACCGACAGGCAAATACATATTTATTGTGCTTTTATTCACCAGAATCAACACACAGTACAGAAACATGCACACACATGCAGCCTTTAGTGCTGTTCATTTTAGTATGATAATTATAATCATGTTTCTGCTCATAATTCTTGACTTCGTTGTTAAATTACACTATCCTTAGACAGAGTTTAGTATCTCATCCAGGATATTTCATGTAATCGCAAATTACCCTTAAGGTACCATTAATGATCACTGAATCTGGAATAAACAGTGAGATCAAATCCTCAGCATTTGTTCAAACACTTAAATGCCATAAGGATTCACTATAAGTATTTGATTTATAACGGTAGTATGGATTATAGTGGATTAAAAATACATTTTTTCATTTAAAACAATGGATTGGTTTTATGGTTTGAAGCACTGTCAGACAAATACAACACTGAGCTGCTTTCAATGAAAAATATG
Organism: Cololabis saira; assembly: GCF_033807715.1. Lineage (NCBI taxonomy): Eukaryota > Metazoa > Chordata > Actinopteri > Beloniformes > Belonidae > Cololabis > Cololabis saira. Next base: position 19,581,793 of record NC_084593.1, read on the forward strand.
TAAGTTATTAAGAAAATAAAAGGAATTAAATGTAAATGTAAGAATACTGTATCTTTTTTCCATATCATCCCAACTTTTTCTAATTTGCTGCTGTATAATTACAGTATAAGGAAACATAGTTTTAGTTTTATGCTACAACTTGTCCCCTACTCTCCCTCATCGACGCAGGTGTTTTTTTGTGTTCTCCTTACTAATGGATACAAATACTCTTTCATGACCTCTCTTTTATCTTTCTTTATGGGAATATAAACACAGGCCAAGCTTTCAGTTCTTCGGACCATCTCCAGGATGCTGGAAGAAAACCAGCTTATCAGGCAGAGACTTGCTTCCCTCAGCCAGACCAACTGAGTGAGCAGATTCCTCACTGCACTCGTCTCAAGCGCTTCTCATCACTCTCACTTACTGGATACTTTACTTCTTAAGCTGGGGCGTTTAAACCTGTGTTAAAGCAAGGTAGAGCTTTGTAGCGCTTATAGCAATCTGCCAATAAATGTATTTACTTAATACGACAGTTAAACAGTAAGTGTCATTTTATTTAAGAATATATGGCAAGATATTTAAGCTGTAACTGAATTTGGCCTGACATCTTCATGGACTTGGGAAGATGTTTGGCTGTTATGGATCCATGCAGTGACTCTGTATGGTTTGTTGCCTTTGTAGTTCATTGTTCATTGTAAATCTTTCCTGTTTTAGCAGTTCAATAAACAACATCGTAATGTGTCCAAACGCTTTTGTTCTCGTCAGCAGCAGCGCTGCCCCCTCTTTGCAGAAACTGGCAGATCTTTTTTGATCCACCAGGGCGCGCTCACCTCCAGTTTCACTCTGGTTCGGTTGTTTGCACAAAGCAGGAACATTATCCAACAAATCAAGAAACTTCGACATGTTTAAACTGCTGTACTGTACATGGTCCAACACAATTCTGCATTCATTATACATATAAACCTAAATTTTTCATTATAAAAAAAGACAAAATTAATTAATTATTTTTCAGCTGTTTTCATTTAAAGTACTTCTAGTTAATCTGCTTCTATTAATAGTTTTAGATTCAGTGTTTTTTTTTTAACCTCATTAGATTTGACAGTAAATAAGGTGCCAAAATCAGCTATATAACAGTCAATTATGGAATGTTCAAAAAACATTTTCTCGTACACTATATTGGATTGGCATTAATATTGTTCATGAAATTATATAATTTTTAATCATTTTTGAGCAATTGTGTTCAAAACGAATAAGTGGGGAATAGATCTGAACTTCCAGTAAAGGGTTAAAGTTGAATTTTTTTAAACAATATTTATGTTGGTAAGTCAGCGTGAAAGCAGCACATGGCTGTGATTACTGTAACTGTGAAATAAGTGCTATTAAATTGTGGAGTCGGATAATTTAATTCAAATTGTTCTGCAGTTTTTGAATGGTTTGATTAACGAGCTTCACTGAATGTGTTCAAAGGCCAGTGGTTTTATCATCTCTGCCCAGAACATAACATGTTAGCCTGATCAGACTTCTCAGTAAAAGTGAGAAAATATACAGGATAGCTCTCGTTTCTTCATGGAGAAGCTTTTGGTCTTCATTTGATATATGGAGTGCATTTATAAAGATTTATATCTTTTATATCCACCACTCTAAGTGCTCGACACTAAAATCCACATTCATCCATTCAGCACCCTGTTAGTCTGTGGAGATCTGGACAGATATATCTTTTTACTTAGTCTAGGGAGTGTGTTTTCTATCACACTGGTGAATGCATCTAAAGCAACGTAGGTCAGAGTCTCACCCAAGGACACTTCAACACTTGGGCAGCAAAGCCAGGATTTAAAAAGGCAACTTTCAGGTTCACAGATGACTTCTCTCCTTCCATCCTTTTACTAAACATCTCGCAAAGACATTTGTTGTAGCTTTATGGCAGGATTACCTACTGCAGACCACCTCATAGCAAACAAATGCTGTGAAACACGTTTCATGTGCACCAGTCTTTTTAAAACACGTTTGAGGAAGTTTGGAAAGATCTGCACAGATGGTTTTGAGGAAGATATTATTTAACGACACGGGCACATTATCAGTTCCATTTATGCAATACAGCCACGAGCAGCTTGAAGTAATGTGATCGTGCTGCTCTAGATCTCGCTCTTGTAAACAGAAAAGGCAGGGATACTTTAGCTGCTGTAACAAACCACCATTCAGGATGAATGACTTGGCATCGTGATTAGCAGTTCAACGGGCTGTCGTGCCATAAAAGCTGTGGTTTGCGAGGAGACTGGCAGACTGGCAGCTGAGCCTCCAGACCTCGCTGTCACGCCTGTGCATCAGTGATTTGCTGCATTGTTTACATGGTCAGAGGCCCCGGGATGTTGTTTCAAACAAGCTATTCTTGCTGCACGGGAGCTATTTAGGAAATCATGTAGTCGACAGAAACAACGTCCTTGTTATACAGGAGACCAATAAAATACACTGAGCTGTAAAATGTGTTTAAAAGTGATATATTATTTGACCTCCTTTTCTTTTTTTTGCATCAATAAAATCTTTTTTTTTTTAAGTCAGAGCATTTGTTTAACATCATAGTGGTGCCTCTGCTTTTCTTTTTCCAATTATGCTTTTTATTGTTTCCTTCACAGACATTCATCATGACAGTCCAATGCATCCACAGGTGTATAATCAGAGCAGCAAAAATATACAAATAAAGAGTTAAAAAAAAAAATAATAAAAAATAAAAATAAAAAAATCCTCTGCTTTTCTTGATGAGAGATCATTCATTGAATTTTAACAACTGCTGTGCCATGTCCCGACTAAAATGCTCGGAAAAGGGGATCTGCTAAAGTCTGTAATGTTTTTGCTGACTCACAGTTCATATTCATATAAAATCTGATATTTATATACGTGTAAATAGATTTACAAAAATATTTCTCATCCAGTGGTAGCATTTTTTTAACCGTAGGCACATATACATATACACATGTACTCCATTTTTATCCCTTCACTTGAATCCTGTGTATTGTTTTAACATTTATAGCAACCATACCTGTCTGGTTCAGTGATTGAGATGAGTTGTACCCAGTTCTACCTGAACTATAGTCCAGAACTACTCATGATGCCTGGAGGAGTAAAGTCTGAGAGGTGCCACCTTCTGGTTCCTGTAATTGTGTGTTAGATACAGTACTTAGGAGCAGATTTCAGAGGGAATACAGGATAGAGACATTATTTTCGCAGTGCATGATGGGAAACCTCAGAGTAGAGCATTACAGTGGCCAAAGCGAGAGATTACGGCGGGAATTAGGCCGTTTATTAGAATCTGTGTCACCACACAGGAGGTTACATTAGACGTTAATAGTGAAAAGAAGGAAAACAACAACATTCATTTATTTTTTCAGTAACTTTGGAAGATAAACAAATGACTAAATGTGGTACTTCAGTGATGTTTAATCTCCTTTTGGTAACAGTTGTGTGACCTTGTCCTTAAGTTTTTAATGCAAATAATGCAGCAACCCAGGAAACAGATGCAGCATGACCTGAGAAGGATAACCGGTCATAAGTCATGTTTATTTCCAACCTTGTTCCAGTTGATATGTGAAGGTCATATTGGTATTATGTTGGATTGATGAATCATGGTAAGATCAATATTTTGTAATTGCATTTTGGCTCTTGTTTCAAGAAGTACTCATGAATGAAAACAGTGAAATAAGTTAAAAAGGGACCCCAGTTGTGGCAGCTACAGAATAAACTCTCATGAAAATCAATATAATCACATTGAGAAATAGATCCATCTTGAAGAGGTTTAGCGTTGTTCTTTCATCGATGTGGAAATGTCAGTCAAACAGAAACTGTAAGGTCTGGAGGGAGGAGTAGAGGCACAGAAAGAAGTGTCAGGGATGGAAACTAACGCTTGCTCTCTTGCGCGGGTTAAATGGGACGACTCATGCGCCTTCCCGGTGAGGCAAATGAGACTTCAGTGAACCTTGAGTCTTTCAATGTCTTAACTGAGATCTTGAGAGTGTGTTGACCCTTTGTAAATATACTGTATTTTCTTGTTCTCTTACCACAAAAAACTGGCAATAACGCAACACAGTAACTGGACAGCAAGACATCAGACTGGTGATTTGCTTTGTGGTGGGAATAACTTCCCTGGATGTGCCAAATGGAGAGGAGCCATGTTTGGCTTCACCTGCCGCGGTTCTTTGAATAAAGTAGACATTCAAATTAGGTTTAAGTGTGTTACAAAGTACTTAAACCAAACAAATAACGATGACTGAAGCAGATCACAGAAGAGATCATAGAAAAACATTACATTTAGCCAGTCGTTCAGATCTATGATGATTATAGAATGATCATTGAGTATAAGAGAGTAGTGAAAATCATACTGATCATTTCATTCAACTTCAAGGAACACTTTGTTCCAAGTGTGAAAATCACAGAGATCAAAGTATAAGTTACGCTTCTGAAAACGTACAACACTGTTGTGCAGATAAATCATCATTCAAGGTGAAGAAATGCTGCAACCGAGCTGACTTCAGATGGACTGAGGTCAAGTGGAAAAAGAAAAATGTCTTCTTCGTAAATCACGGACACTCCACCCTCCAGACCTGTTAAAGGCTGATTCACATTTCCTGCAATCATTTATCACATCACCTTCGTCGTGATAGACCTGCAGATATTGCAGCATCTTGTATTTTTCTCTTTTCTGTCCCATGAGTTTTTGAGTCAAAACTGCAACACTGTTTCTGTTCTTTGTGGTTTTGGATCTTGGATTTAACAAACTACTGTAATAGTGAAACGTTAACACGCAGCAACGATACACCTAAGCCTAAGAAAGCACAGCTGTATTGCTGAGGAGTGTTCTTGGCACTCTCCGTGTACCATGTTTAGTAAATAAACAGTTTTGGGGAGTGGTGGGTGTCAGCTTTACAACACAGGGATAATCTAAAGGCAGCCGGGCCAAAATGCTCCCCAAATATAACATCTTTCTTTAGATTTAGGGAATCATTTGAAGAGCTCGCTTTATATTTAGCTGTAATCAATCCTGTCCTATACTTAAAACTACATTAAACAGCAGTTATCTTGAAGTTGGCCATGATTGGGTCATTTTTATTCCTGAGTTGTTTGTTGGGACATGTCTTTAGATGAAATATTGATTTGGTCTGGATTGTTAGGTGATGGCTAAAGTGGAAAACTCTGCGGGTTGCTGTGTGTAGCAGTAGTTACAGGCTTTAACTTTGGAGCTTTTGAACATCATACTGCAGCGTGACGAGGCAAAATATCAGCCTGAGCTACAGTTGTGCAGGCCGTCGTCTTCCTATGGTATATATGCTGCTATATGCTGTATTTGTCATGTATGGGCAGAAATATGTGCCACTAGAAACTGAATTTGAATAATTTATATTTGAATTTGAATTGCTCAACTTGAATAATTGCATTAAAAAACTGAATCTGAATCACATAATTTGAATTTGTATTGTTTAATTTGGATCATTGCATTAAAAAACTGAATCTACATTCAGTTCAATGATTCAAATTAAACAATACAAATTCAAATTATGTGATTCAGATTCAGTTTTTTAATGCAATTATTCAAGTTGAGCAATTCAAATTCAAATATAAATTATTCAAATTCAGTTTCTAGTGGCACATATTTCTGCCCATAGTCATGTAGCTGTGAGACATGGTCAGTGCTATGACCACTTTTCTTTGTGTTTATGCCATCATTATTCAAAGGGGTAGGCAAAACTCACACTTGTGGGTTTTCTTTTAATTGCACCAAAGCAATTATTTTCACTGTGTTGTTTGTGAGGTCAAGAGAAGCACATATCCCAGTTTTTATTTTCCACTGTGTATCCACACACCACGCTTTTGATAGCATAAACTAATGCAGGCGTGACCAACAGACATTAACTGCCTTGATAGTTAGGTTACAGCCGCTCCACAAGTGCACCTGGTTACTGAAAAAAGACAACACAAATAAACTACTGGTAGTAAATTACAGTATACTTCATTATAGTACAGTGTATATAGGGTCAAGATAGAGGCAGACTACCAGTATGCTGATTTTCTAGTCAGGTTTTCCCTGTAAAACAATGATTTTATGTTTAGAGTAACTGTGACAATAGAAAAGTTGTTTCCAGACGGGGGGCTTTTTTTCCTTTTTCTTTTTTTTTCACCATGTTTTTGTTTTGTTTTTTATTTTGGATCCCCATTAGCGGACGCAAAACGCCAACTAGTCTTCCTGGGGTCCATGAAAATTAAAATACATTCATATAAAAGCACAATTATACATATATATACTTCCTATAGTACTTTACATTTTAAATGTATGAATACATAACTAAATACACAAGTAATTACAATTACATCACTCCATTACCCCCCCCACATCCCACCCACATCATTACACAAGCAACATCACTGTAGTGGTAACCTTCACAACCTGCAACTACATTGAGCTGTATTTTCCACACAATAAATCACAAAATGTATATCACAAAATGTATATCAAACATATATATTAACCATTGTTTATGTCTGTACCCAAAAATAACCTTTTTAGTTGCTTTTTGAATTCATTAGGTTCATTAGGGGGAGTGAGCGTGATATCACAGGTAAATAAAATGGATGAGCGTGGAGCGCTGACGAGGAAGCGGTGGGGGTACCGAGAATGCAGGACGATGAGTTTGAACAAGACTTAGTTGCAGGAGCGAATTCTTCCCCCAGAGGCTTCTTTGTGTGGATTTCAGGGAATTTGTGCAGAAAAAAAGAGTGCAGACAGAGTAATAGGAGTACAGGAGAAGAGACTGCAGTGGTTGTAAACAGCAGACGGTCTAATCCTGGACATGTTAACATGAAGGCTTTGACACTAGACTTCCTGCTGCACTCATTGCTGTGTAGGAACATTTCAACCAGGACTCTCACTCTGCTACATTTACATTTATTTATTTCAATGCCCCTTTCATGCGTGCATCTGCTTGGCACTTCCACAACTGCAGGACTTTAGTGAGTTGACAGATTTTATGATGCTTGACCACTGACTGAATGGATGGTCTTTATTTATTACAGTGAATAAAAGGGATTTTCTTGGTGAATGTGAATCTGCAGCTAACTGACAACAGCAACCGAGCCACCGTGTTTATCGATGTATGCCGACACAATATACATATATATGAAATAAACAGTTATTAGTATTGTTAACAGAGGCTGATGTGTCATTTCCAGTAGGACCTCACGGTGCCAGTGTTGCCTTCAACATCAAAATGATAGAGATGCAGAAGTGTATTTATCTGGGACACAGAGGGTAAATGTGTGTTTTGGTTCAGATCACTGTGAGAGAATGAGAAAGCCATTTAAAACTGATGATGGTAAATTGCAGCTATTGTAACCGTATAAACATGGCTCATAAATGCACGAATTATTCTCCAATCCAATCTCAAAAACGAGACTCCAAAGGATTTTTCCTCCCCTCCCGTTCACTCCCCTTTAAACAAATGATGAAATATAAGCACACTACATGTCTCCTTAAAACATAAATGGGTTTTTCCTCCTAACAGAAATAATAAAGTCTTTATTGGTGGTTTTTAGACCTCAGCTTGTCTTCAATGTCCCAGTTTACTGTTTTTAAAAGAAATATATTATGAACTGAGTAAACAGGTACCTAAAGATGCTTTATGATCTTTTTGTATCTTCCTTGAACTTTGTAATCACTTAAATAAGTGATGCTTACAGACATAGAAAGCTACTTGACGGCGCTTTTGCTGCTGATTATTGAGAGAACGAGGATTTATTTTTTTAACCCTCCCATCCCTGGACCTTTTAACAATACTTGGGAGCAAAAGCCATAATTGGAAAATGAATCCCCTTTTCTTCTTTTTTTTTACAGAATCTATTTTCATCTTCATTACTTGACTTTATTATGGAGGTCGGGACTGCAGATGCTCCCACCCTCAGCAAGATGAAAACAACCCACTCCCACAAGACTTACAGCCAATGCAGAGTGTCCAAGCTGACATCCAGATTACTGTGCACACTGCACAGCATAAACCTGCAGGGAGGCAGAGGGACATACAAAGCCATTAGTTGATTTGGGTGGGGGTGGGAGGAGGTTTAAACTCAGCTTTGGGAGGAATATGTGGTGCAGTGATTCGGGGGACTGCATGAAGTCGAAGTGATGGGCACAGCTGCTGCATGTTTTCTAATCGGTCTCACCAGTCCATCGCAGGGCTACAACCAAAACAAGAATGATAACGTCTCGATGCTCATATATCACAACATTTATTCAGGATTATATGTTTTCAATTTGAGAGTGTTTTCACTCTCAGATATTGGACGAATCTCTCTTTAAACTCCGCCTACATTGAAATTAAAATGACTGCACCAGTGCTTCTTATAAACGTCCAGCTCTTTGAGCTTGTCTCCTTCACTTTTGTGCACTTTTGTGTGCTTCAACAAAACGTCTGCTCGTGGATTTTTCTCTCATTGTTTTTTCTATTTAAAAACAGAAGGTAAAATATGCCCGTGATGTCTGACCTTCTCCTTCAGACGGCTCCAGTTTAACTGCCTTCAGCAGATCACATCTATCACAAGTACTTTACACTTTATTTCTACGATGCTGATTCACAACAAAAGTACTAAACAAAGATCTATTAATGGCTCATTATAATTGTTTTTCTGTTGAAACCAATTCAAGATTTTACTTCTATGTACTTGTCAAACTACAGAAATATTAGACTAGATAAAACAAAAGTCAGATCCTCTTATCATATGTTTTTACAGTTTATATTAAAAGAAAACTCAGCCATAAGTCTGTTATTAGACGGTAAGAGTACACTTTTGTTAGAGAGCAAAACAACATAATTGAAGCAGTTTGGTGTTTAAACAGAATATTATTTTTCAATCCAAGCCCTGACAAAAGGCCCTGACTGTTTGCTGCTCTGTTGTCATAGGTCTGTACAAGTTGACTACTGATGTTGTGCAAAAAAATGTCAGTGGATGGAATATACTTTTCTTTAAGAAATGAACTATTTTTTTCTTTGTCTTTTTAACATAATTTCATTACTTGTTTGGGTTGTACATGTTGGCAAATGATATGTGGATGCCAGTAACCAGAACCGTCTGAAGAGAAATGCTGTGAGGTAAAAACGTACATGCACAAGTGATTGCAGGAGAATCTTGCTACAACTTGCATGTGTTCATTTTAGAGTGAGCTCATGCTGCCTGAGCGCTTTGCATCAAATGCGGACCGCTGCCGTAATCCTGCTGATTACAGAGCTCAGGACAGCACGCTCCAGTCACCTCACAGGAAGCCTTTATCTGCGCGGACACCAGTCTGAGGGACGCAGAAGACAAATGCACATATCTGAGAGAACTGAAGCACATTACAAGTGATGTGCAACATATAATTTGCAATAAACATACATTTTGCATCAACCCCTGGGCGTGCATTTTGGCTGACTGAACATGATATCACACCTAGAATTGAATTAAACAGGGTCATCTTCTATCATTGTTTGGTTTCATTAACCGTACACTCTTGGGTTGCTTTTCTGGAAGTTGCATATACTTTATTCTCTCAGTAGGTGTAGGTTGGAGAGTTTCGGCAGGTCAGAGCTTAGTTGCACCCCTGTGATGCTTCCTGGTGCTCTGGAACCCTGCTGGTAGAGGTTCAAACAGGCGATAGACGCCTCTGTCTCCACTGTCAGGGCAGAGACGGAGACTAATCACAGCGGGCGCCACACACGTCAGGAAAGTAGCAATTTTCCATCATTACCGTTAAATCCTGCTTAAAAGAACCGGATTCCACAGACCTAATTACAAGGTGTTACTAATAACAATGTAATGACAGTCATTTTAAAGCCTGCCCAAAACCATAATCCATCTCCCTACACATTTAAGCATCTGGTTGCTGTAGAGCAATGTCTGAATTTTAAAAGCACCATGACTCTCATTGATTACTATTGTGATTACTCCCACAACTGGCGTGTGCGGCATTGCAAGCTGGGGCTTGATTTAGGAGCTTTGTCAGGTATTGCTAAGTGGGGGTGCAGCTGCTGAGATAGACTCCTCTCTGATGCTCCTCATTCTGGAGCCATGATCCGAGACACAGCCGGGCCGATCCATCATGCCCGTTCCCCCGGATAGGATCGACTTGAGGAGACGGGGGAATGATTTACATATACAAGCAAGGTCTGGCACCAGGCCTCGGCCTCATAGAAGAGAGAAGAAAAACAAGTAGTCGTCCATTAGTCTAAAACAAGATCAAGCAGACCAGCATGTGCTTTTACTGTCAACTTGAAAGAAATATGACGCACTGACATCGGTGTTTATGACAAAACACAGTGAGCTGATTTCAACAAGTAATGGCCTCCTCAGTAATTACTCCTAAATGACTCTGGGTCTGGGAGGAGAATGCGGGAGGTGGGGTTGGGGAGGGATGATTACTCCTGCAGCGCCGTCCAATCACAAGCCTCCCCCCAGATTTGGGATCATCTAGCGGAAAGTCTCTGGTGCCAGCCAAAGTTTTCCCATGCAACAACTTTGTGAGAACTCCACAGAAGTTACTCCGACCTTCTATCCGGCCCCACGTTGCATGTTTGAACTCCGAACACGTTAAAGATGATTTAAAAAAAAAAAAAAAGAAAGAAAGAATGCATTTTTTGCACAACTTGAATTAGAATTAGAGTCCGGGACAGAGAGCATGTTTCCTCTTGGAGACTCGAAGGACGACTTTTCCACGGACGAGGATGTGGAAAGGAGCGCCAGGCGGAGGAGGCAGCAGGTGCGGCGCCTGCCCTTCAGTGTGGACGCGCTCATCTCTGCCAGGCCCGACTCCAGAGGTCACCCCGCTGCGCTCAGGCCGGGCGGGGGTCAGCCATCAGAGAAGGACAGGGACAGCCTGGCTGCTCGATCCAGCTCAGTCAAGGTGCCAACGCCAACAAGTAAGTGAACTGTTTTGGAATCTCACAGTTTGGTCTACACTGATACAAATATTGTGCTTGATGTACGTTAAAAAAATAAGTCAACTTTTTGCATGAGATTATTATGTAGATCAAGAAAGACTAGTCTTTGTATAAACTACTATTACATTTTTGCAAGTAATTACAACTGATACATTTTGCAAGTACAGTCAACTTAATTGTGTTAAGTTTACTTTATTTATCAAAATTAAGTTAACTTTACTTGCAAATGAATGTTGTACATAAAAATTAAGTAGTTTATACAAAGACTAGTCTTTCTTGATCTACATAAAAATCTCATACATTTTTTTAAAGTAGATCAAGCAAGATATGTTTTACTGTGGTGTTCTACTTAAACAAATAAAGCATGTTTCATCTAAACGTTGGTCAATCTCCCCAATAGAGTAAAATTGTTAAAGGAAAAGTAAATACAACAAGATCATGGCTTGTTGTTTGTGTGTAAATGAAAAGATTACCTGGGATTACATAAATACTGCTTTTAAGGAAAAAATGCACAATGTCTTGTTTTTTGAACAAATGCAGATTAAGTTCAAAACTAGATGTATTCATGTAAAGCAACAAACTTCATTTTTAATTGTTAATATCACAGATTTAAATATGTTATATTTACATGCGCTTAGATTTATGTTTTTCAGTGTATTTATATATGACATAAGTTTTAGGCAAGGCAAGGCTAATTTATTTGTATAGCATAATTCAACACAAGGTAATTCAAAGTGCTTTACATCAACATTAAAAGCAGCAATACACAATTAAACAGTAAATAACAAATAAAATGAAATAAAATGATAAGAAAAGAGGTAAAATAATAAAAAGCACAAGTTGTTAAAAAGTAAGGGCAGTAGAGTCCAGCAGGTAAGTATTTAATTTAAGAGTACGCTTCAGTAAACAGTAATGTTTTTAACCCTGATTTAAATGAGCTGACAGTCGGAGCAGACCTCAGGTCTACAGGAAGTTTGTTCCACCGGTGAGGAGCAGAATAACTGAACGCTGCCTCACCTTGCTTGGTTCTGGTTCTTGGGAACCACAACAAACCAGATCCAGATGAACCTCAGGGGTCTGGGAGCTTCATAGGGAACTAACAGATCAACCATGTATTTTGGTCCAAGACCATTCAGGTCTTTGTAAACCAGCAGTAAGATTTTAAACTCTATCCTTTGACTCACTGGAAGCCAGTGTAGTGATTTCATGACCGGTGTAATATGGTCCAGTTTCCTGGTGTTTGTAAGGACTCTGGCGGTTTTATGTTTCACTAACTATCTTGTGTGGTCTTGTGTCTTCCAGGACCGTTCAGTCCCCAGCGTGCTCAGCCAGCGTGCCCCCTGAGAAAGCACAAAACCAACCGCAGGCCCCGCACCCCCTTCACCACGGTGCAGCTGCTCGCCCTGGAACAGAAGTTTAACCAGAAACAGTACTTGTCCATCGCAGAAAGAGCCGAGTTCTCCTCCTCGCTCTCACTGTCTGAAACCCAGGTCAAGATCTGGTTCCAAAACCGACGGGCCAAAGCCAAACGGCTTCAGGAGGCGGAGGTGGAGAAACTCAAGATAGCAGCTGAGGTTAGCTCCAAGGCCGTGTTCTACACAGGCTTTGCATCCTCAGCTTTCCCCCCCAGGGCTGACCTGCAGCCCGGCCCGGCGGGGCTCTACAGACTGGGCTGCTCCTACGGCCGCGGCCCGCTGCTCCCCGCCGCCTACCTGGCCATGTACAGCTCACAGGTTGGCTACAACCTGTTTCACCTCTCCTGAGGAGGCAGAATTATACACAGTTTTAAATCCTGCACCACATGATTACAACGATCTGATGTCGAGTTGAAGATTCCTGCTGTGTTTTATTTTTATTTTTGGTCTTCTGCTATGCTGAAGAACTTATTTTAATGTTGCAGGACTCAGTTGGAGAGGATGATGATACATCAACTCAGGACTTGCTTGTTGTTTGCAAATACGCTGCCATCTATGACAAAATGCAACATCTGGATGTCTTTACGTATTTTTGGGGGGGATTTCTTGACTGACTCAAGTGATGAACGACAACTTGGACTGATGAATAGCCTACAAGTAGAGGATTCCATGGACATCAAAACATTCCCTTATGACACATTGTATTTATTTTGTATACCCCCTTGCATCACATCTGCATTGTCAACAGCTGATGTTTTTGTGTTTACTATTTAAATTAAGCTTCTAGTTTACCTCCTTTAATCTGTGTGTGTATGGGAGCTATATATATATATATATATATATATATGAAGCAGTGTAAGTTACTCTGACAACAGTACGGTAGTAGTACTCAAACTTTGATTGGTGTTTCCACGGTGAATGACTCCTTTAATGGTCATCTGCCTCTTTTTTACTCATCTGTACTCATGCAGCAGGAGGCTTTCTTGTCCACATTCCCTTCATTGTGCTATTTTTGTCTTCACAAATGCTCAGAGCAGGTCGTAGTTAGCCCAGTACAGGTGCCATCCTCCCACAACTGGTTTTACCAAACGTATTGTGATGAATAACCCTCCTCTAATTATCCCCAGCCCACCATGAGCCGGACTTGCCGCTCCAGGTCTCTTTTAGTCTCCCAAGAAACCTATATATAAACCTATATACCGATATTAACTTGACTATATACCATTTTCAGCCCTCATTGTTATAAATTAAAACGTGGTTTTCGAGCAGCACCAGAACTGAATCATGGATTTTATCTCTTGATCATAAATTGCTTGGGTCCATCCTGGCTGACATTGACAGCTGTGCTCAAGGCTGCACAAAGTGCTCCCACTGGGGACTCGTTTGACAAATGTCTCAAGTGTCAAACGAGTTCTAAATACAGAGTTTGTTTCATTTCATTGACTTTAAAGATTTTGTATCAGAGCCAATTTACATACAGTGATGACACAGATGGTTTCATCCCATTGGATATCCATAGTAGACTTTATATTGAACTGCTAAAAGATTTTTTTAAGGGACTCTGTGAAGGAAATGCGCTGTGTGCGAAATATTTAATACAACCTCTCAGTAACTCAGGTGCCAAACAACTTTAGAGATCTCCATTGAGATTGAGAAGATGGTGTAATATTGTATGAATGTGGGCTGCTCTCATGCGCAGCGGGAAGGGAGTTAGCACATGTTACAGTATGTGGCTGGATGCACAATTAGGTGGCCAAAGTGAAGATGCATTGCACTTTTAAATGAATATTTATACTCTCAAATATCCATTAAAGATTTGAAATGACGTCCACCAAAAAAAAAAATTGACGGTTTTCTGTAAACAACGACTCTGGCGCGGCTGTAATTGTGAACATGTGTGTTTTTAGCTCTTGGATTTTAGAGTTGGAGATTTTTGTTTGATGTGAGCTTTATTTTTGAAGTGCATAGTTCAGATGAAGGTAATCTTGCCCTGTGAACTCTTTTACACGGCAGTGTACCGGGCTGTCCCTGGTACAATTACCACTTTAATTGTCCCAGAGTTCCAACTCCAAAACTCTGTGAAATTATGTGCACAGACTGGCTGATAACAGAGCAGACTGAGCGGGTCTCTCTCCCTGTGTAAACTTGGGGAAAGCTTGTTACCATTAACTCATATTTTACAGTCCATTTGCACCCTACAATTTTGACATTTACTCAACATTAAGCTGATAGTAAGATCGGTAACTGTTTTTACTGGCCTGTAACCATGGTCTCAGTTTCAAATGTTTTTACTGTTAAACATCTGACAACGGGACCAATAATGGTAATAAAATCAACAGAAGAAAGATATGCAAATCTGTGTCACTATTATATTATTTTTTTTTAAGAAATGGGTTTTAAGAAAGGGTGTGGATGTGTAGCTGAAGCAGTGGAAGAGCCAAACAGCTGACAGTTTACCGGAAACATGGGCAACTTTCCATGAGGTTTCTGAGCTCCTTCTGCTCCATGAGAATATTCTTTCTTCTTTTTCCATTGATTAGCATTTAAAAGTATGTGTTCTCAGTCAGCTCAGAGTTGATTCTTCTCTCTTAATGCGTAGTTGCAACAACGATGCTTAAAGGACGCAAATAGTCCCAATGTTTTTCAACCTTTTCTTCGTGCGATACCTGCAAGCCTGTAGTTGGAGCTTTTACCCCCAGTAATCCTTTTCTCCTCTTCATCCTGGCTGTAAGGATATTCCATTCAATCTAAAGTACAATGGAGGAGATGGCGGTCAAGCTTTACAATCCTCTTTGCATTAGAAAAATGCTTTCTGAAGTTAAATGATTGTATGAGACTTCAGCAGTTTGAATGAGATTATTTCCTCAATGTGTTTGAAGAGAAACAGTCTTCCCTTTCTGAGCAGCAGCGCAGGCACAGATAGCAATAGAAATCCATTAAAAGAGGACATTTCCATTATCACTCGGGACCATGGCTGTTGATTTTATTCCTCATTTCATACACTCTATTTCTCTTTTTTAAAATAAGTTTATGTTCTCAGAGCTGATGTGGATGAATAGAAGTCCTCTCACAGCCAGCTAAGTCAATGCACCTAAAAAGTATGAGAAACCTTTTCCAAAGTATCTTTTTGCATTTATTTTTGCCATCATGGGATAAAAAAAGGAAATTCTTCTTATTATATATTTTTTAATGTAATTAATAGATTTAGATTTAAAAAAAGGATAAGTAAGGTGCCACAAAAGGTCAGTCCCTGGTTTAAAATGATTGTAGTTGTGCTTCAAGTCCACTAGGTGTAGCAGCATCCCATGAATTTCTGTTTAGATTTAGTGAAAACGGTCCGTCTTCTAATTCCTGGCTTTTAAAATGCATTTGAGAGTTAAGCTAACACTGTATCATCCTGGCATCCACGAATTACTTGAAACATTTAGGCTCTCAGATAATGTCTGCTTGATTCATCAGAAGTGACCTGTGACTAAAAGACACTTAGATTTTGTTTTATTGTGCCTTTTGTAAATGGCAGGGGTTAGAGGATTTGGGAATTTCCAGGATTCATTGTTCTGGGAAAAAAGCAGTTTTTAGTGCAGGAATCATTGTAAATCAATGTGCATTAGATCTGGTCTTATTGTGAGTAAGATATAATCTCAAAGAGAATAAAGTAGGTCTCCCCCACCAGTTTTTCCTGATATGCAGCTGTTTATTTCAGATCACCAGCTATGAGGTGCACTATATTTAGTCGTTCAGCTATGACTAAATATAACAGCACATAACCCTTATTCTGTTCAAATCTGTTTAAGGCAACAGTTAGAGCCATTGAGTTGGAAAAACAGAAATCCAGTGTGGACTTTCTCTCTGGCCCTCTCCCCTCATGTGTCAGCCTGTCAGACAGAAACTGACATTCAAAGCAACACTTCAACATCCAACTAGCCGCTGTGTGGCTGAGATACTGTGTGCTGTGCTTCAATGCACACCAGTTTAGGAAAAAGAAATAAAAAAGACAGCAATTCGAGGATCGCTTCCCACAGGGGAGGCTGTAATGTGAGACGTGGGATGGGATGGCACCGCACGCACCTGATAGCTCAAAGGAGTAAAGCATTGTATGGTGTTTATGACTTTGAGCAAATAAGGGAAACAAATGCTGCAAAGAGAGAAAACACAACCACGTTTAAAAAGCCTGAACTGCAACAAAAGTGATGAGAGCTTCAGGAGACGCTTGTGACTGCTGATACTGACTGACCTCACCATCATGTTGTTTTTTTCCCCTTTTTTGTATATCTGTGCCATTTACCAAATCAAATACTTGTACTTTTTTTTTTAACCACTCACATGTGTTTTCTTTAGTCGCAACATGTTGAGCCTCCGGGCCACCATGCATTGACATGTTCAAAGTGCTATAATAAGAAAGAGGACTTTCATCTTCTCTTCAAAGGTTTGCAGCAGGTGTGTTTCCCTGAACAACGCCAGCTCTGTCCACCATCTTTTCTGTGAATTTCCAGGTTCAACTCCTCCATTTATATCAATTTTTTCAACCTGCCAGTCAATATTTAATTAAAGTCAAAGCAATTTCAGAGGATTGCATGGAAACATGTTGCAGGGGGGGCAACAACAGCTGCATAAAACATGTCAACTGCTGTACGAAACTGTGGGGTCAGGCAGTCAAACATTTAATTTAGTTCAATTTAATTTTTTGAAAGAAAAGAAACAACAGCTGTACTCCACGATGCAGTAAGTGAAATTCAACTCTGCAACTACAGTGCGGTTTGAGACGCCGTATGACCTGTGTAATAACTGTCTGGGGACAGTTTCATGCAGCTCATGAGTGTATAAGTTTTAATGTGCAGAACCTCGTGGTTTTACATCAACTCCCATCATAACTGAATCCAGGATTCACGCAGGTCATGTGGCGTCTCAAACTGTGCTGCAGCTGCAAACCATCTACACTTTCAACCTAGTGCCTTCTTTTCACACATTTGGCACTGTCCGAGAAGCGCATGTTACAAAATGCATCAATAAAACGTTTGATTGTTGTCAGAATCACCTGAAATAAAACAACAATACTTCTTCTGTAATAGTGTCATTTCAAGTTTAAGTATATCCTTCCATCCATTATCTGTACCTGCTTATCCCTATTTAGGGTCCCAGCGATCTGCTGGAGCTTTTTCTAGCTGTCTTCTGGCAACAGTCAGGGGTACACTCCGCATGCCACCAGAAGCAATATCTCAAAGACACTAAAAATATTTTCAATAACACCATCATCTATGGTTTACACGAAATGCAAAAGTGAAAAGATTGTATAAGCAGCAGCTGCATCACAGCAGCGTTTCAGCAGAAAAGTCAGTGATGTGAATATCCAGCCCAGAAGCAGCATGAACAACTTGCGTGCCACACTGATATGTGAGCTGCAATCTTTGACTGCAATATTGTTTAAAAGTCGGCTATAATGCCATAGCCAGGGAAAAGCCAACCCTACAAAACCTTCTTTGCACCGGCAGCTTGCTTGCTAACAGTTGCGCCCTCACCAAAGAAATGCACTGGGGGCTATTATTTGGCGAACTTGGGGGGGTAACTTGAATTGGTATATGGTGAAGGGTAAAAACTAGAATAATTTGTGGAAACGTAGTCTGAAATGCAGCGCTGCAAATGTTGAAGGGTTGTCCACCTGCTCGGAGAGTTGGATTTGTCATTATTGCATTGAAGGGTCAAGTTTTCAACATGGTATTGTGGCCATTGTTGGACTGTGTGCATGTGCAGATTCACACCCCATGTAATGCATGCAGGAGTCATTCTGCACAAAGCCAACTCTGTAGTGCAGCGTTTAGAGGGATTAAGCATTTACTTAGAAAACCTAAGATAAAGGATCGGTGGATGTTCTGTGTTCAACTTTGCAGCCGTGGTGATAGAGAGCTGAGGATCACCACTAACAGGTTAACAGAAACACTATGAATAATTCATCCGTGCTTACTAACACATTTCTCTTCTGACAAACTCCGATGATTCAGAGGTTGAATACCCTTATTACTGTAAACGTCAAGTCGCATAACAGGTACAGTGAGCCACGAGCGTCCTAATAATCATTTTCAAAGTCATGTTTCACCCCGTTCAGTTTGTGTTCATGGAGAACGCTCACAAAAACAAGTTCTAACTCTGACACAGGAAGAACTTCAGAGAGTCCTCAACGTGGGAGCGTGATCTTTTCTAAAACCCGCATGCTTAAACGTGCACACGGAGGGAGACCTTGAGTAATCTTACCTCTAGCTGTTTCTTTTGTGTCGTTCTTTCACTTGGTTTTTTTTTTAAGAGACAGTTCCCTCAAGCCTGTTGGCCAAACAACATGACCTATTTAAACATAAAGACACACCTAAAAGCCTTGGCCTTGAGGTTGTGTGATAGAAAGCCTCTCTTGGGTTACAACGTTTTTGCTTCTCCTGAAGATCTGGAGCACCGAACGCAACAACCTGAGAGCAGAAATGAGAGCAGCACACTTCAGGATAACAGAATGATGTCCCCCTTATTTCTAAGCATGTCTGTTTTAGTCTGTTTCCATATCTGTCTCTTAACTGCTGAGCACTTTCTGCTTCCTCCCAGGGTATTACTGCAGCAACGTTGCTCTTGCCCCCTACACAGCAACAGCCAGTGGTTGTTTTGCACTAACGTGCATGCATGTATTCTCCTGTGGAGCCTCAGTGGTCTTTCAAGGGCTGAGATGTGCACATCTGGGCTCAATATAGATGTTATTCAGACTCAAAAGCTGTATTAAGTTTACAGGGCTGCACCTTTGCACTACATTTAATTCACCTTAATCCTACAAAACATCAAACCTTTAATATTTGATGTTTTTTTTGTGTGTGTGTGTGCGTGTGTGTGTGTGTTTTATGCTTAAGCGACTCTTCAGATAGGACACATCTATGTGGAGTGAACTAGCTTCTGGCGGTGACATCCATACATTGCTCCGTGGGAGGTTCATACCCCACGTCCTATCCTATTCAGAGCCGTGCCACAGCCATCACCATTGTCTGCGTCTCCTCACAGACGTGTCTGCGCCGTGTCCTGAGATCCTATGACTCATTTATCTCCCCCACGGCTTATTTTCTCTTGAAAGAGGCCGGGTCGTCCAACTCTTTCTGGTATTTTAATAACACACTGGCCGACATGAGACACGCACTCAGATGCAGCAACACGAAGAGGACGGCTCACTCAGTTTCCGTGGTAAAAATGGGGAAAAAGCGTTTGTGTTATACTTGTTTGTACCTTTTCGTTTGAAGGTGTTGATGGTCACTATGCCATTTCTTTGACTCCGAATATGAACCCGCTTATAAATTTATAATTTTTAAAAAAAGAATGAAATGGTACTTAGATTGAAATACTGTAGGTTGAAAAAAATAGTAGCCTGCTCTGTAAATGTTTTATGTAATTGCATTTACCGTATTTTCTGGACTATAAGCCGCACCTGTATATAAGCCACATCCGCTCTATTTAAAAAAAAAGAAAAGATATGCAAGCCGCAGATATTTATGTTGTTAGATTAGATATTTGTACATGTTTGTACCTAAATAGATCCTTTCCTAACAGTGTATTTTAACACGGCAGCAACTTTGCTGATTAAAACGGGACAGAACCAAGAGAAAATAACCAGTATTTATTTATCTATTCATCTGTTTGAAATCTGCTTCTACCTACTTTTATCTGCTAAAGAAGAAGTAGTGTATTCTTCTTTGCATTTATTTTGTCTTAGTTTTGATTCTAATTCTGGTTACAGCCCTGAGAGGTGGAAGAAAAATCCACAGAAAAGCCGCACCTTTGTATAAGCTGCATGGTTGAAAACCTATGAAAAAATAGCGGCTTATAGTCCAGAAAATACGGTACTCAAAATTAGCAGGCTTCATGTTCTAGTATGATGATTTGAGGCCAGAAGAAGGTCACGAAAGATTTCCGTGCCTTTTTTTTTGTTGTTTTTTCCCCCGTTGGAATATGAAGACATTTACCAGATTTAATACTGTTAAATGCCCCCTGTAATGGTCAGTCTTTTGAGGCATATGATGCACCAAAGCAGTGTTATTGAATTATTGATGAACAGCAGGTGGTCGAAGCAGAGGAGCAGACTTCCATTTTGTCACAATTAAAGAAAATTAACATGCTCTTCTGAAAAAGCAGCCATGTTCACTTCCTGTCTGAAACTCTGTCTTCCGTGGTCATTTGAACCATTTCTTCACAAATCTGTTTCAGCTTCAATTAAAGGAGGAAAAACTCACCAGGGTCACTGAAATACTGACAGAAGTAACAATAATCATTTACTGAACATCAGAAACAGAGTCAACTTTCATCGCCAGGTTTGTTCAAACAATCGAGGAATTTGATTCTGGCGGACCGTCAAGGCTCCATAAAAATGAAATAAATGAAACAGTGAAAGCTTGAGCATTAAAAAAAGTAGAGTATATGCGGGACAGAACCAATATTTACAATATAAACAGACACAAAATACACACACATGGGCCAAAAACAATTATACATTGCTTTTGAATTGTGGTTCAACAGAATCTTGACTAAAACAAACTAATGAAATTGCTCTGGGCAAAAATAGTGGAACCCATAGTTTAGTATTTTGTTGCACAATCTTTCGAGGCAATCACTGCAATGAAGTGATTTCTGTAACTCCATAACGCTGCATCACCTGTGACGGGTATTTTGTCCGTGCCTCATGAGCACACCGCTCTAGCGGTCTAAGGTTTGAAGGGTTCCCTCTCCGGGCTGAATGTTTCAGCTCAGACAATCAACAGGATTTCAATCAGATAGGACTTCAGAATAATCCAGTATTTTACTCTTACTGTAGGTTTTTGGTCATTATCCTGTTGTACAACCTGTGACCTGTGACTGAGAGTTTTTCTGACTCTGGGTAGATGTTTCACGACACTCTTCTTCTTTCTAAAGTTAACACAGAGCTGCTTGCCAAGATGCTCCAGTTTTGTCTCATCTGTCAGAAAGACATTCTCCCAGAAGCTTTAGCGACTTCTCGATTTGTTCCTTGACAAATTCCAGTCTGACTTTTTGATGGTTTTCTTTCAACAGTGGAGTCCAGCTCAGTCATCCTCTTGGGTTCAAACACTGACAGATGGAGCGATCTGACGCTGATGAACCTTGACCTCAGAGATTGCCTTGAATCTCTTTGGAAGTTCTTCTGGGACCTTTGGTTGTCATTCATATTATCCATCTCTTCAGCTTGAAATCATCTTTTCCTCTTGTGGCCACATCCAGGGAGGTTGGCTACAGTCCCATGGATCCTAAACCTCTGAATGAGAGTTACAACTGCAGTCACAGGAACATGAGGCTGCTGGGAGATGCTCTCCTAGCCCTGACCTTTGACATGCTTGTCCCGATTTTTCCTTCTGATCTGCTCAGACTCAATTCAATTCAATTCAATTCAATTCAATTCAATTCAGTTTATTTGGGAAGGGACAGTGTACATTCATATACATTTAGAATAAAAAATGCAAATGCACCCAATTTTAGCTACAGAGCTAGTTTCCATTGGCAGTCCCCCGGCTAAAAATATAAAAGAAAGACAAGTTAAACAACAAGTTAGAACAAATACAAATAAAGCGTGCAAAAAGTTTCTGTTCTTGTTATTTTGCTTCTATTTAAGATAGAAGGAACAGGAGAACAACCTGACACATCAATCTTAATACTTTGTATGTGTCCAGGCTGGTTGTTGTTTTGTTTTTGTTTTTCTGTTGAACCAAAATTCAAAAGCAATGTCTGATTTTCATGAGTCAGCTTTTGCTAAATTATCATTTGCTATTTCTTTTGTTATTATTGTGACCATTGTGGGTTTTTCTTTCTTTCTTTCATGGACAGGTGCTGTACAAACAAAGTTTTCCACATGTGAAACACCTTTGACTGACACTTGAAAATTGTCTTTTTTCGCCGACCCCACCCAGGGTGTGGTCGCTGAAGTCATGGGGGAACTAACTCGCACTTCAGCTTCCACAGCGTCCCCGGCAGGAATTGAAACCAGGACCTTCTTGCTGTGAGACGGCTGCACGACCAAAAAAACAAAAACAAATTGTCTGTCTTAACCACTGTAAACACATCTGATTGTGTCCATGAATGGACATTTGCATGTGAATATGCATTTCTGGGAGTGAAAAGTTCTGGTTTAAGAAGCTTTTAGATGGAAACTGAATTAAAAGAAAGACCAACTTGTTTTTAAGCCATCAGCTATCAGCTGACATATATTCAGCTTCTGCATTTTAAACAGCAAAAATGATCACTGCTAAGAACAGTAGGCACTGGCATCGACTTAGAGACCTGCTGATATCATCATGCACTGATTACTGGGTCATAAACGACAGAAGAGGAGGTGCATGCCGTAGCAGTGGCTCATATTTTACTCATAAGAGGAACTCATGTGGTCTCACACTGATGACATCGCAGGGACACGCTGTATGAAAGACTCTGCTGAGCTTTCCCAGAAAGCTTTTCCTGTGACGGCACATCAGGATAAGAAGAGTGGTAGTTGAAGTGATGCAACCGTCATGCCGAATGTCAACTGCTCAAGCCTGTGGGGGAAGTGGTGTGACCTGCGTTGGCATTGCTTGGTCAGGGCAGGGCTCAGCAGCACCGGGTTGGCGGGCTGCTTCAATATACTAAATGACCAGGTTTTTCCATCAATAGGTTTCTTTCAGCGCTGATGGCATGGCCGTATTCCAAGATGACAGTGCCAGGATTCATCAGGCTCAAATTGTGAAAGAATGGTTCAGGGAGCATGAGATATAATTTTCACACATGGATTGACCACCACAGAGTCCAGACCATAATCTCACTCACAGTCTTTGGGATGAGTCGGAATGCGATTCTTCCAACATCAGTAAGACTGAAAAATGAGTTCAACGTTGGACAGAAATTAATTTGTTCACATTGAATAAACATATTGATATTATGCAATGGTGGATGTGTATTGTAAACAAAACTAAAGGTGGGCAAACAAATGTTGGTGTTAACTAGGGCTGGGCGATATATCGAGATTTTAATATATATCGATATATTTTCAAACGCGATATGTTACGAGACAATATCGTTTATATCGATTAATTTTTTTTTAAATGATTTTGATATAGCTTATTTTGTGACAAATTGACTTGAATGTTTTATTTGAGATTTGCACAAATGTTTTGTTATTTGCACAACTGTCAACTTCATTGGAAAAGTCTGCCTGTTACTGTCTACATTGTATTAATTGCACAGTGTATTTTAATTTAATTGTTATGCAGGAAAGGTTGTTTTATTTTATTCAAGAAGCATTTTTATTCTATATATGCAGGCAGTTTATTTTTATTTCATTTGTTTTATACATTTTGATATTGTGCAGACCTCTGTTAATAAAGGTACCTGTGTGACATTTGGCATGAGGCTTTGTATCAAAACTGACTGTTTTTTTAAGGGTTTGCCTCAGAAAAAAATGAAGCTAACACTGATGCTATGCTATAATGCTTTGGGGGAAACCCCAATTATGGCACAGAAAAAATATCAATATATACAGTATTGAGTATCGCCATTCAGCTAGAAAATATCGAGATATGACTTTTGGTCCATATCGCCCAGCCCTAGTGTTAACTTTTCCTTTTGTGGCCATGCTGTGGTATTAAGGTGCAGCACATTCAGTAGAAGCCTGTATAAGTGGTGAGCTCTCATCCTCCTCTATTTTTGGTATTTCATCTGCTTTTAACTGTAATAGGTTCAGCCAGAAGGATGCCAAGGTGAAGCTGTCAGCTGTCCTCGACTGTCTGAGCCTCGCCCTCAACTGCATCACTGAAAGTGAGAGAAAAGGGCCTGAATGCATGCTCAATTAGATGGTGATGTGAAAGTGATGAGATATTTCTTGGTTCTCCGACCATGACGAAATGAAGGAACCCACAGTCTCCCGGCTGTGTCTTTGTTTGTCGATGTTGTGCGTGCCTGTCGGCTGACTTTTGCCTGCTCCTGTGGTCCCATCTGAACTTTCCGGGGGGTAGAGGAGGCTCCTGCTGCGATCCTGTTTGACAAGCCCTTACGAAAATAGACTAAGATGAGTTCTGTCTGTTGCCTGCTCCCCTCCTATGGAATTGTGCAACCAGCAGAGATGCACTGCCGGCGCTATGACGCTGCAGCAGTAAATCTTTGAGGTATTTCTTTCCTTGGAGCAAGTGGGGTTGTATCGTCTCGATTCACCTCCTCCTCATGCTCATCCTCATTACTGTTACGGTGATTCATTCCTTGAATCACAAATCAGCTTTTAGCTCGTACCTATTGTTAATCTTCACAATGTAAAGCAAGAGACTCAGTTTATAGTATGCAAAGTAAATGAAATGAATGAAAACTGAATTTTCGTGCACCAATGGTTAAATAAATAAAAAAGGTGAATAAATAAAAGCTGTGCTGCTGCAATATAATTAGAAGCAGTGAGTCATGTGTTAAATAACATCATTGTTAAGCCCCAGAGTCTCCATCTTTATAATTATTGCTTTCATTCACATTTAAATTTCAAACTTGACTGATACTACAGTTAAATCTGAAACCTGTTGCATGAACCAAACCTAATCATACCTCTTAATTTATTTCATTAACACGACGTTAATGAAGATCACTGATAATTTAGTATCGTTGTATCCTCATAAAATAGAGCCTTTAAATATTCATAGGTGTAAACAACGTTACGTCCTAATGGATCCAAATGACTGAATTTACATGGATGAACGAAAACAACATTGTTAGCGTCTCTCTAAGGATTAACTGTCCTTCCTGCAAAGAGAGGGAAAAGCAAATAGCTTGAAGGATTTTTGTCTCTCTTATGGTCACAGTCTGCTCTCGGTTGGTTCATATGCTCTCAAGCAGTCTTTCTTTGCATCCCATCATCCTTATCTCACTCCTCTCTCTTCTCTCCGGTCTTTCGGTCTCTCTGTTGGGGATGTTTGTTCAGCTTGTCACTGTGTTGTCTTCCTGCTCAGTTAATCCCCTTTTCAGATGCAGAGAGCCAAACCTCAAAAGTATACAAGGTGTCTATATTCTGCTAGAGCCGCCGTCAGTCGTAGTTTGTTTTCCACAACCTCTCGGTTTTTATTTTTCAGCGAGATACATCCTAATTAGCTACTTATATTTATGATATTACTTTTTTTTCTTTTCATATAAATGAGAATGGAACCCGAGTAATAAACGCTGTGTATGTAGGCACATATTTAAGAGCTGTGTCATCCTCCTTCCTGCTTTCACGTGTCTCATAATCTAGTAATACTGACCTGGGGTCTGTTTCAAGGGGGTTCAACAAACTGAGTCAAAAAACTAACTCAGAGTCAACAAACTCTGAGTTAAGAAGCTTTGAGTTTTGTGTTTCAGAACAGGTGTTCAGAGTTGGTTCAGTCAAGTGTGAGTGTGCTGACCCTGAGCTACCACGAATAAACAATCATGAATGCCATAATTCATCATGGCAATGCACATGACCCTCCGCTACGGATTACTACAATCAGAGGTGGACAGAGTACTGGACCCCAGTACTTGAGTAAGAGTACAAATACTACTGGTCAAATATTACTCCGTTACAAGTAAAAGTAGCTCAGTCAAAATATTACTCGAGTAAGAGTAGAAAAGTACTTGCTTTTAAAGGTACTTAAGTATCCAAAAGTAATTGCTTTTAAATGTACTTTAAGTAAAAGTAAGAGTAAGAGTAAATTTCTTATTTTCCACATCAGTAAATTACTATATTTTTTCTAAATTAATTTAAGGATCTTTTAACTCTTGTTTCTGAGAATTAACTCTTTAACCAGCTGCACTGATGTGCTGCTTTTAGAACCACAAGGTTATATAAAACCTGCAGAAACACCAAAAACAAATCAAATGAATGGGATCATAAGAGGACAGCAGATGATGCAGAGTTTATTAACAATCATGAACTGAAACCAAATGAACCTGCACATTCCAACTAAGTCTGGATCCCCCTCAAAGACCACTGCTTTACAAAAAACTACATCTCTGCTTTCAAGACAAACGCAGGCTACTTTGGCGGTATCGTTTTGAGGAGGCTTGACGTATTTCCGCTTTACGTACATCCCAGTGGAGAGCGTGCACTGTGATAGGTCTCCTCGTTTGACAAAAACAGCTTGTGTCCAATAGGATTTTAGGGAAGAAGAAAAAAGAGCAGACCTGAAAGTAACGAGTACTTTCCAGCCTTCCTAGAAATTTACTCGAGTAAAAGTAAAAATATTTGTCTTAGAAATGTATTCAAGTAAGAGTAATAAGTACCAAAGAAATCTAATACTCAAGTAAAGTACAAATCCTCTGGATATGTACTTAAGTACAGTACTCAAGTAAATTTACTCCGTGACTACACTGACTACAATCATATAATGAATATGAGCACATATTCAGAATAGAATGCAACACAGAGCAAGTGAATGTGTAAAAACATCTACTACTGTTTATAATATCACATGAATAGCAAATAAAATATTATAAAAAAGAAATGAAACACATTTCAGACAGGTAGCTCATTACATGCTCAGTTGTGTTCATTGTAAAACATTTAGCAGGAATGGAAAAATCTAAAAGGAAAATGATCCAAGAAGCCAAGATGGGAATATCAGAGCGGCCAATACATCCGGTCACACCGGTAAATGCTAAATGGAAATTTCTTTACTCGCTCAGACGTGAGAGAAGGTTAAGGGAATAGAATATGGCAAGCTCAGTATCCACACCGTTATGAAAAGAACAGAAAAAACAACAGACATTTTCACATGAATAATAGCTGATGAAATCAATAACCCAACATGTTTTGTGTCACGTACATACTGTGGATTATAATTATGATGCACGGAAAGACCAGATCATGTGGGCTAACTGTGAGAAAGAAAAAATGTTCTTAAAAGATCCACAGGGTGTCACAAGTACAAGTCATGGCTGGTTTAAACTATCGTCATCCAGGCCCACTTTCCCAATTCGAATGTTCAGATGTCTCTATTATGCACTTTATATGATCAATTGTCTGATGAAGTTGAACTAGTTTCAGCTCTATGAGGGGGAGGTGATGGGGTATGTTGAAGTAAACCTGCTCTTGACCAAGTTTAGTTTACAGAGTCAAATAACGTGGTAACAGACTGAGTTTCCTAATTTTCTTAAACCAGCTCAACTGAGCAATCGTGGGGTTAAGCAACTTCGCTCTGTGAAACGGAAAGCTCTGAGTTCAGGTTCAAGGTAATAAGAGTCTCTACATAACTCACTGTCTGACACAGATCCCTGGTTGACTAACAAGATAAACTCTATATTTTTTTCCCCCGTTAGCATTTATCATTTTGTTATGTATGTGAAAAAGGTCTTCAGGCTTACAAAGCCCAGAGTCCACTCTAAAGGAGTTTTTTTCTCTCACAAACGACACAACCTGACCACCTGCTTTGTTTGTATCCTAATCTGAGGTTTCTGTTCGGGCTTCGGGTTTCTTTTCATGTTTTTCCTGATGTTCGGTCTTGTTTTAAATACTACCCATGTTATTATTTAAAAGCTTAATCCTTGGTTTCTCCTGTTCAGTTTGGACATCCCTTGTGGCATCTCCCCAGACTGTTTGCACCTGTGTCTCCTCAACCCCTCTGAGTATTTATTGTCTTATCTTTCTTGCCATCTGTTTTTTTATCCATCCGGTTGCCTGTCTACCTCGCCACCCTGTCATCATTTGGTCTTTATTTGTTTATCTTATGAAGGCCTTTTGCATTTCCTGTCTGTGTAGTTTTTTTGGATAAATTATAAAACTGCCTTGTCACTCCTGCCACCTCACCAACTCCTGCATTTGGGTCCTCCTAATCTCTCATGAGGACAGTGTGTCTGCCCATTTTTATTCTCTGTTTTATAATAAAAACACTTATGTCATGCCTTCTTTGTGATTACTTTGGCACACTTAAAGAATGACCAGCTGTTTTGCACTCCATTTTGGATCATCCAGGGCATTTTGATGCTGTTCAGGAGTGAAGTCTTGAGGAGGCATGTGTCCACATCTCAGTAGTACCTTTATCAGATTGTGATCTGATGACTATGGAGGCTGTTTGAGTGCAGTGACATTTTCAAGAGACCCGTTTAAGGTTAGGCTCCAGCAGATCCCAGTGACCCTGAATTTGGATAAGCAGGCATGGATGGATGGATGGATGGATGGATGGATGGATGGATGGATGGATGGATGGATGGATGGATGGATGGATGGATGGATGGATGGATGGATGGATGGATGGATGGATGGATGGATGGATGGATGGATGGATGGATGAATGGATGTTTTAAACATAGGTCGAGGTGAGATTGCACAAACTTCGTCTGACAAAAGAACAAAAGTAACGCTGCCTTGCTGTTCCTCTGCTCTTCCTCGGGCCCACCCAGAGGCATTTTAGCCCTCCTGTTTATGCAGTTACCAGCAAACAATTCGCTTTAAAATCAGAATGACTGACTCTTCACTGTTTGATCATTCCCAGGTCAGAAGTCAAGGCAGTGCTAAGCACTAAGTTGTTAAACTGATTACCAGTTAGCCACTGGTTACGCCAGCTAGCAATCAAATGAACATGCTACCAATGATGCAGAAATCTTACCTGATGTGATATAAGTTTTATTTTTTACAGATGTCATGGATGTTGAAGCTACCAATAAACAACAAAACAGTTTATTGATCCATGCTGTAAATATGTTTCTTTATGCTACAAATTATTTTAAAATGCAGAGGTCAATGGAGATTGACTCACTTTTGGAGCCAGCCCCCAAGTGGACACCCGAGGAACTGCACTTAAAATCCCTTGCTGGTTCGCACCAGATAAGCCTCGTAGTTGGTGGAGACAGGACAAATCATCACATGTTCGTTCAAGTCCTCTCACAGCCACTGTTTTTTACTAAGCTCATCAGTCCATCCAAACTGAATCCATCCGCTGTTTTTATTCAATGTGAAAGGAAATACTGTCTCAGTTTTGTGTGAGCAACCTGTTTGTCTCTCTCTGTCAGTTCCTGCTGCTAATGTTGTGCTCATAAATAGGTACGACATATCTGTTGTCCCCCACAAGCTAACTGATAAGCATTAGCATCATCCCAATTCACCTAAGGGGCATCCTACCAGCGTGAACATAAACACTGGCATCATTAATTGCATGCTGTCCACAGAGAGCCGTCTCCGCCAGACAGCTCTTCAGCTAAGCCGCGGAGCGCAGCTGGAATGGACATCACCCCTGTTGAAAAAACTATTCATCCGCAAACCTCATTTGCACCCGACTTATTATGCATTGTATAATTTAATCAGCATCCACTGTCCCAGCTTATTACTCATTTGACATGGTCCGGTGATGTTTTCCACCTTGTTTCACTGACAGTTTGTGATGAGGAAGAGATGAGAGTAATAAGATCAGTTATGCAGCCAATATATCAAATCTGTCTTTGTGTCTCAACTCATCTCCATTTTCACCCCATTTCCATATGAAATGACTGTATGACAAAGTATAACAGAGCTTACTGCATCAATTTATGAAGAATTATACTGTATTGTCTGATATTGTGATTATTGTTATAAGATTCACATTTTCTTACCAGCGTAGTGTCATCATATTGGAAAAATCTCGGATGGCAGCGTATCTGTAGCATCCATGAATGTTAAAATCTATAAGCCCAAACAATACAGATCTTCTGACCATTTTGAACTCCTAACCCAAGAACAAATTAGAAAAGAGAAGGAGCTGTGGAGGACATGGTGTTGAAAGAATCTTGAATGTCAGTAAAACAATGCATTCTCTGTTTCTCTTCTGTAACTCTGTCAAACACGTGCAAGACATTGGATGTGGACGCCATCGTGTAGCAAGAGATGTTGAATGTAAGTACATTCAACAAGTAGAAAACTCTGTCATGCAGACAGTCCCGTCATGACATGTAAACTGTGTTTCTGAATTTACAAAGGGAAAGGAATCATAAAACTGAATGCATTTGAGTCTTTATTGTGTGGACCGCAGGTGTTATATATTTTGTTGAGAAAACAAGGTGCATTTAGACTTTCTACAGAAACAGAAATACGTTATTAAAATGTCTTCTTTCATCTTCTTTTCACCCGACAGGGACATAGCGCCGGACGTAGCACGTGGAAGGATCAAGTTATTCCGGCCAGATCCTCCCCACCACATCTGGCGTGCCGGCTGGCCAGAGGGGGCACTGTATTTGGATTTTATTTTTTTTTTACAGCTGCACACTGTGAATTACATAGGCACCTTTTAACCTCATGTTGGGAGGGGGCCCGCACTCGGGCCATCTGACCTAATTTACATAACTAGGTAATTTACACAGTTAAATTTGTTAAGTGAGTTATTCATGCCACATATCTTTGGAAAGCTAAGATTCTTGTAATTACAGCCATATAAACCATTTCAGGATATAATCAAAGCAGCTGGTACATATCGACACCACAAACAAACAAACTTATCTTCATAGAAATCATATGTTGAAAAATATTCCCACAAAAACGGTCTTGTTACATTCAGGAAGGTTCAGTATATCCAATCCAGTAAAGTATTTAGTCCAAAATACATAATTATAACTGTAAATATCCACAAACAGCTGCTGCACCATTAGAAATTAGCCGCTTGATGTGCCACATTTTCAACTTTCGTTCATTTTTAATTCTGGTTCGCAAGTCTTTTCAATACAATTCCTATTCTCAAGATGGAGTCTGTGTCGTGTCCTATTGATTGACACCTATTTGGACCAATTGGACCATTCCTCTGGCCGTCCACAGCCATCAACAGCCAATGACCGTCTGTGTTGGAAATAGGCTCATGCCCCCCTTTTGTCATGAAAAAAATTAGGCAATTGCAGCCAATCATGCTGATGAGAGGCACATTCTATAGCCAATGAGATCCTGAACACAACGACGTATGACACCACGGGGTCTCTATAAAAACCCGCAGCATGAGCGCTGAGCGTAATCTGAAAACTTTCAGTGAGCAAAACTGAGCGTCTCCAAATGGCCATTTTTGGAAACGCCTAGACATAGTCTGACAAAAACAAGTGTAAAATACTCATTTTCTGTGCTATATCAATTTTGATGTTGCACTAGATAAGGCTTCAGGCTGTGATCCCATTGTGTTTTCCAGCTAATAAACCAAGTATTCACTCATCTGCAGACATGTAATTACAAACAAATTTCAGGCGGAAAGAAAAAACCTTCTATTTCAGTGTGTTCAAAGTTAGATTACTCAATTTTAGTAGCAGTTACAGTGATTCTGACAGTTGGAGAAAAAACTCCAGAGTGTTACCTTTCAAAAGAGACCAGAACCATCCATGTACGTCAAACGGTTCAACAATAGCTTTCAATTTACTTTGGGTACGCCTTGGATAGGCGTTTTTGGCAACTTTTACAAGTGTGGGAAGAGAGTGATTTTTCTTTTAATGTGAACTTTCACCTAAAACAAACAATGCTGGCCACTATTTGTTGGGCATTAATGGGGCAGATATTGACTTGCTCCATTATGCCTGGTTAATTCCCAAGCATTCGTCTTCTTCGGGTCATAAAAAGTTCCCAAGCCCTTCTCAGTTTTGAGCATGTTAAACATGGTTCCCTAACACAACCAGATTCATTATCTTTTAGACAGTTTTCTTCACCCTTCCAGTCTGACAAAGGTTTGAATGAATGGACTATTTTTTCTCTGTGTATCCCTGTGATAGACTAAGCTAAGTGTCCGGGGTGTACCTCACCTCTCACCCAATGCCTGCTGAGATAAGCTCCTGCCCTGACAACCCTGAGCAGGATCAGGCGAGTGTAGAAAGCAGATGGATGGACACATGTAGCGGCCCAACTCTATCAGCAACTACCCGGCTCATCAGAGCGTTGGTTCACGAATGTTTGTTGGTCCCTCAGTTGTGCACATTTTTAGGTATCCTCAGCTGTGAGTGTCTATATTAAATGGTGCATTTATTTTAGGAGTGTAGCACAGAGATATCTCCCCACAGAGCGGAGCGTCTTTGGGTGTGCAGCCAAAGCAGAACAGTGTGTTCCTCTTGGGTATGATGCTAACTGCAGCTGATTTGCTGATTGGCTTTAAGTTAGCTTGAGGTGAAAGAGGGCAGACAACAGATTTAATCACAAAGACCAAGAATGAAGGTGACTAGGGGAAATACAGGAGTCGACATCCAAAGTGAATCAAAACATTTCATCAAAGTTATCCAAAGACAAGAACGGATATTGTTCTTGCACAACATGCAAGTATGTTTTTGATCCACTTCAAATGTCGAGTGTCCTAGATAATAACTGCACTGTACAGTTCTAGCTTCAGTCCACCACAAGGCAGCTCTTTGTCTGCCGCCACTTCTTTCTTTTCCACAACAGGATAAATGCTGTTTTTGTCGATAACAAGGTTGACTCGGGGGAACATACCTTTGAGTAGTGTTTCCCAACCCTGCTCCTCGGGGCACACTGCCCTGCAGGTTTCAGGTGTTTCCCTGCTCTGACACACCTGATTCACATTAACGGACACCTCGCAGCTTGTCATCAACTTTTACACCTCTGTTAAAGAGCCAGTGATTGGGGAAGGTGTGTCAGAGCAGGGAACCCCCACGGCATGCAGGGCGGTGTGTCCTCAGGAACCGGGCTGCTTTTGAGGATGAGAGAGTTTGGTGTTCCTGCTTTTAGAATAGGAATGTAGTTGATGATAGTGTTTGTTCCTTGTAGGAAATGTTCAAATAAGTCCTGTAACTTTAAATTGTGAGCACTGTCCTCAGCCATTACTGCTGCATATTGATTCAAAATGCATTCTGGGATATTCTCCCATCTCATGTAAAGCAAGTCTCCACTTGATGCATCCTTGACTAAAAATCTGGGTGGTCCATCTGTGGATTTGGACCATAGTTGGATGGATGCAGACTTTAACATCAGTAACCGCACTTATGCTGTGACTGATGACATTTCACACGTCTATGGGAACACAACTACAGATAAGAAGGTTTATTGAGAGGCGGTAGAAGCTGAAGGAGCAGCAACAGCACCGACAGAGAAGCAGACATCTCAGATTGTTCCACAAATTGTTGAGACTGCCCCCTAGTGGCAGCAACATGCCGCAAGTAGTAAATCGTAAAAGTGCTAATAAGTATGTGTGATACTGTAGAACTGTGCTGAAAAAGTAAGAGGTGTTTTACGGGTTATGGGTAAGTGAAAAACAGATTGAAAATAGCTCTGTAGAACCTAACCTTGGAGCTAAATAGATATGGAGGGTTGTTTCTGGCACAGCTACACTTGAAAGCTTGAAAGTGAAAAATCTACAAAACCGGCTAAAACTGACTTTACGTTCATTTCATTTGTTTAATCTACAATGTTTATGCAAGACTATTACTGTAATGTTGCTTTGTAGCTTACACTGAGCAAGAGTAAAAATCACATTCTATCAGTCAATGGCAAATAAGCAAATAAACATGTTTACAAAAACACAGGAGAGCCCTCTGATTGTTGTGGTCCTCCATCTAATTGTGTCTCTGCTCTTTGGAGTCCTCTGTGACACTTCCTTTCCCCTTGTTCCCTTGTTCCTCTCCCAGTGGTGAGGTCAGAGGGCCTGTCCTCTCCACTGGAGCCACTTTGAGTGACGAATGGCAACGCAGCGCTGCCAGAGGCCCGCAGCACCAACAGTGCACAGAGTGAGGGTGGAGGAAGAGTTTGAAAGAGCTGTGGTAAGAAGGAGAAATAAAGAGCAAGAGTACATGAGGAAGATAAATGAAGAGGCTTGCCGCAAAACCTGGACGTGGAAGGTCAAGAGATTTGCAGGGAATCTTCTGTTGAAGCTCAAAACAGCCAGTTTCACTGCATTCTGCCCAGATCAAATATGAGTTCACATGCTTTTTGAATTTAGTCTGTGGTTTTAGGAGCAAGCTCCTTGAAGTGTGTGTGTCCTTATTGTGTCCTTATATGTTGTTGTACTCTTGCTGATCATTCACACCATTGAAAAAAACAAAAAGACAGTGGAACATCTTCAAGACCAGTGTAACGCGGAGCTTTTATCAGCATGCAAAGTGCGTTCACGCCCGTTAGGATTTAACTGTGGTGACATGTCGTGGCCAGAGTCACCAATACGATCACTCTCAATTATGCTTTTCTTGGTGTTGTATTGGGTATTAAAAATGCATTAAGCTCTCGTGCAATTATGAGAGCTCTCCCAGTTGTGACTTGCACGTATTTAACAGAGAGCCACACAGACCATTGCAGACTGTTTTAATTGCATTTGAATTCCCCAGGATCTCGCCTGGAAAAAAGATGACAAATGAATATTTAACTACATTGACAGCCTGTTTCCCAGTGTTAGCCCGCCTATAAAGGACGAACATGTGGCAATTCATTCATTATAGGAGGTAGCTCAAATCTGACTTTGACCATTTCTGCTGGGCTATTTGATATTTACAAAGCATCATTTGTGATCCTTTTTTTTTAAGTTGCTTGATTCTTACATAAGACTGTGCTTGTCTCTGTCCCCATTTTCTTTCTCCATCCCTGTCTCAGTAAATCATTCCCTCAGGGCAAGGCAGTCATTAGCATCATCTGCAGTTGCCGCATCTGATATCCTTTTTCTGATGTGCCAATCTTAAAATCAGTTTGAGGAAGAAAAAAGAACAGGGCAAAGGGGAGTTATTCCTGTGTGTTTACAAAGTGGGGTTGACATTGCAAGGACTCTGAACTGGTGATCGCAGCACCCAGCCACGAACATATACATAAACACTGCCCCACACATGCGCACATGCCCTGCCTCGTATTTGCTGCGGCCATCACTCTGAGTGATGTCAGTCAAATTAATTGCTGTTCCTTTCCCGTGGAGTGCTCGAGGAGGTTTCACAGGGCAAGGGCAGTCCGAGTCCCAGAGAGACTGGACTTTAAAGGACAATTCGGCCCGTGCTTTTATGAGAGACTGAAAGAGAGCGTTTCACGGTTTTGTTTTTGTTTTTGTAGTTTCTAATGAGCATAAATTTAATTTAATTATGAAAAACTTTCTTTTTCAATTAGTCATTTGTGATGTTGAGATAAAGCTCATCTGACAATAGAAGACAACAGTTTCACTGTTAAAATTAATCAAATCTTGATTTAATCTGGCTATAAATGCCCAGGCTTGTTTACATGGATATTATTTTATGATAATTAATAAAACATTTATGCCTAAATAACTTAGATATAATTTTATCTTCAAGGTATGGTTCAAGTCTTCTGCAGGCTAAGAAAGGAGTGGTATGGGGGGGGGTCTAATAAAAAATAAAATCACATGTCCTCATCACTTTGCTGCCCTCTGTTCACACTTCAGCTGGCTCCATCTCCCATTTCCACATTTAAACAAATACATTATTAAGATCGGTGCATCTTTTATACACACATTGAACAAACCCCTAAAAGTTGAGATTAATAGTCACTTCTGTCTATTTGTGTCACCACCATGATCATACGTGCATTCTGGGGCCTTCACGAGCCAAAAGTGAAGTTTAACCACGATGCATCTTTTAAAAGCAGTGATTCCCAACCAGTGGCTTGGGGCCCAAGAGTAAGTTGTAGACCCATTTTCAGTGGATCCCGGACCTCCTCCCTAGGTAAACCTGAGGCTCACAGGTTAAACTGCATCTTTTTGAGTCTTTTTGGAGCTACTGTATTTCTCAATTGTTGCACAATTTGATTTCCTGTTTGTGCATGAAAGTATGGAGGATTTTTTGTGCCAAAATTAAATAAATAAATACATAATTAATTAATTAAAATGGGAATTAAATATATCATTAATTAATTAAATGTGTCATTAATTAATTAAAATTAGAATCAAATATGTCATTAATTAATTAAAATACAATTCAAAAAATATATATTATCTCAGCATTTAATTAATTAATGACACATTTAATTAATGATTTCGTGTTACGTGTGAATCATGAAATGTAAAACTGCATTTAATTAATTAATGACACATTTAATTAATTATTTCGTGTTGCTGAATCATGAAATGTAAATGTAAAACTGTCAGTTTCACTCGTCAAACTCAGTGGGCGGAGCTAACGCGAATCTAGTGGAATCCACTGCTTTGGTCTGAAACTGGAGGTAGAAGAGGAAGCCTTTCTAAACATGACAGGTGTGAGTTCGGAGGATTTTCGTGAACTTTGTAGAGAGTTGGTGAGCGATATCTTCGACCTTGCAGAGTATGTGGAAGCAGGACCTGCTGACCCCGAGCATGTAGCATGTAAAGCAGATGAAGTTCCTCTGCTTCCTCTGCTGGATTTGCGTTAGCCCCGCCCACTGAGTTTGACAAGTGAAACTGACAGTTTTACATTTACATTTCATGATTCAGCAACACGAAATCATTAATTAAATGTGTCATTAATTAATTAAATGCAGTTTTACATTTCATGATTCACACGTAACACGAAATCATTAATTAAATGTGTCATTAATTAATTAAATGCTGAAATAATTGTATTTTAATTAATTAATGACATATTTCATTCTAATT
Source organism: Cololabis saira (assembly GCF_033807715.1). Classification (NCBI taxonomy): domain Eukaryota; kingdom Metazoa; phylum Chordata; class Actinopteri; order Beloniformes; family Belonidae; genus Cololabis; species Cololabis saira. The sequence continues at coordinate 19,618,609 of NC_084593.1, forward strand.
TTAATTAATTAATGACACATTTAATTAATTAATGATATATTTCATTCCCATTTTAATTAATTAATGATGTATTTATTTATTTAATTTTGGCACAAAAAATCCTCCATATGAAAGCACTGTTAATTCTGTACAATGTGAGGTTTAAACTGCACCTTCTTTTAGTGAATATATTTGAGAAGTTTATAATGTTCCTTGATTTGGGTCACGACTTGTCACTGAGGGTGATAGTTGGTCCTGAAGCTGGACCAGTCCAGAGCCATCATTTCAAAGAATAAAAGCATGAGACAAAGCTTTAAAGGAATCACATTGTGCACCTTTTTCAACATCTCAAAGACGTAATAAAATGTTCGACATTATTAGTTCCCGACTCTGATCTGGGTTTGTGACGTCATAGTGTCCTGCACATCTGAACCACTCACTGAATGTCATATTTTCAGACTTCAGCATCCCCAAACAAAGTGAAATATTGACCAAGATTGTGATGTCCCAGTATTTATTTGTCAAGTCACATACCCAGACGTATTCTCCCATGCACAGAAAAACGTATTTCGTTAATAGTATGTCCCCCTTTAATATAATTAATGGAAGACACAAAGACGGACCAGGGATACGCAGGTGCCACAGTTGTTGCACTCCTTTATTATTCCAGGCTGTTCACGAGTCCAGATGGGGCACTTCACTTTGCTAATGATGACAATACATCACCAGATTGAACGGACACATGAACAGAGTTATGAGAGTGTGAAATGTTGAAACACACAGCTGGTACCATTACGTTTCACTCTATGGACTCTAGTGTGAAATTGGCCCCAGGACGTTTGACGTCCGGAGGTCAAAGCTGTACAGCCAATCATATGCCATACAGGGGATTTAATAAAAATGGACAAATACAAATCATCAACCTGTCCTGTTCCAAAAAAGAACGAAGTCTTCAAAACAAATATGTCACAAATATACTGTTTACTATGATAGACCCCTGTCACAGTTTCATGGAGTACTTCAGTGTACTATGCTGATCACAAACTGCTGCCAAACTTTGGTAATTAGGCAAAACCTGATCTGTAACTCATTATAGCACAACAGGAAATGGATTAAGACATTCATAAAATGTACTGATCATCAGTTCAGTGCGTCTCCAGTAGCAACGCAGTCTGACACTAGACTGTATAGGTGATATACTGACTTTTTTAAATCATAACATGCCTACATAATGAAACTGTCACATATGATGTGAAATTGTAAAATTAACACATTTTCAAGGCTCTGTTATTATATTTCCTTTTGCAAATTTTAATAGGCAAACATTTTCCATGACTTGAAATTTGAAAAGTGATATTGCACAATTTTACAACATGTCCTAAAAGGTATAAAAGGATGTGATGGAGAGCGGATGGTGATATAACATGGACTGTCATCCCAATAAACCAAGTTTGAACCCTTTCCAAACATGTATCATCCAAAGATTTTACATCTTTCTTTTTCTTTTTTTTTTTACTTTGCTGCAAGTCAGCATTACGTTGAGAAATAGGGTTGATGTTATACATTAATAAATATATGGTTACAGTTAGGGATAAAACAAAAAACAAAACAATGTTTGTTTAATCTTAAAAAAGGATGAATACATGATTAGAGCTCTGTATCATGTGAATAATGGCCTATACAAAGCAAAGCAACAGACATAATAAAAAATCCCGAACCCACTCTTCCTGTGCCTTTATTGTGACGCTACCATGTTTTGGACACATTGATACCCACCAGTATTACATGGTTCTTGTACTACCCTGCTGTCTGTTGGACTTGGTTAATTCAGGTTTTTTTTCTTAATACAAAAAGCAATAAATAAATAAAAAATAGCAAGGTATTTATTAAGCAGTTTGGTCTTGAGAGGTTATGTAAAAACAAACAAAAAAATAAAAAAGTAAGGCTGTTTACTTTGTAAAATGCAACTGCATGACACCAGAATAAAGCAACAGCGAAATCAAATGAAGCGTAAACAGTTCAGGACAAGCTGATGCTCTTTGAAACCTTCAAATAAAGTGCCTCCAGTAATCTTTGTAATCTAATGGCTGGTTTACAACCTGTGTCGTCGTGGCAGGTTCTTTCTCTGCTGGATTTCACTGAGCGCTCACTTAGATGCAGCGGTGTAGAAAACGTAATCATGACCGAAAGGAATTCCAAACTCCATTAGAGTAAGAGCCATGTTCAGATAAAGTGGGATCTGATTGATGCAAAGATAATTGAGTTTGAGCTCCAAAACACATCCCGCTAAGTCTTTGTTTGGGTCTCCTTCTTTTTTAGGTCATCAGCTGTTGCCAACAGTGAATACAGGACTCAGAAGGTAAGACGTGACATTCATCCATAAAACACTATAAAGCACTAATAGCTTATCAGGAGCTGTTGAGTGAATTTGGTTTACAGTTTTAATCATCTGCATTTGGAAAAATCTGAAGACACTTCAGCTGCGAGACAGAGTGAAACAGTTTCATTTTTTTTTTCTCTCGTGTGCCTACTGATGCTTCCAAACAAACTTCAGATCAGAGTTTCAGCTCCCCAGTGCTGTCAGCTGATGCATGTATATTAAACTAAACCCTAACCGGTTTTGTTCTGGTCTGTAATATCATAATCATGTGCAAAAGTGGGTACCCCTTCTTTTAATCCTGCATTTTTTTTCTGTGTATACGTGCGTGTGTGCGCAGAAAACATGGATTACTGAACAGATTGTAGTGGGGCTTAACATTATGCAAATACAACCTCATATAAATACTACCTTTTTTGTGGGTCATTATTTATTAACTCAAAAATAAAGCAAAAAGCAAAGAAAAAAAACACGCAGGAAATGTTAAGTGTGTCCTGACTACTTCCAGGGGATTTATGAAGGTGCATTACCGCCATGTGCTGCTAATCATTAGTCCTTTCATAAATGGAGCATCAGCAGATGTGCATATACGTCTATAATACCAGATATATAATAATAAAATGAACTTGCTCTGGACCATTTAGGTGTGTGTTAACCTAATGCCAAGAAGGAAAGACATAAAATAGGTCTTAGAGAAGCAACTAATAGAGCACATCAATTTGGAAAGCGTTAATAACTACAGTATTTGAAGTTCAACATTACACAGTGAGAAAAAGAGATTTTTCACAAATGTAAGTTATCCAAAACGGTGGCTGGATGCACCAGCTTGGGATGTTCAGATATAAGAAACACAAAATCTACATCATAGGCTTCTTTCAGCATGTTAAAGCTTAAAGGAGCTTGAGGCAAGAATAAGAAATGAGACTCATTAGCGCTACGACGACCGTCGGGGGTACTGCAGCCAACAGCGAAGCCGGCACGGGAGAACGGGGAGAACGTGCATGCAGTTTCATGTGACGTCACATCCGCAGGACAGCGCGAGAAATTCCGGTCCGGAATTGCAGCACATTTTGCAGAACACAGCCTGTTCAAGACAACGGAGAGATACACTAGAGGGCTCATTCTTTTTGGTTTGGAACGCTTCATCTGACATTATTACTAGAAAACTTAAAACGTATACGCATTTTTTTCATAAATCCTGCCTCAAGCTCCTTTAACAAGTGTGGTGTGTCTGGAGTGTTTGCAAGGAGAAACCTTTTGTGTCCTAAGAAAAGACAAATGGACGGACAACTGAAGTTCACAAAACTGCATCTAAACAAACCATAAAACCTCTAGAAGTAAGTTCTATGGACAGATGAGACCAAAGTTGAGTTGTCTGACCTTATTGGCCAACTCAAAACCTAGAGCACAGCAGAGAAGGGCTAATCATTCAGGGTTGTTTTGCAATTAAGGATCTTGGTACCATGCAGTTGATCAGTGCATTTGCCTGACGTTCAATTATTGCATTCATCCGACTTGTACTGTAGTTTTAAAATGCCTGTGAACATCTTAGGCTGGCCGAAATCAAACGACAGACATAGTCGAACTAACACACCAAGATAACGCGATGGAAATCCAGCTGATCCCTACATGTGAAATCCATCTGTGCATGATCCAGAGGTGCTACCTGGGCATCTATATTGAGACAATCAAGCCGAAGCCACATCTCGACTAAACTGAGCGTGTAAACATGCTGATTGAGTCGCACATGAACATGTACAGAGCATTGTAGAGGTAACTGAGAGGCTATCTGTTTGACAGCTAAAGCCTGACAGAAACCGGGTCACGTAAAAAGCACAACGACCTGAAGCTCACCAGCAAAATCTCCATCTGAACCTCAACCCACTTCAAATGCTGTGGAGCTCAAGAGAGCTCTGCTAAGCAAATGACCCAAAACCTCAATGAACAGGAGTGTTGTGAAAAAGAATGGACCAGAGTGATGTGAGAGACTGATAAAGACATACGGGAAATGCTGCTAAAGGTGAATCGAGAAGCTACGGACTGATGGAAATACTTTTTGTTGCCCAGCTCATTTTTTAAAATTGTTCTTCTTTTTGTTTTGTTAAATAAATACAGTAGTTTCACAGTAAAGTTACAGTATATGTTGTTGTTCATCTGAGCCTGTGTTTTCTAATAACTAGGTCCACTATGATCAGATGATTTTTATGATGATTTTACACACAAAATGCAGGATTTAAAGAGGAGGTATAAAAACTTTTGCACTTGACTGTAAGCCACTTGTGGGTGTATTTGACCTGTGCTTAATGATGACATGATTTTACCTCAGGAGTCCTTGCAGAGCCACGGATTTTAATGTTATGCATGACGGTGAATCGGCGAGCTGTCATGTTACTTGCTGAAGTGTGTCACTCGCACACTTGCACTGCATTTGGCAGAATACGATTTGGCAGTGTATGCTGTTGTGTAAGTGTGTCTGATGTTAAGGAGGACAGCGGTGTCCAATAAGGTGCTCGCTGCCCAGTTCGGGGATAATCTCTCCGAGGAGCATGTATGCACTGCTCCACTCTCTGACCCCTGGGTCTTCGTTTCAAACCCAAATCTATGCGCTCATCTCTGCAGACCTCCCCCTGAAGCCGCCACAGCGAGCGCAGCAAGCTCGCCGTGGCAGGCTGCACAACGGCGGGCCACTCTGTCTACGCAAACATGCATCTCCATACGGTCACAGTACCCTTCAGTCACACTAGAGCTAACGTAGAAGTGCAGAAAGCAAGCGTCCTCCTTTGAAGTAAATCAGACCGGCTGCAACAGGAGCTCTTGGACTTTTCGAATTAATGGATGAGTCAGTGCTCCGAGATTCATGAGTCATGACTTGTTTAGACTCCCCGTCTGTATGTTGTGGCCTCCTGGATACAGTCTGTGGCAGCCCAGCAGGATGGAGAAGGCCTTGCGGAAATCGGCATTGAAGGCATAGATGATGGGGTTGAGGGAGGAATTAGCCCAGCCGAACCACACAAACACGTCAAAGGTGGTGGGGCTAATGCAGGGAAAAGCCTCTCCTCCGCTTGACTGCTCGCAGAAGGGCACCATGCAGTTCAGGATGAAAAATGGCAGCCAGCAGCACACAAACACCCCCATTATCACCGACAGGGTCTTCAGCACCTTCGTCTCCCTCTTGAATGTCATTTTGAAAGAGCTCTCGGACTCTGCGATGCTGGAGCCTCGGCACAAACTGTTGTGCCTGTTCTTGGCGCTTTCGGCTGCACGTTCCAGCGCCGAAATCCTGCGGATCTGCCTGTGGGCGATGCGGTAGATCTGTGTGTATGTGGCCACCATGATGACCACAGGAATGTAAAAGCTTATGAGAGAAGTGGAGATGGCGTAGGTCCTGTTCAGGCTAGAGTCACAATTCTTTGGGTTGTACTGAGGTGTGGTATTTGATCCCACTGACACTGATGACTCAGCAAGGGGCTTGTGAGGTTCACTCTGGGCCTTGTGCCAGTTGAGCTGCACGGGTATGAAGGAAATGAGGACAGACAACGTCCAGGCCACGCTGATCATCACATAGGCCACTCTGGGTGTCATCTTCCTTTCGTATCGAAAGGGGCTGGAGATGGCCCAGTAGCGGTCCAAGCTTATGACACAAAGGTTCAAGATGGACGCCGTGGAGCACATGATGTCAAAAGCCACCCAGGTGTCACAGAAGGAACCAAATGGCCAGAAGCCCGCAATCTCTGTCACCGCCTTCCACGGCATGACTAAGATGGCGACCAGGAGGTCGCTCACAGCCAGCGAGATCACAAAAAAGTTGGTCACTTTAGAACGCAGATGTCGAAACTTGGTGACGGCCGCACACACGAGGGTGTTTCCCAGCAAGGTGGTGAGGATGAGCAGCGAGAGAAAACAGCCAGTCAGGACACGGCTCGACGGTGTCTCATCCAAAAAGCCATTGTCCATGACGGTTGTGAAGTTCATGAGATCCATCCCTGAACACCTGAGGGATGGGCATTTATGCAAAAGTGAAGAGTCCTGCTACATTATGTCCTTTGGAATAAAATCCAAAAGGCTCTCGTGATTCAACCCTGACAGGAAGGAAAGAAAATCTACATCATTATTTTTAATTGTAAATGACAAAAAAATTTACTTGTCCAGAATTATTTTCTTCTGTCCTGTTCATATAATTAATTTCAGGACTCGTCAGCAACCTTGTGGATTCAAGCGATTAGTAGAAAGAAAAACAAATACTGTTGCTGATATATTTGAGTTTATTCTTTTCAAGAATGCTAATTTGTTTACCATTTTGCATCTTTACTCTGATTCAATTCTGATTCATACAATAGCTCTGATAATATGTAAACCTTTAAAATAACCTACCATGGATCGGAATTATAATGTGACCCTATCCATCCATCCTTTAACTTCCACTTATCCGGGCTCCAGCAGCAAAAAAAACTGACTCTAAGAATAAAAACAAATAGAACAAATAATAATTAAAAAAAAAACGAATATTCAAGAATAAAATGATCCTATACACATTAGAAGGTTTTCTATACCAACGTTTCCCGTGGTACTCACTTCATGGAGACGCGCTCAGCCGGAGCTTGACATCAGATCTTGAAGCACATTTGTCATCCCTTCCTTCCAACTTCACAGCGAAATGTCCATCAGAGCGCATCCAGTGTCCATATCCCACAAACACAAACCAGAAACGCTCCGATCCTATTTTCCTTGTGCGCCTCATCGCTCACTGTCCTGATTAAAGCGCGCACACTCTCACCGCAGGAATGAAGCGTCTCTCTCTGCGGCTCTGCGTCCCCGCCGACACGTCCTCAAGGCTGATTTATGGTTCCGCGTTACACCAACGCAGAGCCTACGCCGTAGGCTACGGCGTAGGCTCTGCGTCGATTTAACGCAGACCATAATTCAGGCTTCACGCCACCCGCCTGCATTCACACACCGAGTCCTGCGTGGTCGGAGTGTGCCACTGTTGCTTTTTCATATGATGTGTAACAGGCCAATAACGGGTAACTTATTGTCAGAAGTGGCCCTGGATAAAGGGGTGAGATATTGAAAACGTCATATATTCAACAGCATGTGAACTCAGCTGAGAGCGTTTTGTCTTTAAACGGCCCCTTGAAGCTGCACTTTGGAGGAATGTTATTATGTAAAGACAGGTGACAAAGTCACCAAGAGGGTCAGCCATTCAGGTGCAGAAAGTCTCTGATGCCCCCAAATGGAAAAGGCCTGCAGTTGCAGGGAAATTAAAACCAAGAAAATGTAGTAATAAAACAGAAAGGTTAGTTTATTTCCAGACACGAGAAGGAGAGTTTTGTTTTTAATTTTTTTTTTTTACCAATAGTAATTATGAAGCCTTTACAATATGCATGATAAATCCAGACACTGTCTGGATTTTCTTTTTCTTTTAAAAGAAAAAATCCAGACCAGTGCGCACTCAGCTGTCATCCCATTCAAGCTGGTGTCTATCTGGCAGAGCATAATGGCCCATGATGGCCTGCATGAAAGATGCAGAGGAATGCAAAAACAGTCGTGACAGGCCAGCCGTCACCTTGCCCTGATGTGAGTGCTTCTGACAGGAAGAAAAAAAAAACAGCGTTTACCCTTTTCCTTTACAAATATTCCTTCTTTTGGATGTGTAGTGGATTAGTGAAATGTTTATTAATAAAACAGTCTTTAGTTTATCATATATTTTTATTATATATCATGTGAATGATTGTTACAGTCACAGAAGATGTTATTGTTTCCTTGTTTGTTTGTGTTCGTTTGTGTTCGTGTGGACATAAAAGATAAAGCAGCCAGGAAGGGCTGGGCATTGAAAAGTCAGAGTTGAGATGCTAGCCTGTATTTCAGAGGTTTTTCCTGGTTTTTTGTTCAGTGGCGCAGCTGCTTCTCCTCCATTTCCTGTCTTGAGCGGTTCGGGCAGAGGCCACAGGGAGGCCCTTGCTGCCTTGGCCTGTTCTGTTCTTTCTCACATGATTATTGTCCAGACCTTTTTTTTTCTCTTATTCTTTTCTTTTTTGTGGTCTAATGAGAAACTGAATTATTTGCTCTCCAGACGTTGTGATGTGACAAATCCTCGATGTAGCAGTTAATGTCATGACAAAACATGAGTCTTTTTGGTCTGATGCGGGATGACAGGTACCCAGCCGCCCAGAAAACGCACCAATGCTATGAGTAAGATGGCTTACAGCTGAACAGGCTGTTTTAATAATCAAACATCTCTGCCTTCCCTCTGCACTGTTTGTATGTTTGTTTATCAGACATGGCATGAAAAAATATCAACTACAGCTTCACGTATGGGTTGACTGAGATGCCAATTCAATGAAACTCTGGGTTACTTTGGCTCATTTTTGTAAGTAGGTGGGGAACTTTGTGCCTGTTCTAAATATAGCATGCGTTTCTTCCTCTTCCCCTTCCTCTTCCCACAGCGTTTTCCTTCCTAGAACCTTAATTTATAACACTTTTTTTTTTTACAGATTGCAAACATCAAATGATATGCATTCAGAACGGTGCTTGTAACTGTAATGTGTGTAATTCCCTTCAGATGAAGCTTGAGGAAAACGCTGACGCTGTCACGCGCTTTGAGGGGAGACACCACGCACCAATATCAGAGGAAATGCTGCTTTGAACCCCATGCAGTGTCACAGAGCCAGTCTACATGTAAAATATCTACAGTCGCTGACTGTTAAACAAAGGGAGGCCAATGCACAAGTGGCCTAAAATCCAATCTGCATCTGCAGATGGCTGTAGTATTCTTCCTTTTCAAAGTTTGTCAAAGTATCTGACAGACAAAATACTGGATCAATAAAATGTTCCCAATAGTTATTGCGACATCATATTATCTAGATTAACTCCATTAGATAAGATGGTCCCTTTGAAAGTAATATAATAAGTAGTTACTGTAAGGCCTCAAAAACACACGGGCCTGACATTTTTTGTTTCTGGGTTTTAACTTCTAAGCACACGCCACAGTGTTAATGGGGAAATAAAAGTAATAAGAATAATAATCTTTGACAGTAATATTGTCTGAGGAAACAGACTCCAGCAGAGTCCCGTGTCTCAGATTGAGGTGGATCGAGAGAACGCCGAGTACTTGAGTTCTTAAGAACATGAATAGTCCCACAAAGTATGCATTTGGGGGTTACAAATGTAGCATCTCACATTGATTTGGAAATAAAAACAGTAACAATAAATAATAAAAGCAGTTGATTTTATTTTAAAAGAGCAGCATAACTCCTTTGATGTCTTTCACATTGTGAATATTAGTTGTCACCCACTCTGCATTATGAAATGAATAAGTCAATAACAATTAAATAAATACAAATGAAAAATAAATAGATAAATAATATGAATAAATAGGTTAAAGACATTGATGCTGGTTTCTGGATTTGACATTCAAATGCATATAGTACATTCAAAGGTCATGTATGTCATCTTCAGTTTTGAAGTAACCCTTAATCTTTAGGAGTTGTTGTTTAGTTTTTTCAGGACAGTTATGTACTTCTTGAGAATTGTGCTGGTGTTTCTTGAATGTGACGTCTCCATTGAACAGTTTCTGTTATCCTGGAGGAGCAAAAGAGAGTTTAGGTTTGTGTCTCATCAGGACCTCCTTAACAGACAAACAAGCCGCTTTACTTACGTCCGATCCCAGTTTTTTCAAGTGTGACTTAAGTCTTTGGCGATGGATCTCGTGACTTTCGTGCACCGTCAGATTGTTCACTAAGTTCATCAGCTCCTTTTTGAAGGTACCAACACAACTGGTCTGCAGAAATCAAATTACATGGCCCAGTTAGGCAAATGTGTCAAGTGAAATACACATAAAATACATATACATTAAAACATGACAAACAAATTTAGCCTCAGCCAATCCATGTGAAAACTAAAAAACAAAGAAAACTTGTAGCACTTACAGGATCGCTCCTCATGTGTTGTCCGGGAACAAAGGCTGTTTGAGACTGGAGGTAATGAAGAAATGAGAATGTTTTATCGGTCATGCACTTATCATCTGCAGTGGCACAATGACAAATACCAAAACAGAGAGTCACGGTGTAAAAAAAAACAAAACGAAAAAAAAAAACATGCTGGTGTTGCAGTAGTAATTATTTATACTTACAGATGTGAAACTGGCTCCGTTTTTAAGTGCGATCAGACTGTTGATAATCTCTGTGTTCACGTTCATGTCAAACTTAAAGCTGTAGCACAAATGCAACAGGACCAGGATGAACACACACTTCATCATACCGTAGCGTTGTCGTCACTCTCTTTCTCTTTCTTTCTCTCTCTCTCTCTCTTTGGATCTTCTTTTTGCTGTCTTTAGCTTAGAATGTTGTGATCGCTATCTGCTCTTACTCTTTTTATACAGAAGTGAGACTAAGGAAGTCTCTGAGGTCATGAGAAGTTAACGGAAAAGCAAGTTATCACCTTTTTTTTTAATGCATGTGCAATCTTAGAAAACAATCGTTACAAAAAGCTGTCAAACTAGTTTCTAAAGCTGTAATTGGCGTGTAAGTGGCATTAGTGTGTATGATGCAGAAAAGGCCTTTTTATAAATTCACAAAAGCTGAACTTTACAGAAAATGTGTATTTCATTTTTGAATATTTATGCCATTTAGGTGCCGTAATATCTTATTGTCTGATGTGCTTAAATGTGTTTCCTTGAGTTTCTAGGAAATACAATTAAGGCAGGAACCTCTTTGGTGGAACCAGTTCCTAGTTAGTGGTCAGGAACCAAGACACCCTCTTTACCTTTTAAGATTCTGATTTTAACTTAACTCTTTCATAAAGTTCTATAGTTAAGGCTAGCTCAGAACTGGCCCTGAACTATTTTAGTTAACCTTAGTTATCCTGCTATATGCCCTAGACTACTTGGGCATCTCCCATGATGCATTACGTTCTTTTGTCTCTCTGTTCTTTTAACACCTTTTCTGTTTATATCATCATTATTCTAATTAACACAGTTCAGTTTTCTGTCTGACTGAAAGATATATCTGGACTAATCTGTCTGTGTTTGTCTCTCTCCATTCCCTGTCATTTCAGACCCCCCAACCAGTAGAGGCAGATGGTTCCTCTGACCCTAAATTAGGTGCAACTGTAGTGTTATTTCATTTTATTTTATTTTTTAACCCCTGAATTGCACTGAAGTGGAGATCCGATGGAATCTCTTGGATTTCTTAGCAGCACTGTTGTTTTTTTATGATTGGCATCATATGAAGTTTGAATGTGGACTTTAATTGAATGAAGTGGATTAACTGAATAGCCCTTTATTTGATCATATATAACTAGTTTTCTGTGTAAAGCACCGTGAAGTAACTTATGTTGTCATTTGGTGCTATACAAATTCACTGAATATCATCTACACAACAACCAGGACAGTATATGGTAATATAGTATAGGAAAGGAGATAAATATAGCACGTTTTTGGGTAAAAAGGATGTAACATTCTTCGAGTAAAAAGCACTTATTCTCACACTTGTCCGGAGTTTCTGTGGTCTAGAGGTCATAACTCCATGTTACTAAGCCATATCTATATATGTAGATAACACGGTTGCTCATTTCCCCTTTATTTTTGGGTTTTTACCATCTATGACTAATTAAAAATGCAGGTGGAGTTCATGAGGAGGTTATCAGCATTTCTGGTGGGAGTATGAACGACAAACCTGAAAATAATATTCACTCTTCGTCAGTGGTATACACCTTCAGATATATGTTGCAGTAAACATTTAATAGTACAGAATTATATGATATGATATGATATGATATGATATGATATGATATTATACAATATGATATTTTATGATATATTATATAATATTGTATTATGACAACTGTGAGGGGGGAGGCATTTTATAAATATAAAAAAATTGTGTATAATTCCACAAATGTATGCATAATAGGGGCGTAGCTTTTTGATTGATTGATAACTGTATCTAAGGGCCAGCTGTCAACACTTTGGCTATTTACTTAAAACCGAACAGCACAGTAAAATTTATTGTGAAGATAATACAGCTTGTTGTGCTGTCAACGAAGAAACCACTACAACCACTTGTGGGTTGGTCTGGAAGGGTTCCCATTCTGAGTAAAGCAGACTGATGTAACAATCTTCTCTCTTGTTTGACAGCTGCTGGCCAAAGCTCACCAGAGGGACACGAGCTGGACCGTCTCTAGCTCAACATCTTGTACCTCTGGCAGCTGCTGGTCCTCCAGTACAGCAGAGTGACTTTAGCCTCAGATCATCATCCAGCTGGCTTCCAGGCCAACTCGCTACACTTATTTGCCCAGTTTTGGATGAACAGGGGTTGGGTGGTGTCAGTTCTTACCAACTGTAAGGCCTCAAAAACACACGGGCCTGACATTTATTGTTTCTGGGTTTTAACTTTTAAGCACACGCCACAGTGTTAATGGGGAAATAAAAGTAATAAGAATAATAATCTTTGACAGTAATATTGTGTGAGGAAACAGACTCCAGCAGAGTCCCGTGTCTCAGATTGAGGTGGATCGAGAGAACGCCGAGTACTTGAGTTCTTAAGAACATGAATAGTCCCACAAAGTATGCATTTGGGGGTTACAAATGTAGCATCTCAAATTGATTTGGAAATAAAAACAATAACAATAAATAATAAAAGCAGTTGATTTTATTTTAAAAGAGCAGCATAACTCCTTTGATGTCTTTCACATTGTGAATATTAGTTGTCACCCACTCTGCATTATGAAATGAATAAGTCAATAACAATTAAATAAATACAAATGAAAAATAAATAGATAAATAATATGAATAAATAGGTTAAAGACATTGATGCTGGTTTATGGATTTGACATTCAAATGCATATAGTACATTCAAAGGTCATGTATGTCATGCCCAGTTTTGGATGAACAGGGGTTGGGTGGTGTCAGTTCTTACCAACTGTGCAATAAGATGGAAAAAAAGGGTTTAAAAAGCACTGTCCAGTAAAACCTATTGGTGGCAGCGCAAGGGGTTACTCCAGTTCTTTGTATACACTTCATGCACTCGTCTCGATTCTGGCTCCAAATCAGAATTCCTCCCCGACTCTTCAAACTGAGTGTTGTGAACACTGTCTGCTGCAAGTAAGACACTGAGTGCTCATAAGCACCACACTCAACCCCACTTATTATCAGTTTCATGACAGCTGAAACTCATTGGACCCACTTATCACAAGTTAGGAGGTGTGGTTGTAAGTCAGCAGTAGACTGGTATCTTAGAAGTTCAATTTTGGATTTGCAGCCCACATATTGAAGTGTCCTTACGTATAACCCCTTGATGAGGTTGAGCAGATGTTTTCAAGAAAAAGGGAAATATTTTTCCACAAAATTTTTTGCTTCCTGAGGAACTATGCAAATGAATCCAAGGTTATGATGAAAGTGTTATGGCTCGTATCCAGGCTGCCCAAGAGTGTCTTTCCCACTGTATCATAGCAGCGTGAATCTTTTCTACACAACTTTATCAGACTCTGCTGTTGCGCCATCATCTTTAACGTGACATAAAACATAGTTAATAAAGGACCGGTGTTTCACAGTCAGGAGACGCTGTTCATTTTGAGGAAGACTGATGCAACAAAGACGACAGAGTGCAGAGAAAAACCAGAAAAGTGCAAGAAATTATACATTAGAACTCAGACATTGTGCTGAACGTCAATCCAAAAAGGTACGCTAGCCTTTAAAGCTAACCTACAAATGTGTGGCATGTTTTTATTGAAATGGCCAAGAGTTACAAAGTTTTGAATATGCATCCATTAGGTGGTCAACCTCCTTATACACCTCTTTATCACTCCATCAAGCTCTCTTTGAATGTTTTTGTCATCCACGACATAGCCTCTGCACCTCTGACCAATAGTGACACTGCCGATCTATACGTATCGCAATATACTACCGGCTTAGTTTTATTCTGTTTTGCTAATCAGTAGTCTACAGTGCTGTTGCATAACCTTATTACTATCATCCAAGCTTGCCTCTGCTTGCTGAAACCTGGATAGAGGTGATATCAAAACCGATAACAGGCACCAGGTACAGAGTAATAGATTTAGGCAACCGAAAAGCAAAACGAGGTTGTAGAGTTGTGCAATCGTGAGCAGGTGCTATGCTGCAAAGAAGATTTAGCTTTTTGTCTTGGCATATTTTAAACTTAACTTGTAATACAAAATGCACATTAGCCAAGTTGCTGCGTTCATCTGGAAGAACAGGTCACCAGAACAATTGTTCCAGCTGGGACGATCAAGCTGAGTGCAAATAACAAAACTTTAGAAGCTTAGAAGTTTGGAAACGTGTCTATCAGGGAGATTTATGGACAGATGGCATACATATGTGAAGGATTGTCAGTTCTTTTTCAAAAAAAAGTCTGAAAAAATTCAAAATTCAAAAATTGGAAAGAGGAACTGATCTGATAAAAATTCAACAGAAGTGTTTATTGTACAGAATATGATGAGCTCATGGGTTTTACACCGACTAATCCTCACCTGATAAAACACTGACTGTCCTAAGATGCAATAAAAAGAAGACCCTGGCTAGCCCGTAAACATTTATCCTATAGGTGGAGAGGGCAAGGTTTAGACTTTGCCACTCCCCCATGGTTGGCTGGTCCTGGAGGCCCTTCGTCCAATCCAGCACCAGCCTTTCCTGAAAGAGAAGAAACTACAACCACCAGCCTTCTATCTTGTTCTTCACATGTCCTTTTCTTCCAAACACATCCACCAGGCCAACTATAGAGAAAGCTTATTGACTACATCTGTGATATAAAATGAAGATGGCGGTGCACTAATGAATCATTATGAATCATGAATATAATATTTGACCTGAAATATAAAATCTACTGAGCAAGAACAAAATAACAGACCAAAGACAATGAATGGTATGAAAAGTTAAAAAGCCATGACGAGTTAAAACTGTCCACCCTAATTAAATGAGCTAGTAGTTTTTTCCTTACCCTATGTTAATCGAGGCTATCGTTGGAACTCCACCATAGCGATGCCTGCAGACTTAAAAGGTTTTGATTGTATGAATGCAAAGAATGCTAAAAATAAATAAGACAAAAACAAAACCAGATAGGAATGCTTCCTGTTTAGTGGAGCAAAATTAGACCCCATCATAATAAAAGTCAATTAACTAAACTTTTGACTGCTTTGACTACATTTTTTGCCACACCTGTTAATTACTGAATTCAGGTGTTTCATTCAGCATCGTTGCAACAATTCTATGTAATACAGCACCTAGACATGGAGCCGCAAATGTTCATGACTCAAAATGAATGAATGAATGAATTGTTTATTTCGGTTACATTACATTATTTGCAATTCAAACTGTGTGTGTGTGTGTGTGTGTGTGTGTGTGTGTGTGTGTGTGTGTGTGTGTGTGTGTGTGTGTGTGTGTGTGTGTGTGTGTGTGTGTGTGTGTGTGTGTGTGTGTGTGTGTGTGTGTGTGTGTGTGTGTGTGTGTGTAAATTACAAAACACTTTCATACAAGTTTACACTCATCAGTTTCACACAAAAAATAATAATAAACTCTGTAACCGAAAAAGGAATAGGCTGAAGCCAAAGCTTATATTTGCCTACCCTGTACTT
The DNA here is from genome assembly GCF_033807715.1 of Cololabis saira. Taxonomy (NCBI): domain Eukaryota; kingdom Metazoa; phylum Chordata; class Actinopteri; order Beloniformes; family Belonidae; genus Cololabis; species Cololabis saira. The sequence goes on from NC_084593.1 coordinate 19,634,549, forward strand.
TCCAACAGAAAACCCAGATTATCTGCAATATGAAAAGAAACAAAAAGAGAAATTTCCCTTTAAATTGTTCTGCTTAACCAAATTATACTCCAATCATTTAGCATTGTAATCCTTAATGATTTTACTTTTCAATATTTTTTTTTAAATTCAACAGAGATTTACACAGTTTCACTTCATCACTAAATTGATTCCATAATTTGACTCCCAAAAGTGGGTTATTCTGAAGAGCTCTATGACGTTCAGCTTGGTTTCATTCCTGCTGGATACTCCACGATCAACTGTGAGTGATATAATCAAAAAGTGGAAGTGATGCATTGGAAAATTCCCTGGGCATGAATGTAAGCACAAAAACTGGACACCCACACTGAACTGTGGAGTAAGCTTCTCTGTTTGGCAGTCACATGGGCGAGTCTGGGTGGCCCAGAGGCCCAGACAACGTTGCCTGCCTGACTGCACCGCCACGTATAGGTTAATGGAGGGATACTGGTATGGATTTGTTTTTCAGGGTTTGGGCTGGGCCCCCTTATCGACTATCATAATGCTTCAGCATGCCAATATATTTTTTGTGCTTCACATTTGTGGCAACAGTTTAGGAAATGTCCCTTTCTATCTAAAGATGACTGTGGCCCAGTGCACAAAACTATAAAGGCATGATTATGTGAGTTTGGTGTGGGAGAACTTGACTGGCCCACAGAGAGACCTGACGTCAACACTATCAAGCACCTTTATTCCTGGACTAGAGTGAAGATTGTGAGCCAGGTCTTCTTGTCAAACATCTGTGCCTGAATTCATAAATGCCCTAGAATGCCCAAAGCCATAATCACCCTGAACAACTTGTGAATCAATCCTCGTTACTGTCTCTTTAAACTGTGCAATACTTCTCCCGGACTATGTGCAATATTCTACAATATTTTACATATGTATATACTTTATATACTGTCATCTGTAAAAAAACACACACAAAAAAAAATAAAACGATTCAAATGCACCTTAACCTTTTTTTTAGATTTTTTATATTACTTATATTTCTTATATTTCTTATTGTTTGCACTACTGCTATTTGTCTTGCACTGGAGAGGTGATGCTGCCTCTAATCTCACAGTACCCAGGTACACTGATAATAAAAGTATTCTGATTCTGATTCTGAAAATGAATGCGCACAAAATTTCCACAGAAATATTCAAAATTCTTATAAAAAGAGTTTCAGCTCCATACATGAATTGAAATGAAAACATCATTATAGTGTGTCCAACTACGATTGTCTTTATATTGCATAATACCTGGCTTTGCTACAGATCATCTCCACATCTATACCATGTTTCTACAAGCTGGTGCCGCTGGCACCCACAGACCACAACAAAAATAAATTAATAAAACAACTGACAAGACTGAAAGGTCTGATGTCTTGTAACAACATTGCATATTTTCTAGACATGGGTTATGTTATTCAGGGTCTCGGGGGATCTGGAGCATATCCCAGCTGGCATTGGACCAGAACAGGTGGACATCCTGGACAGGTCACCAGTCTGTCATGTAGGTCATCAAAAAAAACCTCAGGGTTTGATATGTCAAAGCACCAGTCCCTTATCAAACGTGACGGGACTGAGAATACAAGGTCCCACTTGAAATAAACTAGATTTGATTCCATTCCAAGTATTTACAAAAGGAAATGCACAAAAATAACTGTATTCTTCTATTACTTTGTAGATTAAAAATGACAGTTGCATTTCTATAAAGATCAAACCTAAGTGAGCATTGCAGAAAACTTAAAATGTGACATAGATGCTTCGTCACTTCGTCATTCTACTGCTTAAAGTAGGAGGACGTGGCAAACAGCTGGATTCCCCAAGACAGAACGTCATTACTCCCCCGGCAAGTTAACATTTTTCTGATGAGAAAAATTGTGGTTGTGGTGGCAGCGGCGAGTAGGAGGGGGAGAGAAAGTGGGGGCAGAGGGGACAGGGTGGGGGGTAACCTTTTAGCAAACCCTTTGGTGGAATAATACAGACTATGTTAAGAGATAAAACGCTGATCAAATTAAAAAAATGTCACGAGTCCCGACTGTATTTACCGCTTGTTAATTAGCTGTGAATAGTTGGATTCAGTCTTAGCTTGGACTTCAATAGTCACAGACACATTTAGAGTTTCACAAGGCTTGAGGGTAAAATCCGGTACGAGCAACAGCGATGAGCAGGTGCTGGAAGAATGCATCTATCTGCAAATCCATGAACGCACGGATGGCCTCACTTGAGAAATACACTTTACTGACAGGCAAACCAGTTTCACAACATCATTCAGTCTCATTTTGTCATCCAGGACAGTGAGGCTGACAGAGCTGGAACAGTTGCATTTCATCAGCAGATGAGTGTGACAAGATGGATTTTCCCTGCTTAAATCACATTTTAGCTCATTTAGGAGCATACAATTTAGTGCACTTGACTTTCAGTCTTTCCCTCTTCCTTCCCTCTGTCTTTCTCTCTCGTAACAGTGTAGACTAGCAGCCAACAGTTAGTTGGGTGGATGGATTTTCATGGTAATTGGGCCCTGGATGCTCTTTTGGAAAGATATTTTTGGGTTATTATTTAGTCCGTGCTAGCTGTAATATTGTAAGTGATATCAGACAGAGTCCTCGCTGCTGGGTCTGTCAAAGAAAGGTCAAAAATAGAAATGTCCTTTTGTTGGATGGACCCACCTACCGGCATGTTTGTGTTTTTAAATCAGGAACATGGTTCCAAGTCCTGTTTTTGTTACTTCACCATTTGCGAACATATATCAGCGTTGTTTTGTCTAAAGAAGTTCTAGCTTAAGAACAACCAGGACCCAGTTCACAGTGAGCTGCAATAGGCTAATTAATTATTTAATGAGTCACACGTGAACATCGGTTTTGGAGATTGTTTAATAGTCTACATAAAAGGGAAATGTAATCTGATTGCTGACTAGAGGTATTAAAAAAATAATTAAGTAATCAAACAAGAAACTAGTCTGGGTTGGGAGGAAACACAAGATATGTGTGTTGTTCATCTCCTGGTTACCACAAACATGAAAGCCTAATTTCTCTGAAACGTTACCCGTCTAATTTTACAAATCTTGACATGAATCATGTTGTCTCTAATGTGGGGATGACTATAGCAATTTTAGTAGTTAACATCTGGTATCATGGAAGCTTGTGTGGTTCTCTTGTCTCTTCACCATCAGTGGACTGAGACAGATGAGTGTGCAAGTGCCACTGTGAGGAGGATGGAACGGAAGATGAGAGCTGCTCTTCACACACCAGGGGAATCTTTGCACGGAGGAAAAGCAGTGACAGGTGGTAGAAAATGGTAGAAGAAAAACCTGCAACTGTCTGTTTGCAATCAGAACTCACTGACCTGAAGTTGTACAACGTTAATGTTTTAACCACGATGAGTGCTAGTTAGATGGTTGAAAAACATTCAGTAAACCTGCTCAAAAGTGTAATGGTTTGGTTTCTCATGACGTGCAGATTATGAGGTAATAATTGGAGAAATGCTCCAAAATAATACTTTGACATCACAAAGGCTGAGATTGATCACCCAGTCTTGTCTAATCTCCTTCAACTTGTTGCAAAATGCTGCTGCCCGTCTTTTAACCAACACCAACAGACGTGTGCACGTCACTCATGTTCTCAACTCCCTTCTTTGGCTTCCCGTCCTTTATAGAATTGATTTTAAACTTTTGATGTCCGTTTTTAAAGCTCTCAATGGCCTCGCACCTTGTATTGGATTTTAAGTGTCTTCTACTAGTTTTTAAGTGTTTTAATGGTCTTGGGCCTTCTTATTTGTCTGCACTACTTTTACCCTATCGACCCTCGCGGACCCTGAGGTCCTCCGGTGCCTTTTAGCGATACCAAAAGTTAGAACCAGGACACACGGGGAGGCGGCATTCAGTTATTATGGTCCCCGATTGTGGAACAGCCTCCCGGAGAACTTCAGGGCTGCAGAGAATGTTAATGTTTTTTAAAAGAGGCTCAAGACCCATCTCTTTAATCAGGCTTTTAACTGACTCATTTAACTCTAATCTTCTATGCTCACCCCTATTTTTATTGGATATTACTACTCTGTTTTCTATTAATCTTTAGTTTAGTTCCTCCTGTTTTATTATCATATTGTTTTATCTCAATGTTATATTTAAATGTTTTAGTCGTTATTTATGGTCTATTTTATGCATTCTATTGTTTTATTCACTTAGTTTCTAATTTCTTGCTTTCTAGACCTACTTTTAGGATTTTATGTTATACTTCTACACTCTTTTAGCGTGTATTTTAACCTCATAGCCTATCTTATCCTGCTTTCTTTTAGCATTTTGCTCCAGTGTTTCCTCATGGGGAGCCTCCATGCTGGGAGTGACTCTGGCCTGCAGGGGGTCGTCCTGGGGGTGGTTCTGGCCTGGATGGTTGTGGAGCTCTGCACCACGGCTTCACCGCTGTGGTGTGGACTCCTCTATCCGTCTGGGCCGGGATGGTCTCTGTGGAGGGATGGTCTCTGTGGAGGGATGGTCTCTATGGAGGGATGGTCTCTATGGAAGCCCCCCCCTTGTAGCTGCGGGTTATGGGACCTCCTGGCGTCGACGGCTCCCTGATACTGTTTCCTCACCTGGATCCTCAGAGCTCAGCCATGTCTACACCCATATTTATATAGATGCGTGTGTCTGCGTGTGTCTGTGTGTGTAACTTAATACGTTTTATGTTTGTGTATTGTTTTTATGTAAAGCACTTTGTGCTGCATTCTAGGCATGAAAGGTGCTCTATAAATACAGTTTGATTTGATTTGATTTGATATTTATCCGAGCTTTTGACTGTCCATAATCCCAGTAGAGCGCTGAAGGCAACTGATCAACTTTTGCCTGAAGTCCCGAGGTCAAAATATAAACACTGGGGTGACCGAGCCTTTTCCGAATAAGCTCCCTTCCGAGATGCAGCTTATTTCTGATCTCAGCATTTTTAAATCTAGGCTAAAAACAAACCTATTTACAGTTTTTCTCAGTCGCTTTGGTACATTTCTCAGATCAGAATTGAAATTCTCAAAACTACTTGTTCAATCTTCACATCATTGTGTCACTTGTGCACATCAAAAACACAGTTTCTCATTTCTTTGAACAAGTTGCAAATGCATTTGTCATCCATGCAAATGATAATGTACAATTTTCTGCTGTTTCCTACATTATCAGTTGTTTATGTCATGTTGATCAAAATGTATTATAATGGGTCTCTGTTGAATAGTCTCACCCCCACAACATTTAGGCATTAGTTCATTGCATAAGTCTTTACATGCAAAATGGTTGAACAAGTTGTCATAATATGTCAGCATATTTCTATACATTTCCATTAGACTTTGTTTCTAAATCTGGCCTGAATTGGTAAATTGATCCCAGGTGAATCTTGACTTTCTGTAATGAAGGGAAATATGTCAAGCATTAGATCAACCAATGATCAACCAGTTTTCTGAAATAGCTCAAAGGTGCATCTCATGAACTATCAGCTGGCAAGTATACATATAGCCGGAGCACAACACAATGTTACAATGTCTGACAATGGAAGGACAAGGAATTGGACAGGGTCAACAGCCAGAGAGAAGAAGAAGAGGAAGAGGAGTGAGGCTGCGTGGCGGAGGAGTTGGGAGGCAAAACAGAGGAAGAGGCAGAAGAGGCCGAGGACATATGCGCGTTCCTGATGAGATAAGAGCTACACTTGTAGACCATGTTCTCAATCATGGGCTTACAATGGCCGAGGCTGGTCGAAGGGTGCAGCCAAATGTTGGGAGAACAACTGTGTCCTCAATCGTTCAGACTTTTCGTCGACAGAACAGGTATGTAATCTAACAATAGGCACTGCACTGTAATTCCTACAGTACTGCATGTACAGTTTTCCCTAAAGAGATTGTCCTATGTTACATTTCTACTTTTGTTTTTTGTCTTTTTGCTCTGCAGTGCTGTCTTTTTCTTTTCTGTATCGCAAATACATGATCTGTCAACAAATTGTCTTACAAACAATAAAAATTAATGAAAATGAATAAAAAACATGACTAAGCAATTTGACTGTCTTATCCGTACACAATGACACAAGCACTTGTGATTCTGATGCACTGACACGTTCATTGACACAGATATTTAATTTTGAGAGATGAACTAAGGATTTTGAGCAAGAGACTGGCTTTTGCAGGTAATCCATGGTGTTTTGCTATTTGTACGAACTGTTTTGAGAAATGCACTTACTGTTTTGCAAATGTCGAGGATGATCTGAGAAATGTACCAAAGCGACTGAGAAAAACTGTAATATGTTTTATGTTTGTGTATTGTTTTTATGTAAAACACTTTGTGCTGCATTCTATGCATGAAAGGTGCTCTATAAATACAGTTTGATTTGATATTTATCCGAGCTTTTGACTGTCCATAATCCCAGTAGAGCGCTGAGGTCAACTGATCAACTTTTGCCTGAAGTCCCGAGGTCAAAATATAAACACTGGGGTGACCGAGCCTTTTCCGAATAAGCTCCCCGCCGAGATGCAGCTTATTTCTGATCTCAGCATTTTTAAATCTAGGCTAAAAACCCACCTATTTAAGATGGCTGTTAACACCCAGTGCTGTGATGACACTTAACTTATTAGATTTTGTTTGTATCTTTGATTGTTCTTATTTGTCCTCCTTTGTATCTATTACTTGCTGTAAAGCACTTTGGCACACTGAAAGGATGTTATAAAGTGCTATATAAATAAAGCACATTACATTACTGTAAATTATATTACATTGAGAACTTCCTTGACCTCTTGCTCCCATTTAGTGATCCGTTGTAAGTGACGCACGAGGAATCGAATCCCTACAGACGTCATTGACGTCTTGCGCGCGTATTCTCTTCCATGTTCAGTGGAGATTTAGATGGTAAATTAACATCATCTTTACACTTATACCACACTATTGCTTCATGGAACAGTTCATGGCCCTGTGGTTTCTCACGCTGGGGACCTGTGTGCTGTATTGCTTGTAAATGTAATGTGGGTGAAGCTGAGACTGCTGACTACAGGCCGGGGAAAAGTTTGGTCAGCTCATGAGAGATGGTGTGCTGATAAAAGTTGAATCTTACATTTCCGTAGAGACGGTTCTTGAGTGTGGCACTTTCAAAGCGTAAATTTATTCATGCTGAAAGTCTAATGCATTGATGGCAAAATGTTTCTTCTTTTTGTTGAGTGTATGTGTGTGTAACTTTCATATGTGTTTGAAGTGTTATAAAGTGCATGCAGACAATGCAGTTATTTTCAGTGAAAATGCATAAAGAAAATCCCGTTGTATGCATGTGAACAACCTCAACATTCCAGATCCAGGTCCAGTTTCAGTTATTATTTGTTAATTTCACTCCTGCTGTCAGAGAAAGGAAACTTTAAGGACATAAATTCTTAAAGTTCAAAAAGTGTATTAATAAAGGCAAGATGCAAATCTGCGTTTCAGATTGTGCCTCTCAGGATGGTCTTTTGATGTTTCACAGGCAGCTCACAGAAGTAGGAAGCTTCCATTCAAGAGTTTGGATTTTACTTCAAGATTTTGTAGACACGTAGCCTAATATTAAAGTAAAACCCCATAAAAGATGTGTATTTGCCTTTGAATGGAACAAATCCCCCATAGGTGCGTTATTCCTTCCTTTAAAAGTATGAGAAAGGGTTTGAGTCTTCAGAAAAAGAATGAAATAACGCAAGAAAAAGTTATAAGCTTTTCCTTAACTTATTTTGGATGATGCTTCTCTCATATTTTCACAAACTTGTACAATGAAATAGATAGATTGGTAGATAGATAGATAAATAGAGATAGATAGATAGATAGATAGATAGATAGATAGATAGATAGATAGATAGATAGATCCCTGCGACGAAGTTTATACTGACAAAAAGCGGGAAGAGGAAGATATTTCATTTTCAGAACTTAATCTCTTTTTCTTTTCTTGATACTGATAAACAACATCAGGGCAAAGTCAATAATTTATGATAAAGGCCAACATTTTAAAATCCAAAGAACTCTATTTCCCATCTACAGTTTAGCCAGAAGCTCATAAATAAGATGTTTTGATGTTTTAATTTTCCAAGGAAACCCTCAGGTTTCGGAAAGCTTTTCAAACCGAAGCCTTTGATCGGAGAGGGTTAAATAGGAGCTTTTAATTAGCTGTGAATAGTTGGATTCTGTTTTATTTACTTCACAGACAGTGTGTCATCATTATGGAAAGTGGTGAATCTTGGAGAAGAAAACAAACTCCACTGAGATGAAGTGTTAAGACAGTTTTTCAAGCAGGGACCAGGGAATCCTAATAATGGGCAGTATTAATTCATCAGTGAAATCCCCATGTTGCCATGGGTGGGGGCTTTATCATCCAGTTTCTATTGCAGCGTCACTTTTCAAATATGCAGCCTAAATTTGGTTTCTCTATCTCAGTTTCTGTCATGCTATTAGGGTGTTTCTTCTCTGACTAGTTGCCACTTCCTTTTTGAAGGCAGAACTTTTTTCTCCATCTGTCTCATTTTTAAAGAAAGATAAAAAGCATTTCATGCATTATATCTTAACAAAGCAGATGAAATACTGAAATGACTGCATACTGTATATACTATAAATACTACCGGAGATATACACATAGAAATACACTGCAATATATTTGTGAAGCTAATTATTATAATAAACATCATTATACATTATCAGGCTCTTCCTGCATAATGTATAAAAATTGATAAATGTGACATTTTAATTTGATTGTATTAAATCTTCCAGGGACTTGTGCTGCATCTGTCTTCCCATCCACCTGTCCTGGTTGGACACAATCTCCAGGAGTTTTCAGCTTCCCACTGATCAGCAACAGAAACAGCTCATGCTGATCAGGACTTCTGTCCCTCTCTAGCGCCACCAAGTGTTTAAAACTTAAAGTAAAACAACTCAGGTCTTCACAGCTCCGATGGCGTGAATAGGCTTTCAAACGGATGCCAAATTATTAACATTATTAACGCTGTAGGTGTGGCTGCAGGTAACAGAGCCATTTACTTAACACTGGGTTCCACTTAAGGATGCGACGGTTCTCAGCCTCTTTCCTTCAGTGCTTTCAGTGTGACGGTTAGTCCTCCCGCGTCACAGAGCTGAAACTCTTCCACCAGTGTCTCCTCGTGGGGCTGCTCGTGGACCCCCGTGTGGACAGAATCCACTACACTTTCAGCATCTTCTTGTTCCTCATCTTCCTCAAAGTCATCTGAGTATTCAGCCTGCTGTGACGTGTCAAGGGCACCTGGAATCAGTGGAAGAATAGAGAACATCTGCTGAGCAAGCTGCTTATGCAATGAAAGGAGAATATGAAGACCTTTTATTTTGTTTTTAAAATGTTCTCTCATCCCAAAAGAGATGGATGTTATTCACCACAACATATTTATATTGTTGCTTTGATTAACAAGTATGTCATTTTCATTTCATATATACTTTATATATATATATATATATATATATATATATATATATATATATATATATATATATATATATATATATATATATATATATATATATATATATATAGTGAAGTTAGATGGTGCTTTAGTCCCGGCTGGACAGCAACAACAAGTGGGAATGTCTTTATCTCCTGGTTTTGATTGAAGGGTGACCAGAACCTCCTACCAGCCTCGTACCTCCCTATAAACCTTAGTATGCAGGTTTTAATTATCAAATGAGTCAGCAGGGACATCTCCAAGTTACTTATCTAAAACTTAAGTATGGCTATCTGGGAAAAATGACACTAAAGGGAGTGTGGGAAAACAAAAGGAAAATGTAAATTTCAGGAGCTGAAACCATTCAATGTTTGGCTGCTTTGCCTCTAAATCTATCAACGTCTTCTCATCCGGATTCAGGTCGTAGGGTCGGCATTAAAAAGGCTCAGACGTCCCTGTTGATACCGAGGACATTCCCTGGTCAGCCAAGAAACATCCTCCATCCAGCAAGTCCTGGATCTGCCTCAGGGCTTCTCTCAGTTGGACGTGCCAGGGCGTCAACGACACGTCACAACCAGATGACCAAACTACCTCTGCTGGCCTTAAACGTTTCAGATTGTGACATTTTATTTATGAATAAGTTGATCAGTCAATGAATCAATCCATTCTTTAAACAAACCCCAGACCAAGAATACAAGGGTATCAATGTACGTAATCCAAATCCGTATTTGGTTTTGAAGAGCTTGTTTAATGTTTGGTGTTAAATAATAATTTTAGCGGTAGCGGAAGCTTAGCTCAGACTGCGATCAGATCTCAAGATTTGGGTCGATTGCTGTTCGTGTTTTGGTCGGCTCCGTGCCAGTTTCGTGTTTTGTTTGTGGTTTTTTGTTGCAGATTTCCAGTGCTTGACGTGTGTCTCCGTGTGTTCCTGCTTCCTGGATTGGCAGTGGATGTCGTCACCCCCCCACCCCAAAAAAAAAAAAAATCACTGGGTTTGTATGTGTATATTTATGTATGTGTATGCATATGTATGCGTATATATATGTATATATATTAAATATAGTAATAATGCACATATACCTTTGGTTTCTACCTTCATGGTATCAATCATTAATATGTGTGCAGACAAGGTAAAAAAAATAATTAAAAAAAAATAATAATAATAATTTTAAAACATGCATATAATTATATATATAAATCAATAGAGAATAAAGAAATATAGGATATTCTGCAAGAACCTTTTGGTTTTTTTATCCAGTACCCACTAACAAATCCTTCATGATGAACTCTAGATAAATATAAGTCAAGCTGAGTTTGAAAAGCTGAAGATAAAAGCTTTTTTATTGTGTTTAAGTTTAGAGACTCAAGAAATGTTGTATTTTCACCATCTAACTGTTTAACGACCATATCAGATTAAAATGCAAATGAGAGATTATAACCACATAAAGGATCCAATATTTTACTTAAACAGTAAACAGGAAGAGCCTTAACTGAACCCTCCCAACGCATCATCCTACACACTCTCACATTGTCTTTGACTGATTACAGAACCATTAATAACTTTCACTTTCCTTTTCCAGCTCAACATACCAGCAGATTCAGCAGAACTTCCCAGTAAGAGTTCCTCTGGCAAGGACGAACTTTCATCTTCATCAAAGTCATCAGGATAGTGACAGTCGCTCGGCCCCAAACCCCTTAAAGCATCTTCCTGGTCTACATCAGTGGATCTGGCCTCCGGTGCATGCCCTTCCTCCGGTAATGAGCAGTACTGACACAAAACATCTGGCCATGGTGTTCTGCTGATGTCTGGAGTGCAATCTGTCTGTTTTTCTGTGATAGCCGGGAGGTGATTTTGCACTTGAGCAGTGAGGAGTACATGAGCAGCGCTGGGTCTGTCCTGTGGATCCAGACTGAGCAGTCTGTGGATTAGAGAGGTGGTGCTGTCTGAAAACACCTCAGGTACAGGATCATACTCTCCTTTGATGATCTTTTTGGAAAGACTCAAGATGTTTGAAGCTGAAAATGGAGGCCTGAGAGCACAGATCTCATACAGGAGACAGCCGAGGGCCCACATGTCTGACTTGTAGCTGTATGGGACATCCTGGCAGAGCTCGGGACTGAGGTAGCTGGGTGTCCCCGCACACGTGGACGCCATGTCCGCCGTGTGGCTCATCACCTTGGATATGCCAAAGTCTCCCAGCTTTACCAAACCCTGCTTTGTCAGAAGCACATTTGAGGTTTTGATGTCCCTGTGGAGAACTTTGGCTTTGTGTATATACTCCACAGCTCTGGTGACCTGCGCGAACCAGCACATCACACAGTCCTCCGGGAAAAACTGCTCCGGCTTCCTCCCTTTGACTTTGTCGTCCAAGGTGCCGCCGTCGCAGTAGTCCATCACGATGTAGACGCAGCCGTCGGCGGGGTTGGCGAAGGCGTCGGTGCAGGTGACGACGTTGGGGTGCTGCAGCCTGCGGATGATGTCCGCCTCCTGCAGGACGGCCGCCTGCGTCCTGCGCGCTCGCGTTGGCTCCACTTTGATCCTCTTGACGGCGCACAGACTCTTCCGCTGCCTGTCCCTCATGAGGAACACGTCCCCGGCCCCCCCTCGGCCCAAACGCAACACCTCCTCGAACCTCTCCATGTTTTGACGCGGTTTTAAGTGGCCAACAACACTTCAGCACCGTCCCGGCCAGCAGCAGCGTTTGTGTACCCCTTTGTTGCCATAGTAACGGCCCTCAAGGTCACACATGTCAAGTCTCCCGTTTTGGCTGGGAAACTATACCTGTATTTACCCCTCTTTCCTGCCGTCCTATAGTATTTTCCCGAAAATGTCCCGTTTTAAAATATAATAATTGTTAAACTGCATTCCTGTGCCCTAGATTATCCATGAACCGGACGAGCGCCCAAGGGCAACAGCCAATGAGGGGGCACCAAATCCAGAGGTGGACAGAGTACTCGACCCCAGTACTTGAGTAAGAGTACAAATACTACTGGTCAAAATTTACTCTGTTACAAGTAAAAGTAGCTCAGTCAAAATATTACTCGAGTAAGAGTAGAAAAGTAAAGGTACTTAAGTATCCAAAAGTAAATGCTTTTAAATGTACTTTAAGTAAAAGTAAGAGTAAGAGTAAATTTCTTATTTTCCACATCAGTAAATTACTATATTTTTTCTAAATTAATTTAAGGATCTTTTAATTCTTGTTTCTGAGAATTTGATGTTGAGTTGTTGAAAGCAGAGAGGTAGTTCTGCTTCAGCAGACACAATAAACATTTGAAAATAAATGTCTGTGGTTTGTCTGTGCCCTCGTTTTTTACTCGGTCGAACTCAAACATTGAGTTAAGATACGGCCAAGGATTTTGTGAAAGTCCCTGCTCCGAGTCCGGCTCATTATCAGACTCAGACGACTCAGCGGATTGTCTTTCTTCTCCTGACGCTGGCGTAGCCATTGTTGCGGCTCTGTCTTGACAAACGCAGGCTACTTTGGCGGTATCGTTTTGAGGAGGCTTGACGTATTTCCGCTTTACGTACATCCCAGTGGAGAGCGTGCACTGTGTAGGTCCTCCTTTGACAAAAACAGCTTGTGTCCAATAGGATTTTAGGGAAGAAGAAAAAAGAGCAGACCTGAAAGTAACGAGTACTTTTCAGCCTTCCTAGAAGTTTACTCGGGTAAAAGTAGAAATATTTGTCTTGGAAATGTATTCAAGTAAGAGTAATAAGTACCAAAGAAATCTAATACTCAAGTAAAGTACAAATCCTCTGGATATGTACTTAAGTACAGTACTCAAGTAAATTTACTCCGTTACTGTCCACCACTGACCAAATTAAATAACTAACTGAACCATATATTTTATTTTCTCTATATATTTGCTGGAAGAGGAGCAAACAGGTACAGCAGTAACCAATGATATAATAAAAATACATGAAAATAATAATAATAATAATAATAATAATAATAATAATAATAATAATAATAATAATAATAATATCCATCCATCCATCCATCTATCCATCCATTATCTATACCCGCTTTATCCTTTCCAGGGTCATGGGGGTCTGCTGGAGCCTATCCCAGCTAATTTTCTATAAATAATAATAATAATAATAATAATAATAATAATAATAATAATAATAATAATAATAATAATAATAATAATAATAATAATAAAATAAAAAGAATTGCGTTTGAGTGAGTGCCTTAGCAACTTAACAACCTTAAATCTAACAGCCTACACATTTGTCAGGGTTTGACATTTCCCCCCAGTGTGTTTTCAGTTCTGCTCCTCCTGTGTTCCATCTGCCCTGATTGTCCCCACCATTGTCTCGTTATCCCCTGGGTATATCTGGTCTTGTCTTTCCCTGCTCCATGTCGGTCCGTACTGTTTGCTCCCATGTCTCCTCGTAGTTTTTGTTGTTCATGATCCTGGTTTTTGTTAATCCTGCTCTGCAGCGCTTTTAGTTCTTGTTTTTTGATTAATAAACCCAGTTTTTGCAACTCCTGGCTCCTGCTCTCCTGCATGTGGGTCCTCAACAAAACCACACCCGTGACATTATTTTATTATTGTGCTGTACCCAGAGGTGGGTAGTAACGAGTTGCATTTACTTGAGTAAGTTTTGGGAAATTTTGTACTTTTAGGAGTAGTTTTGAATCACTATACTTTTATACTTTACTTTACTTTTACTTGAGTAGATTTGTGAAGAAGAAACTGTTACTCTTACTCCGCTACATTAGGCTACATTGAGCTGTTACTTTTCTTTTATCCGCATACGCGTCAATCTCATGACATCACTGGGTTATTCTTTGGGAAAAATGTTTGTTTTTGCATGTTTTGTCACATTTACACAGACTCAAAAACACACAGAGTTTCTATGAGTTCATGGGCTTGTTCTAGTGTTCTAAGGCTTGAAATTTTGTGCTACTTGTGCTTAATTTATTTTTTTATTCTGCTATTTTATTTATTTTATTATTTATAAAAGTACTTGAATTTACTTTAAGCTTATTTTAATTTAAGCTATTTTTTATTTTTTATTAATTTTAATTTATTGTATTGATTTAATTTGCCTGAAGATGATTATTTTGTACTTTTGTCTGTTTTGAATGGTTGTGTTAAAAAAAAAAAATAACTCAGACGTTACTCAACAGTTACTCAGTACTTGAGTAGTTTTTTCACCAAGTACTTTTTTACTTTTACTCAAGTAATTATTTGGATGACTACTTTTTACTTCTACTTGAGTCATATTATTCTGAAGTAACAGTACTTTTACTTGAGTACAATTTTTGGCTACTCTACCCACCTCTGGCTGTACCTTACCTTCACATCAGCCCATTCAGTAGACCTGTTTGATTGTTTAGTCATATACTGTAAAACTTTTGCATGTCGTCCTCAGACAGGCCATATATGATGGAAATGATGTTGTTAACATGTTACATTGGCATGTGAGTTGAATTCTGATTGGAGCATCAGTGTAGTATGGCGTTTGTAGACTCATGTCTATCTGTGGTGTTACTCTCTAGTTGGTTGCTTGTCTTACATTTATTTGTTGAGCATGTACTTCAGCAATACGTTCATGTAAATCTATGCTCTTTATAACCATAGTACATTTCCCTTTTTTACTGTAAAATGTGGGAGGAGGGGGGCACTTCAAGTGTGGTCACTCTGGGGAACCACACTCTGTGCCTGTTGTCACTGGCATCGCGAGAACTGCTACCTGCTGTAGCCTGGGTGGCAGTTCTTGCGAGGTTAGTGGCAACAAATCTGAGAGATGGATGGATGTAACGAGAGAGAAGATATTTCTGCCCAAAAAGCAAAGACTTCGTGTAAATATCTCTAAAAATGGGAAACTGAATTTACTTTCCAGGATGGGGAACAGTTACGAGTTCTGAAAGATTTGTAACTGCGTTTTTATTGTCTCTCACGGAAAGACCAATGTCCGTAGGCAGCACCAGCGCTGTATAACCAGTCAGTGAATGCCAGAGAGCCACATGAGTGAAAATGACAAATAAAAAGAAAATTTTAACGTTTCACTTGAAGACAATCAATGTGTATATGAACTGAAAACATTTAAAATAAATAAATGTGCTTTAATTCCTTTGTGTTTTCATTTAGACGGTATTAGGAATTAGATACATAAGAATGTCCACAGCATTTCAGTGTCAACAAGGGTCGGCCTATGAGATTCTGAGCCACATAATTGTTGACAGGATCAAAATAAACTTCATCCTTATGAGCAAAAATAAAGAAGCATCAAATCATACATTGTCAATCTTTAAATGTGAAATCAGTGTGACATGTGAAATGAATCAAACCTTTGTGAACACTCAGCTGCATTATTTCTCAACTTTTATTCTTATGAATAATCTGAAACCAATACTTTCTTGGAAATGCAGGTGTCAACCCTGAAACTTACAACAGTAAAACCTGTAAAATCATTGAAACTGAGAAGACTGATTTCCAGTCAACCTTCTTTCATGCACAAAAGAGCTTTCACAGTTTTTGCGTCTGGGCTGCATGGCTCAGGGCTTTGGAGGGAAATTAATTGGTTTACTTTTGCAAAGCTTGGCATTAGCAGCACACATATCATGGAAAAGAACAACTGAATACAGTGAACATTTTAAAGCTTTATGACAGAAATGATCACCTGAATAGATGATCTATTGTCCATGTGCTTTATTTGCATAAATGCAAATATTGGTACAGCCAGGTTTAAAAAAAGTGCAAGCCCTCCATTTAGAAATGGTAAGTTATCCACTGTGGTTCAGTCAAAATGAAGTTTCAATCAGAAGTAGTTTCTTTTTAATTCCCCAAAGATCGGTGACCATCTCAGAATTTCTCAAAATGGGTACAGATGTGATCAGGAGGTGTAGGATGAACCATAGTATCATAAATCAGAGCTGCGGTGCCTGTATTCTTGACATGTGGTGTCATGCTTATACAATCTGGCTGTGATTTAAAAAGCGAGAGAAAAAAATTACTTGGCAAAGGTGTTATCAAGAAAAACTGATGTTTATGTGACCATTCACACACAACACTATAATATTAGCCTTTCAATGGCATCCCTAAAAATTTTCACTTTTCAAAACAAAAGTGCATCAAAATGTTGGCGGGATTGTGGTGAAAACCATGCTAATTACAGTCACATCTTCTGGTCCTGTCCTATTCTGAAAACGTATTGGTCATGTATTGGTAAAGAAATCTGTTGTATTTTGAAATTGCACTTAAATATCGATTATGAGTTTGCTTTGTTAGGGAAAATACCAAAAGAGATAGTTAAAACTGAGGAAAAGTACCTTATAAGAATTTTAAATAAAATTTTTTGAAGGATTTGTTAGTTTATTTTAAAAATTTTAAATAAAGAATAACAGCTCCTAAACTCATAACAAAAAACTGGCTTCAGAAATTGAGTCCGGTTTTAGAGAAATTACAAGACTTAATGGAACAAGTAAAAGAAATGGAGCAATTAACATATAAAATCGGAGGAAATCTTCGGATGAGACACATGCTGTGGGCTAAATGGGAGAGCTATATAAAAAATGGGGGTGAAATGCTAAGATAGCATAAAACAAAAGTGTAAATCAAATTTTCACCCGTTTAGAAAATGTTATATTCAGATGAAAACAAAAAATGTTTGGCCTGCAGCTTCCAGCATGACTGGCATGAACGTAGCCCAGATCAAGAAACTACAGTGTCCCAGCAGTGAGGCATGCTGATGGGAGTGAGGTATACATGTTGGAGCGCATACATGTTGAGAGGATGACATGACATGACACCATGAACACTTGTTACTACCCCACAACATTGGCAAACAATGTTACTCCTAGCCTGCATACACTGAACAGAATAGGAACTGCGTCATCATGATAAAGATCCTAAAGAGGAAACAACAGAAAGTCCACATTTGATAGAATAGGGTGTTTTTAGCGAGAAGAAAAGACCAGCTGTAAAAGAGTCGTAGAAGACTGGCAGAACACAATGGGATTAATTTATATACAAAAATAAATAAATAAATGATTCTCAACAGTGCTTAATAAGATAAGATAAGATATTCCTTTATTAGTCCCACAGCGGGGAAATTCGCAGTGTACAGCAGCAAAGGGGATAGTGCAAAACAAGAGGCATCAATAGAAATAGAAATAATAATAATACAATAATAATAACAGAGTATGACACACTATAAACAGTACTGATATATACAATAATAATAATAATAATAATAATAATAATAATAATAATAATAATAATAATAATAATAAATACTGGTATAGAAATAAGATAACAGACGGATATTTACATAATTGCACGTTGTAGTGAATGATATTGCACATTATTTTCCAGAATGTATTTTCCAGTATGTACAGTATATACATTTATTGTCAGGTTGTTATTTATGTATGTGGTCTACTGTAATACTTATGTTGTTTTGAATTTCAAATCAACATATAAGTAAATAATGCATTCTTATCAATTTAGGGGAAAAAATATATAAATAATGTTTCAGTTTCAGCTGTGCGCCGCATGAACTGCGCGGTGACGACAGCAGGGGGCAGTGTGGAGCCAGCGTTTAACCAAAAACTCCAAAGAAGAAGAAACGACCCGAGCGACGCAGCTTCTGACACATGCTAGGAGTGGGAGGAAGTATGTTTAACTGGATAATGAACTTTCTGAACAATAGAAGTATCCAAGTTAAAATAGGCCGGGACATATCTAGAAGATGTGTGGTGGAGAATGGGACCCCCCAGGGGAGCGTGATAAGCCCGCTGCTATTTAACATAATGATAAATGACGTTTTTCTGAATGTCCAGCCGGGGATTGGCAGGTCGTTATTTGCCGACGATGGGAGTTTATGGAAGAGGGGAAAGAATGTGACATTTATAGTGAGGAAAATGCAGGAAGCTGTGGCACAAGTGGAGGAGTGGGGAAGGAAGTGGGGCTTCAGATTCTCTGTGGAGAAAACAAAAGCTATGTTCTTCACTAGAAAGAAAATTGATGAGAATGTGAAGCTGTTGCTGTATGGTAATAGCTTGGAGAGGGTTAAGAGCTTTAAATTTCTGGGTGTGTTTTTTGACACGAGGCTCACATGGAGGGACCATACACGCAAAGTCATAGACAAGTGCAAAAAAGTGCTGAATATGATGAGGTGCTTAGCTGGATTAGAGTGGGGAGCAGATAAAGCATCACTAAGGCAGATCTATGTGTACCTGATAAGATCAAGGATGGAGTATGGAAGCTTGGTGTATGGGTCTGCCTCCAAGTCTGTGCTGGCTGGGCTGGATGTAATCCAAGCTAAAGCGCTGAGGATATGCACAGGAGCAATAAAATCATCTCCGGTGTGCTCCTTGCAAGTTGAGATGGGGGAAATGCCTTTGTACCTGCGGAGAAAACAACTTCAGGCTAATTACTGGGTGAACCTGATGGGTCAAAGGGAAGATCATCCGGTCAGAGTGGCTATGCAGGCAACATGGGAGAGAGGACTGAGGGGGGGGTCTAGTTTTGGATGGACGGGGGAGAGGGTGGCTCGGGAAGTTTTAATTCATGATAAAGAGTTCTGTCCTGTGGTGTTGTGGCCTGTGGTACCTGTATGGGAGCTTCAGGTCCCAATGACTGACCTGAGACTACTGGAAATGAGAGAACAGAATAAGGGAGCAGAATTGGTCAGTGAGTTTCACTGTCATGTAGCCGAGAGGTACAATAGTCATGTATTGGTTTTCACAGATGGGTCTAAAAACCAAGAGACAGGTACTACGGGTGCAGCCTTTACTGTGCTCAGGCAGAATGTTGACTCTTATGTGAGAACTTCTGATTTTTTAAATGTACATACTGTTGAGTTGTATGCAATTTTAATGGCAGTGAGATGGGCAGAACAGCTGATGAACTGTGGAGTGCTGATTTGTTGTGACTCCGTGTCTGCGGTGAAGAGTGTTGGGATGGGGATGTCCAAGGGGCGGAACGACCTGGTATATGAGATACTGATGGCAAACCAGATGGTGAGAAGGAGGGGTGTTGAAGTGGTGCTGATGTGGGTTCCAGCACACTCAGGCATTCGGGGCAATGAAGAAGCAGACGTGTTGGCTAAGAGAGCAGTGAAAAAGGAGAGGGTGGATGCCAACTTAAGCCTGTCTAAGGGTGAAGGGAAGAGCATAGTGTGGAAACAAATCATCGTGGAGTGGCAGAAGGAGTGGGAGGAAGGAAATAAAGGAAGGCATTTGTTTTCAGTAATGGGGAAAGTGACAGATTCAGTGAACACCGGAGGAAGAGGGAGGAGAAAGGAAGAGGTCATTTTCTCCAGGTTAAGGATTGGGCATACTGCTCTTAATAGCACGCTGCACGTCATGGGAAAACATCAAAATGGACTATGCTCCGAGTGTCAAGCACCTGAGACAGTACAAGTACAACATGTGCTTATTTGCTGCAGGAGATACCACAGGGAAAGAGCTGAGCTAGTGGCAGAGCTGCAAGAAGTGGGTGTGAAAGAAGTTACAGTTAGAAGTATTTTGGAAGGGGGATCAAGTGGAAGAGGGAGGCGGAGTTTGTTTAAATTTTTAAATAATACTGGTCTGATGAGGAGAATATGAGTTCCTGAAAGATCCAGAAGATGGCAGCAATGCAACTAACTGGATGCAAGCTGCCGTTAAACCCCAAAGAAGAAGAAGAAGAAGAAGACGCAGCTTCTGCGCATGTTCATCACAACATAGCATTAGCACATGCTATTACAATTTTTATCCTTTTTTCATTCTTGTTGGAATTGCTGAGTCTGTTAATCTAAAATGCCACCAAAAGGTAAAGGTGGCAAAGGCGGGAAAGGTTAGTTTCTTGTGAGTTATTCACTCAAAATGATGTTTTAATGATAGCACACCTGCAGTTCAAGCTGCCACACAAGGAAATAGTTTAATTTAACATTATACTCAGGATGTTTACGAGAAAGGTGTTAAATGTTGCAGTTTCTTCACTAATGATGTGCTGAACGTTATTACTTTGTAGGAGCTGCGTCAGGTGGTGCTGAAGCTGACAAGAAAGAAAAAACAGCAAAAGGAGGCACTTCAGTGAAGGTGATGCTAACACTTTAATCAAAGCAATCCTGCAAAAAGCAGTTCATTTAATTGTAGTGGATCAGAGCAAAAACTCCTTTTTCCTGCATGTCTTTGCACCTCTGTACATAACAGTATGTTTTAGGGAGCAGACTGGGATGGGGCTTGTTTGAAAGGAGTGAAATTGGCTTTTGGTGAGTTGGAGGAAATGCTGCATGATGGGAGATTGGGTTGAGCTAGAGATGGAGATAATGGGCACATCTACTCTGATCTGGGTCTGGGGTGTCATAGAACCCTGGAAATCTTAGGGTTAGACTGCATCAAGGCTAGACCTAGGGCTAGAAAGCCTTTGATCTGCAGCAGACAATATTTTTGTATGTAAATAAAGCTGTTGCTGTCATATGCAGATGAATAAAACCAAAAATGTTTGGACATGAGCAGGTTGTTGCACTGATTGGCTTCATAATTCTTCTTCTCAGTCACAACATATTGTCTGCTTCACACAGCGAACCACACCTGTGACTGAGGGATCACACACAGATGAGTGTTAACAACGGTGTAAATAACAATGCAGAGTCAAAACAGCAAGAACTGCTGACGTTGTTGTCCTTAGTATCATCTGTACTGCAGCCAAAGTCTGTATTTAATACAACTGCAACCGTCTACATCCCCAAGAGGAAAATATTCATAAGAGAAAGCTGCAACTTTGGTTATTTCCCCCCATGTTTTCAGCCTGGTTTCACTCCTACACACATGCCCTGAGGGCATGCTTGGTTTAGTAATCTCTATTTACAAGTTGGTTTTGTTTGAAAACAGTTAAAAAAAATGGGCTATTGTGGACAAATCCTTTCTGAATGAGACATTTTCAATTATTTCAGTAACAGAGTTGTGTTTTACGGAAGATTTTGAGCTTGTAGTTACATGAAAAGTCTGTATCTGATATTGTTGGGATTTTGTTTCTTATTGCTAACTTTTGTGGCCTGATTCTATTGTTGTTGCAGTCAACGATATCTGAGCATGACTGCTCCACTGTTGTTGAATACTTTGGTAATGCCACTCTTCGCAAAGTCTTTGAATATCTTTTATATGTTTTGTCTCCACTTGATGGTTCAGGTGTCACTTTTGGCTGTTTATTTTTTGTGTTTGTGGTTTGGCTGGTGTGCTTTTCCCTCTGGACTATATGTTTTGTTTTTTAAATTATAATTTATTTTAAATACTTGCATCTACAGGGTCTGTAGAACTCAACTTAAAATGCCAATATCTTTTATATTTGAAGTCAAGACATAAAATGAATTTCATTTTCTTTGTCTCATGGATGATTGTCTTTAAATATTTCAGAAATATTTGACTACGTTAACATAACTGATGTCTACAGTGATACTAATTAAGCTGCAGGATACAATGTTAATACTGCCAACTTCTGACAGTCCTTCTGTGATTTCCTTTTTAACCTTCAGGTTCGACATATCCTCTGTGAAAAACATGGAAAATGTATGGAGGCAATGGAGAAGCTGAAGGCTGGAGTCCGATTCAGTGAAGTAGCATCCCAGTACAGTGAAGACAAAGCTCGACAAGGAGTAAGCATGTGGATTTATAATCATTTGTGCCGTTTCTTTCTTTTTTTTCTCTCTCTCTCGCAGTTTTCACTCTTTCATTGCTTGATTTAAATCTGTCCCGGTTCAGATGAACCATATGTGGTTCCTGCAGTGAAAAAACAGCACAACGAAGTTTCTATATTTGTAACTATATCCAGTAAAATGTTTCTTAAGGCTCGAGAAGTTGAGTTTAACTTACAGGTGTAATAACCAGTTGTTGTGGGTGAGAAAATTATTTCCGAGGAAACAATTTGAGGGTTTTGTCACAGTTATCTCCTCTCCTATGTGTTCCAGCCTGCACACTCACTCTGCTGCTCTCGGCTTCTGTGGAAACGAAACTGACTTTAGAACATTCAATCAGTATTTCACCTATTAGAAAGTTTAAGAGGCCAATTCCCATATTTAACTCATATTATTAGGTTGATATTGTGCATTTGTCCTCATTAATCTTATTTTCATGACAGGGGGATCTGGGATGGATGACGCGAGGGTCGATGGTCGGACCTTTCCAGGACGCAGCGTTTGCGCTATCCATCAGCACCATGGATAAACCGGTCTACACAGACCCGCCTGTCAAGACAAAGTTTGGGTATCACATCATTATGGTTGAGGGGAAAAAGTAGCACAAGACAAACAGATTCACCTGTATGCTCTGGTGGGACTTTCTAAAGTTTTCTGTTTACATTGTTAAAAATGTATGATCTTGATTCCGCTTTAAGTACATGCTGAGGGAAAATTCTCCAAATGAAAATGTACATTTACAGGACTTGTCTTTGCCGTTTGATCACACATTTGGGGAAGTCAGCAACCACAAAATAGCCAAATAAATGCATTTTCTGAAAAGTAAAACCTGGAACGTTGGTTTGTGTCTGAATGAGAGCAAAAAAATAAAATTGTTATCACATTATTGCTTTTAGGAATTTCAGCAAGGATGAAGGAATAACCGTTGTCTCTTAACTTTTCAGATTTTAGTTAATAAAAGATCCTCAGATCACTATTGTGTAAAACAAAATGAGAAGCAGAAAGATTCAAATGTAGACTTTTTTTTTTTAGTAAAACCTGTTACTTTATTTTATCTACATGGTGCCGTGCATGAGTTTGACTCCTGACATGTATTTTGCTGTAATAGCCTAACCGAATAGTTTAACTACTGTACTGTTTTATTTCATTCAAACAGAATTTAAGAAATGGTTAAAAGATCCAATATTTAGATATATTTTACAAAGACAGTAAACACAAAGAGCCAAAACTGAACACCTTCTATGCATTCACCTACACCCCCGCACTAACTGAAGGATAACTTATAGACTTATAGACTTTTTGTAAATGATGTCTTTACACTGATTCGCTTCATGCTTTTTCTTCTGAGTCACAACATATTTTCTGCTTCACTCAGCCAGTCACAACTATTACTGGAAGATCACACACGTATGAGTGTTAACAACGGTGTAGTCAACAATGCGGAGTCATGACAACAAGAACTGCTGCCTTTGTTGTCTTTGGTATCAGCTGTATTTAATACAACTGCAACCGTCTACATGCGCAAGAGGAAAATATTTATAAGTGAAAGCTGCAACTTCAGTTATTTCCACTCATGTTTTCAGCCTGGTTTCGGTCTTACACACACATGCCCTGAGTGGCTGAGAGTTGTGCATTTATAGGTTGGTTTTGTATAAATAAAAATAACAATTGGGCTAATGAGAACAGAGACTTTATGAATGAGACATTTTCAGTCATTCCAAGTGACAGCAATTAAAATAATTACTTAGAGCCTCAGATCAGTATTGTGTAAAACAAAATCCGCAGTTTTTTCCTGAAACCTTTACTTTAAATTCTGTGGCAAATATGAAAAAGCTGTGTTCTTTTAAGTGAGAATCTGGTGAAACTTGGGTACTGAAGTGGAATTATTATCAGACTTTTAGTTGTGTATTTTTAATCAAGGCACCCCCTTCATGAGACTGTCAGAGCCCTGGAGAGCTCCATCAGCGACCGGCTTCGTCACCCGCAATGAGTCACTGAGAGGCATGGCAGGTCCTTCCTCCCTGCTGCCATCAGGCTCCACAGCCAGGCCTGCTCACAGTAGCAACGGACAATAACAAGATGCAATATCTGTCTACATCATACACATCCTACCTGCTTCTTTTGCACCGTTTTTTCTTCCTTTCCTGTACTGCACTACTTTCTATTTTTCATTCCAATGTATATACTGTTTATATTTTGTAATTATATATTTTTTTACTTTTTTTTTTTTACCCTTTCTGCATGTGTGTGCACTGCTGCTGCACAAAGCGAATTCCCTCACTGAGGGAGGAATGAAGGACTGAATGGTCTTGGACCAAAATACATGGTTGATCTGTTAGTTCCTATGAAGCTCCCAGACCCCTGAGGTTCATCTGGATCTGGTTTGTTGTGGTTCCCAAGAACCAGAACCAAGCAAGGTGAGGCAGCGTTCAGTTATTCTGCTCCTCACCGGTGGAACAAACCTGAGGTCTGTTCAAATGGTCACCTCCTTTAAATCAGGCCTAAAAACATTACTGTTTACTGAAGCTTACTCTTAAATTAAATACTTACCTGCTGTACTCGATTGCCCTTACTTTTTAACAACAACTATCATTTTATTTGTTATTTACTGTTTTATTGTGTCTTACCGCTTTAAATGTTAATGTAAAGTACTTTGAAGTACCCTGTGTTGAATTTTGCTATACAAATAAACCTGCCATGCCTTTTAAATAGTATATATGTTAATAAGAGCCATTTGTCTATAACTGTTTGTAACTATTTAAATCTGGGTTCAGTGAGCTAACAAAAAACAAAAACACATTCCCTATCTGGCATGTTCATACTTGGCCAATAAAGCTTCTTCTATTCAAGGCACAAGTACAGTATTTCACTATAGGGTCTGAATAAACCTATACTTTATAACCGCTAGATGGCGCTGTCTCTCAAATCAATTATAAATACATTTACTTTAAGTATTGTATTATATCTAAGTTTTATGCGTAATTTACAAAAGAAAATGCATTGCTCGTGGCAGACACAGTGAGGATGATCGAACATGAAACGCAGTAATTTTGGGGTAGATGCTCGGCTCATGTTTGTTTTGGATTTAAAAATACGGGAAACCAGCCCAACCGAGGTCCATTATTACATTTTAAAACAGATTTACAACAAATCTAAAATAACTACCTATGTGCTCAGAATCTGATAGGCCGACCTTTGTTGATTGAAATGCTGTGGACATTCCTATTTATGTAATCCCTATAATAGAGCCTAAATTAAAACACAAAGGGGAATTAAAGCACATTTATTTATTTTAAATATTTTCAGTTTATATACACATTGATTGTCTTCAAGTGAAACATTTACATTTTCTTTTAATTTGTCATTTTCACTCATGTGGCTCTCTGGCATTCACTGACTGATGATACAGACGCATGTTTCTGTGACCTGTCCTGCTCATATTTAGGAAAGTAAATTCTCATTTCCCATTTTTAGAGATATTAACACGAAGTATTCGCTTTTTTGGCAGAAATGTTTCTCTCTCCTTACATCCATCCATCTCTGATTTGTTTTTCCGAGTTTGTTCCGTTTTTATTAATAGATCCATGATTTGTTCCTGTTGTCGCCACTAAGCTCGCGAGAATTGCCACACGGGGTACAGCAGGTTGCAGTTCTCGCGAGACCAGTGGTAATTCAGTTTGCAGTTTGATTGATTGATTGATTGAAATCTTTTTTTCGAGCATATTAATTATAAAAAGAAAAGACAATTATACAAAATATCAGAAATGAATACAATGAGGTCCTACCCCTTGTTTCTTTTTCAATTTTGCTTGAATACAACATAAAAATACATATAAATAAAATATCACAGAAAGCTTTACTTTATAAAAAAATATGCCTGTTATTACATTATAAAATAGTGTATTATATATATATATATATATATATACTTATACTTATATACTTATATATACTTATATATATATATATATATATATATATATATATATATATATACATATATATCTTATCATAAACAATATAATCAATACTATATATATCATTTTATATACGTACCTATATACTACCTCATGTCTCCTCTTCCCTGTATTTGGCAAAAATATTTTCTTTGAATTTGCTTTTGAACCTGTAGATGGTTGGACATTGTTTCAGCTCCTTACTCAGACTGTTCCATAGCCTCACTCCACTGTTTGAAATGCAAAATGTTTTGCTTGTAGTTCTACATGTCTTTAATTTAAAATTAATTGGTTCCCTTAATTTATATCTCCTCTGTCTTTCCTGAAACATTTGCTGTATTTGTCCGGGTAAAGAGTTATTTCCGGCTTTGTAATTATTTGTCCAGTCCTTAACTCTGCAATATTGAACAATTTTATTATTTTGGATTTAATGAATAATGGATTGGTGTGTTCTAGATAACCGGCATTGTGCATAATTCTGCTAGCTCTTTTTTGGTTCCAAAGTACTTTTATATAAGTATTGCCTATTATTTTGTCATTTATTATCACCCCTAAGTTTAAAAATTATTATGTTATAAAACGGGAAATTTACTAGAAAATACTAATACGGGAGGACTGTGGGAAAGAGTGGTAAAATACGGTAGTTTCCCGGCCAAAACGTAGTCCATGGGCCAGAGCCCAAAATTTCACTTGTCAGTACCACTCAAGGTGACCAAACTTGCTTAAAATTTTTTAAAATATCCATGTCTATAGATGATATTTTGGTATGATAACCCTTCCTGAGTGGCAGCTGTATCATAGTTATCAGCTCATAAATGTACCCACCCCCTTCAGAAAATTACATTTTAGATGCTGGTGCATATCCTGGTTAAGACTCATGTACAGGATATCTGTCAATGTTTCACAATATTGTCTTTGGTATCATTTTAAAGGGGACCTTTAAAAGCATTCATTCAAGCTAAGATGTGATACATTTCCTGAATCCGTATGGTCCTGTGAGTATTCCAATTTTTGTATTTTGTGTCTCTGTTGTTCCTAGATGACACAGGGATAAAAAATACTATAACATTTAGGCGGAAATTGTGTAAAAATGTGTGTTGTTTATAGTTTAAAGAGCTGCAGTGAACTCTATGTTGGTCAGAAATATTCACATCTTAGCTTGAATGAATGCTTAAAATTATACCAAAGACAATATTGTGAAACATCAACAGATATCCTGAGTCTAAACCAGGATATGCACCAGCATCTAAAATGTAATTTTCTGAACTTCATGAGCTGATAACTATGATCCAGCTGCCACTCAGGAAGGGTTATCATACCAAAATATCATCTATAGACATAGATATTTTCAAAAATTATAAGCAAGTTTTGTCACCTTGAGTGGTACTGATATCTGGCCTGGCCCATGACAGGAATGGTGATGGCCGTGTCAGTGCAGCGTCCGCGCCGCCAGGGGGCGCTCGCTCCCGGGACCGGGGCCGCCGCTACCGGGACAAGACGGGGACGTCGCTGCGCCTCGGCGGCTGGTTGGCGAGGTAAGATGGCGGCGCCAGAGGAGCCAGAGTTATCCCAGGCGCAGACCGAGAAACTCCTCCAGTTCCAGGTGAGACGGCTGAAGTTTGGCACCAACACGCGTCCACTTGAAGCGCCTTCTGTATAAGCAGCAGGGAAAAACCGGCGACGAGCTTCACCTTCTTCACGGTCAACTCGAGCCAGAGCCGCTAGCAGAGCCGGCTAAGCTACTCCACTAGTTAACGTGGTCGTGACTGAGCTAGAAACGCTCAAAAGGAAACATTTGGCGTATTTCTCGTCTACTCATACTGGATATAGTTTGTAAATCAGCATCAGCCGCGCTGCGTCTTTTCTGGATAAGTGTCAGGTTGGACTGGGTTTCCTCCCTGTAGCACAGCTGTCATCCTGAACCTGAAGTTTACACTAAACACTGCTTTAGCAGGGCACAATCATTACAATTAACTATGTTTTACACCTCTCTCTGGTGTGGTTTGATCAATACGCAGTTTGTTAGTCAACAGAATAATTTAACTTGATGTTTAACGCCATTGTCTGTGAGTGGATTGTTCTGTTTGCATTGTCACGTCCAGTTGGGATTACATTATGTCAAACGAGATGCTTTATTAATACTGTTTTGTCTTTATTTCAAATTAGTTCTGAGTCCCAGTTAGACTTTATGATCGTCTGTTTGTTTGTTTATTTCGATCATTTCAGAAATAAGAATTCAAATACAAAAGAAAACAACAAATAAAGATAAGACAAGATATCCTTTATTTTCTCCCTCAGTGGGGAAACTTATTTTGTTGTCAGCAGTAACTTAACACACACATGGGGAGGGGTAAAAAGACTGAAAAGTCAGAAATAAAAAATATATAAACAATACAAAAAGATACATATAAAGTATGTATAATCACAGAATATGAACAGTATATACAGTTGTTTGAAAGAAGAAACAGTGCAGAAAAAGCAGGTGGAGTGTTGTGAGGTAGATTGGCAGATATTGCACATCTTATATTATTGCACATATTATATTATTGCACATATTATTGGGTTATTAATAAGGTTATTAAACCTTGAAGTTAATGCTAATATTGCATTAGACAAAAATATATAAAGAAAAAAAGACCAAAAAGGTGTAGGCTGAAGCTTAGCTTATTACCCTTTTATAATCAATTTCTGTCAGCTCCTACAGATACTGATACAGAGCAGTAAATCAATTAAAAGAAAAACATTTCATATACTTTTTGTATATTGAAAAAAATCAATATACTGCCTAGGCTACTACTTCTATTGAAGTTCTATTGAACTTACATAAACACATACAATATGATCCTACTTAATTGGCATCTTGTTCTTCAATATTTGGTATGTACTGGACTCTTTAATTTCCATTTCCAAAACATCCCACAGATTAACCCCATAACCTGAAACACGTCTATGTTTGACTTCTGTTATGTTCTTTGTTTTTGTGAACATACAGCTTCCTCTCAGTTCATATACACTTAGTCTTTGCTGAAACAGCTTCTGGATACAGTGTGGTAACATATTATTATAAGCCTTGTACATCAACAGTGATATTTTGAAATCAGCAAGTTCATTACATTTGAGCATCTGACAATTAATAAACAATTTATTCGTTGGTTCACGATAATCAGCTCTGTTGATAACTCTGATTGCTCTTTTTTTGGAGCAAAATAATTGGATTTATGATTCCCCCAAATCTCCACACAGTAAGTAATGTATGGTAGTATGAGATATCGTATGAAGCTACACAATATTATATCACCTAACAAGGATGTTTCATCTATTTATTTCTTTTGTGGACCAATTTGGGCACTTGTTTCCAAACAAAGTACCCGTGAAGTCCTTACATTGAGTCAGTTACTATGATTTCATGTAAATATTTTTATTTTTTTCATAAGTTGCCTGTCAGATTTTGAAGATGGTTGACTAAAACTGTCAAGATGAATTGTTAATGTTATCCAAACATATCTAAGCATAAAACTGTTGTGTTTGGTAATCCCTGCTTTAGGGTGGCTTGATGGTTAGTACTCCCAGCAGTCTTTGAGTTTGCACGTTCTCCCAATGCTTCTGGGAGTTTGTGCAATTCTGCTTCCCAGAGTTCAAAAACATCAATGTCAGGATGATTGTTGATTCTAAATTGCCTGTGGGAGTAGGTGTGAGGATGTGTGGTTGTTTGTCTAGATGTAGCCCAGCAATGGACTGGTGACATCTTTGGTGTACATACCCCCGCCTTCATTATGAAGAGAAGTGGGGTGGGCTCCGGCAACCCCTGTGACTCTGAATGTGATTAAGATGATACAGGAGATGGATGGATGGATGGATGGGTGGATGGTTGGATGGATGGTTGGTAATCCCTGCCATGATATTAAGAATGAAAAACAGTCCTTGGTAACAGGATCTGGTGTTACACTGGTCACATCAGACCGGCAGTTTTAGCAGAAAAAAAAAGATTAATTTTAAACCAGATTTTCCACTTTCATGAGTAACAACAGATCCTCTGTGTCACTTTCTGTTCATGTCTAACAGGACTTAACTGGTTTGGAGTCAATGGACCAATGCCGTCGAACATTAGAGCAACACAATTGGAACATAGAGGTAAAGTCACATGACAAAAGGAGATATGTGTGTTTGCTGTATCAAGATTATCTTCACATGTGGATTCTGTAAACTCTGATGGCCTGATGGTCATCGCTTGCTCTTTGTTTTTAGTTTATATAAAGAGCGGAGTATGACATGCTTGGATCTCTGTGTTTCAGGCTGCAGTGCAAGACAGACTTAACGAGCAAGAAGGAGTTCCCAGTGTGTTTAATCCTCCACCATCCAGACCACTTCAAGTCAATACAGCAGACCATAGAGTATATAGTTACATCGTCTCAAGGCCACAGCCCAGGGTCGGTCTGTTTTCATATCATGTTTTAAAACAGGATACTGCATTCCAGTTCAAAAGTTTGGAAAACTGTTACAACTGTTGCTTGTGCTTCATCCATAGACATTTCTAGCTGTTCTATGTCTGTTACCGTATTTGATTTTCCTGTAACTGATTTTACTCCATATTCTGGTCTCGCATAACAATTTGACTATATATTACTTTGAAAACTCACCCTAGAGAAGTGGCCAGCCATACCTATTAACTTTGTGAAAATTTCCTCTCATGAATTGCGTCTGGTACCCCACCCATCACAATTATTTCCACTGGTACTGAATGTAGTGAAGCACTTGTTACCGGGCAGGCTTAATGCAATAATTCATACAGGAGATTCAAGGAGAATCAATCATTAGAACAACCAATTTTAGTAATGCCTTGAATCTAACATACATTTTTCTGCAGTGAGTGGTTTTCTGGCGTTCCTACTCCACCGTGCACCATTTTATGTTTTTTATTTTGTAATAGTAATCTGTTGTCTGGGTTACTCCCCCCTGAAAATCTAAGTTTAATCCAGAGAAATCAGAGGAAAATAATTAGGGTGGCTGGCTTTTTTTTTGATTGTTTATAATATGATTTTAAAATCTGCGTATACCTTTTTGTATCTTGGAATCTTCTTTTTTTCTGCTGAGGAAGTTATAATAAAATGCAGTTGTGCTGTTTTTCAGGGATTACTAGGATGGAGTTACTACTTGATAATGCTACCATTCAGATTTACATATTACACACTTCTGGACATATTCAGGTAAAGTATGTGAAGTATAGTGATTTGTATTTGTCATTGCTTGATACATGAAGACAATTGACTTTTCCTTTTTTTTTTTCTCCAAGGTTTGCCGTGCGTTTTATTAGGCCAGATCCACGTGGACGTGTGACAGACCCCGTCGGAGATGTTGTGTCTTTCATTCACAGTTTTGAGGAGAAGTACGGTCGGTCACACCCTGTGTTTTACCAGGGGACATACAGCCAGGTGAGGGGATGCAAAGAGAAACGCATTGTTTTGCTGCTGTTCTGTAGAAATTGAGCTAGGTGAAACTGAAGTATTTTATATCGCCTTGTCTTTTATTTTACTATGTTATGTAGGCACTGAATGATGCCAAACGGGAGCTCCGCTACCTATTAGTGTACCTTCATGGAGAAGATCATCAAGACACAGATCAGTTTTGCCGGTAAATTATTGGCTTTTGTTTCCATGTCAACTGTTACACTATCCCATACTGTCATTGTCTGTGTCATACAATTAGAGTATTAAAGGGGATGCCTGCTTGGCTTTGCTGCATTCTTTTAATAGCACATAAAATCTTTACTTATTGAAAATATATATATTATATATATATATATATATATATATATATATATATATATGTATATATGTGTCTATGTGTGTGTGTTTAAAAGCCTGCACTCATAAGAGGTTTTAGAGTAAAAGTATTAATGCATCTGCCTGATGTGTTGCTTCTTAGCTCTACGTTATGTACAGAAGAGGTCACGACCTTCATCAACACACGAATGCTTTTTTGGGCATGTTCGACCAGCAAGCCAGAGGGCTATAGAGGTATGATTATTATTTATCTGCTGTTGGTAAGCTATCTGTTTAACGTGTCATAGATTATCATAGGTGCTTTATCACCTGCACGCATCAACATGTTATTTGTACTTGTACTTTAAAAACATGTTCAAGGATTTTTAACTTTGATGTGCCATTTCTTGAATCAAGAAAAAATGAGCAAGAATCTAGAGGCTGGTTATCTGAATAATTAATAACCAGCTATAATACAGTTCTAATTGTAAACATCTGTTGCCGTGTTAACCCATACAGGCAGTCTTGTATCCCCAGTTTGTGTTCGACTGTAAGACCCTTATCACCCTCAAGCACATATAAATATGCATATGCAATATGCAAAAATGCATACTTTGTGTGGAAACCTCGATAAAGAATAATAATCGGGGAGTTTTCTAAGTAGGACATTGTTTTTAGACGGAAAGAAAAGCTCGTTCTAGGTGTTTTGAATAGTTTTGACATAATTAATGAGCATTATTGCATGGAGGTGGTACTACCATTTTCAAAACTGTATTTTATAAAAATTTCTGAGGCAGC
This sequence comes from Cololabis saira, assembly GCF_033807715.1. NCBI lineage: Eukaryota > Metazoa > Chordata > Actinopteri > Beloniformes > Belonidae > Cololabis > Cololabis saira. Next base: position 19,667,154 of record NC_084593.1, read on the forward strand.
AAGTGCTTTAAAGCAGAGAAACATATCGTAGCACTGTTGAAATGTTCTGACTTGACAATATATCTTTTTAACTGTGTGAAATGCTGGTTTGTTAGTGTCTCAAGCATTGCGAGAGAACACCTATCCATTCCTGGCTATGATCATGCTGAAGGACCGCAAGATGACTGTGGTGGGCCGACTGGAGGGTCTCATTCAGCCAGAAGACCTCATCAATCAGCTCACCTTCATCATGGAGGCCAACCAAACATATCTGATGTCAGAGCGCCTTGAACGGTACAGCAAATCGTTCCTTCTCTTGAATCAATATCTTTACATTTTGCATGTTGTGATGGTATTGTAACTGTGTTGTGCTGTTCTGTTCTCCTTTTATTCTCATTGTTGGCATTAAAATGTCTTCAAACTAGCAAGCTCTTACAAAGCAGACTGTTAAATAAAACATGAGTAGTGAGGGGGCAAAGACTGGGTGGCGTGGCCTCATGGTGCGCTATTGTGACGTGGACATTGGGGAAACACTGGGCAGATATATTGATCCCTGCTCAGAGTAGAGCAGACATTGAGAGTTTAAGTGCTCAGAGCCAAAAGTCAAGAGAAACTTAATCTCACATTCCTCCTTTCTGACGTCCAGAGGAGCTTTAAGAATCACATCATGCACATCTCTATTACTCTGGTCACAGCGTCAGGAACTATTTTATGAGAGGCTGTGGGGGGTAATGCCGTCCATGTCTGTGTAAGAAGAAGGGGACAGTGGACCTAAAGATGGGTTATCTGTCAAGTGTTTCAACCCCCCCTTGACTCTATGTTGAGAGGCCAAAGAAAAAGGTTTAGGTTAAATTAATATTTACAAAAGAAGAGCTTTCTTCTTTGAACTGATACTCTACTATGTGTAATCTTAAGTTAGTACAAAAAGCTTTCTATAATCAGGGGTGCACACAAGCCGGTACTCGAGGGCTAGTCTACTGCACGTTTTAGATGTTTCCCTGTCTTCAACACACCTGATTGTAATCTCTGGTCGTCATCAACATGTCATCAAGGTTTACACAACTCTGCTGGTGACACAGCCTTGTCTATCAGGGTTGTGTTGAGGCAGGGAAACATTTAAAACGTGCAGTAGACTGGCCCTCGAGTCCCGGCTTGTGTGCACCCCCGTCTATAATGTAAAGTTCAAGTAAATCCTTCCTCCAATCTCACCCCGCCACAAATGAAATTACACAAATTTGAAAATCTCCCTCAATAATTTGATGGCGTGTGTGTTTACTTGAGTAATTTTCTTCCTCTTAGTGTCCAAGAATAAATATTGAGTAAGACGGGTAAAAAGTAAAGCTTTCATTTCAGGGAGGAGAGGAACCAGACCCAAGTGCTCAGGGCGCAGCAGGATGAGGCCTATCTCGCCTCCCTTCGTGCAGACCAGGAAAAGGAGAGAAAGAAAAGGGAGGAGGAGGAGCAGAAGAGGCAAGAGGAGGAGAAGGTCATGCAGAGTGCTCTTGCCGAGGAGCGGAGGCGAAGGGTGAGTTTTATTTTCCACTTGTGTTGTACTGACTGTTGGGCACATGGTGGGTGGGCAGGGGTCTCCTAATAAAGACAACATTTCACTGGTGATTTACCCTCCTGCTTGTGACTCCAGACACTTGAAGAAGAGAAGGAGAGGAAGTCGGAGTGTGTTCCTCCAGAACCACCTGCAGATGATCCAGAAAGCGTCAAAATAGTGTTTAAGCTGCCCAATGACACTCGGGTGGAGAGACGATTCCTGTTCAGCCAGTCTCTGGCGGTGAGTACCTCTTTCATTGTGACTCTACATGCTGAAAATAGGCTTGTTTTTCTGTAGCTGGAACAAGGAAATTGGATACGATTGTTGTATTTGAACGTAGATCGTCTCTCGAAACAAAGCTTTGACAGCAAGGTGTCAGGTTTTTAAACAGCAAACATGCACTTTATAGTAGTAATGAACACAAGGGATGACGTAAAAACAAAACATATGATCCGTGCCTTCATATATTACACAATAAGATCACATTTTCTGATTTTCTTTTTAAGATGGCCAAAAGTGTCACCATATAGTCTTTATGTCTAGAAAACATTGTTACTTTTAGTTGTTTGCTTTTTCACCCCGTTTTTTTTTTTTGTTTTTTCCCTCCGCAGGTAATATACGACTTCCTTTTCTCTTTGAAAGAGACTCCAGAGAAGTTTCAGATAGTTACAAACTTCCCTCGCAGAGTCTTGCCCTGCCTTCCAACCGAAGAGCAGCCCAACCCACCCACACTGAAAGAGGCGGGACTCAGCCGCTCCGAGGTCCTTTTTGTTCAGGACCTTACGGACGATTAACTGATGACGTACCTCTTCCACCTGGAAACTAATTTTCCTCTGACACTCTCCCACCTTTTTTTTTCTTTTTTGTTGTTTTTTTTTCATATTTTGTTAAATGGCCATTATGAATAAGGGATCATCAAGATAAAATTGTAACCTGGAAAAATTAAACCACCCAGCATCCAGTCCTTGTTCAGTTGTGTTTACAGGGTTCCCAATAGCCTGGAAAGTCTTGAATTTTATCAAATAAATATTTCTTGAAGTCCTTCCTTGAACTCATCTTTATATGTGGAAGAAGTTTGTTTTCCATTGTTTGTTTTAGCTACCAGTTCATTTGTAACTCCGGCAGCAGTGGATTAATCAGCTGCTGGAAACGATAGCACTGCTTTGTTCAGAACCATATCCTAAATTAGTCGTCTGGTCTGCTGGGGAAGACCGGTTGTATTAATAACTGCTCATGTACCGGACAGCATGGAGAAGTAAGGATTTCTTTGATAGAGTGAATGCCATTGCCATTTTTCCTACCTGAGAGTCCTATTTTTTCCCCAATTAAACACACTTAATTCCTTTTGCCTAAAGCTTCCATTTTGTCCACAGTTACAAAGCACAACAATAGTCGTCGAGGATGAGTTTAGTGCTGCTGTGATTGTTTATCCATGTGGTGTGGAGAGAAATGGGCTTCGGGGAGCAGGATCTTGGATTTAGATGTTATGTGGGAACCCTGTTTTGAGCGAGCCATTTACCTGTACATACGTTAAAATATTTAAAAATTCCCAAATTGACCTTACTTACTGTTTTTATTTTTGACTTATCTGTGTCATAAAATGACCAAATGCAGGTTTGTTACTATGTAAAGCAGACTGCCTCAAGCTCTTGAAGTTCAAACATACAATGTTTTAACAGGCCACAGCTTTTACATGTGGCTGTATCTAGTATAGTAGTCTGCCCATAGTGTGCCTGTGGTTACTTATAGATGCCTGTTTTGCCTGTAACATCTGAATGGGCTCACATAAAGATGTAATTTTCCAACTATTAAAATTAAAAACGTTTTAAAAACCTGGGTTTATTGAGAGTGTACAGCACTTCCTTTTTCGGGGTCAGGTTTTGTGAATAAGTGAACTATAAGGAGATGCGTTATACTGTTGACTGTTTGAGTTAAACATGGCTGTAAACATTAACTTTTTAGCAGTGGTGGACAGTAACGGAGTAAATTTACTTGAGTACTGTACTTAAGTACATATCCAGAGGATTTGTACTTTACTTGAGTATTAGATTTATTTGGTACTTATTACTCTTACTTGAATATATTTCCAAGACAAATATTTTTACTTTTACTCGAGTAAATTTCTAGGAAGGCTGAAAAGTACTCGTTACTTTCAGGTCTGCTCTTTTTTCTTCTTCCCTAAAATCCTATTGGACACAAGCTGTTTTTGTCAAAGGAGGAGACCTATCACAGTGCACGCTCTCCACTGGGATGTACGTAAAGCGGAAATACGTCAAGCCTCCTCAAAACGATACCGCCAAAGTAGCCTGCGTTTGTCAAGACAGAGCCGCAACAAGTCAAGACAGAGCCGCAACAAGTCAAGACAGAGCTGCAACAATGGCTACTCCTGCGTCAGGAGAAGAAAGACAATCCGCTGAGTCGTCTGAGTCTGATAATGAGCCGGACTCGGAGCAGGGACTTTCACAAAATCCTTGGCCGCATCTTAATTCAATGTTTGAGTTCGACCGAGTAAAAAACGAGGGCACAGACAAAATTAAAAAATTAAATTAAATTAAAATTAAATTAAAATTAAAAAATATAGTAATTTACTGATGTGGAAAATAAAGTAAATTTAGTAAAGTAAATTTAAAAGCATTTACTCTTGGATACTTAAGTACCTTTAAAAGCAAGTACTTTTCTACTCTTACTCGAGTAATATTTTGACTGAGCTACTTTTACTTGTAACGGAGTAAATTTTGACCAGTAGTATTTGTACTCTTACTCAAGTACTGGGGTCGAGTACTCTGTCCACCTCTGCTTTTTAGTTGCAAGTCAAATGCGACAAGTGTGATATTGGTATACGTCATACATTTATTAGTGAACAACCCTCTCAAATCAGCCACAACAATTAAAAAAAAAATGATTGCACTACTTGGTAAAGCATAACTAGCAACTTTCATTTAAAAAAAGTACAAATCTTAAAAATTTCAAACAGTATACAGATGTGTGTATATATAATACACTAACTAGTTATGTTAAATGCTACAAACAATATGATTCCAATGGAATGAAAAATTATAACATTAATAACAACCATTTCCTATATATAATATATATTAGTTGTTTTCTCCCCCCGCCCCACCCCCCGATACAAACATGGAAAAAATGAGGTAACTGTAAATGTGCAAGTACCAAAGCAAAACATCTGCCTAACACAGAACACATGCCCCTGGCTCTGGTGGTGGTGGGTAGTCTGGCGTTCAGGCGAGGACCCTGGAGGCCGCGGAGAGTAAGAACAGTAAACCACTATCCCACCAGTGGAAAAGAAAAACAAATCATTGGTAAACAAGGAATGGCATCTACGGAGCAATCAATCACAAATCCTAAATAAACTTTTAGCTGCTTATTTATTGGAAAACATTTTTGCACCACACAAGCTGTGAGATTATTCATTAACTCTTAACAGAAAGACTACAAGACTCTATTCTCAGGTGTCATTAAAAATTAGCTCATTGCCTAGATCTTAATGGGAATTTCTTTTTTTTTTCTTCTTTTTTTCTTTAAGAGGGTAGCTGGATATTGTCAATTAAATATTTATCCCAAACAGAATAGTGCCAACATTAACATTAATTAAAGGTATCTATATGTGAACAATATATTTTAAGATATTTATACACTCAGAGCAACAGCCTGATAGGCAGATACAGTACTACACTGAAATAAGTATGACAACACTTTATTCTTTTTTCTTTTTTTTTTAATCCCTTAAACTATATAGATTTTCACTGACATTGTTTAGGGGTATTGGTATAACATGCTTCAAGAATACATGAGATCCATGACAAACTATTGCATTCACGCAAGTGAGTTTTCATACCTAAAAGCAGAACATCTAGCACCTTTTCACTATGGCTTTTGATAGACTACAGTAGTTTCAGAGCATGTCATTTTCAGTCGTTAGGGCAATAACAGTAACACAATGTATGTAAGAATTTCTGGACTCAAGACCAGTTTTTTTTTTTCCATTTCTTTTCTATAAAATGAAGTTAGCGCAATAAAATCTTGTAGTCATTCAGTTCTATTACAAATGTGTGCAGTACAATGCATGGCAGTTATCAGCTGAGCGTTAAGATCCAAACTCCCAGAACCCAAAGCCAACTAGAGCTAAAAAGAAAATTTAAAATTAAAATTAAAAAAAAGAAAGAAAAAAATAAATCAGTTGGGATCTGGTTGACAAGCATGCATATTGTGCACCATTAAATAGGTCCCCCGCCAGATTTTAAGATATCCTGCACTATATCACTTGTTTTACTTCTTTTTTTTTTCTCTAAAGTCATGCAAACACCTCTTAAGTCGATTTAGGAGTGAATTAGGTAGGATAGTGTGCACGGTGGCACATTTAGAGATGGGATCACAACCGCTATGTCTGAACATATGGTTCGAGTACATGAACAAAAGTCAAACAGGCTTGAATATTACACTTGTAATGACTTGCAGTGTACATTGCTTCTTTTCAGTGAATATTGTTAACATATTTACCGATCTTTTTTTTTTTTTTTTTTTTCTCCTTGCATGCCTGTCTTTAAACAGAGTAATATCAACTATTTCAGACAAAACGGAATATTATAATTGATTACATTAAATCATTTATGGTCTGAGGAAAACGACCAAAGTAAATTCAGATATACCCTTTTCATGGCATTCTTTCCATTTGAAATGGACTGTTCTCCTTTACTTTTATATACCGAGAGGCCCTGAGTGATTTTTTTTTCTTTTTAAAAACGTACAATATATGCCAGCGAATAGATATGTACACATAGGTTAATTCTCAAAGCTGTGGGTTTAACTTATTAAATGGCTTCTTTTTTTTTTTTTCTCCTCTTGAAGGTGGCACACGTCAAAGACTCACATTCACTTAAGAAACTAAAGTAAAGAAAAAGGCTAGATGCCTTTACACATCAAAGCAAAGGTTACAACTGCCTGTTAGTGCTTACTGAGGCAGTTAAAAGAAGAGCGTTAATCCAAAGCAGAGTTCATTTCTTCCCCCTCCCGCCCCAAATATGTCCTTTTATAGTGTTCACACAAGCAGGGCACGAGAAGTCTGAACAGTGTTTCTACACTACTGAGCACTCCAGCTCTGCATCACTCCCAGCCAGATCTGACCGCTGTGAAATACAGGCAGCTGCTGTTACGTGGAGCGTCACCAGCGACTTCTACGAGGGGTTTCAACATTCGTCTGTCTTCAAACGTTTATCTAAAAGCATTCACTGAAGCTAGACGTACACTTGCTCTCTTTTCCAACACCATTAGTCTAAGAAGACGACCGGATTTAATTTACCACATCATTTCATATCCTACACACAAGTTGTTAGTGCCCCAACGGTTTCCTTCCATGATTTTTCTCTCCAAGATAAAACCTATAAATAAACCATTTCAAAAACGTTTAAAACAAGTGGAAATGACAAAGTATTCTCTGAATTAGTAACAGGTTTGTGCTTGTCAAGGTCATAAAAAGGCAGATTTGAAATTTTAACAGTAGGCTATATATGTATATTGAATTTGGCTCATAATCAAAGGAAATAAAAAGCCCAAGTCTTCCTAAAAGGGGAAGAAAATGTTCATTTAAAACTCACCGCTCGCTGCACATATTGCTTTCTGCACAGGCCGTCACAGCTCTATGGCATCAGCAAAAACTTCATTCTTAAAACACATTCGGGGTGTAACCACATGCTAGTCTTCCCTCATGGCGCGTTCAGAGTGAGCAAGCAGTTCTTTTAGTTTGCTTCTTTGTTCTTTTTCTTAAAATCGGATAATTTTGGTGGCAATGCTTGATTAAAATATTGCTAGTCTGAATCAACAGTTCATGCAAATTCTAGCATGCTGCCCTGTATCCAGTGGTTACACAATGCATTGGCTCTGTGAACAGGACAAACATACACACACATACACGCACAATACACACACATACACGCGCGCGCACACACCGCAGGAACAACGCTGACAAGGAAGGTGGATGTAGCACTTGTGCAGTTATGCCAGATAACCTCAAAAAGGCGCAGTCCATTAATCCTCGACTGCTTTGTGCAGATCTGTGTTCCAGAGTGCATCGTCAGGGCTAGAAGATACCCTGCAGCTGCATGTCCCATCACGTGCAGTCCATAACCTCAGGCTTAACAGAATCTGCATGTAACCACAGCAAGTCACACTTTCACAATAGCATTGGCAAAAGTTAAAACAAATAAAGGGGTAAAACCATTGAAAAGGATCAATACATTATTGCAGAAAATACATTATTAACAAGTTGCTTTAGCCAACACCTACACAAACATGCATCTATGATGGTTCGGCGTAGCCTCCAAACACAGATACCCACTTTCAAAGTACTCCTATTTGTTTTCTGCTAATTGCACAAAGTGTCCAGCCTGTCATCCTCCAGGCTTCCGACTCGTCTCCTACAATGCGAGACTCCCACGTTTCATGAACACCACAACCAAATCCACTATATATAAATGAAACCCTGTAAACAAAAGCAGCAAATAATGCAGTGTAGGGAAAATCTTTGGAATCTGCAACACGGGGGCAGAGAAAGAACTGGCTGGAGATCCCAGAACTCTGGCTATAGGCTGCAGTAGGCAGTGGGTTTCATGACACTCGGACAATGAAGCACAGCAGTGGTACGACGAGTTCCAGAAGAAAATCCTGGACCGGTTATTGTTTCGGGAGGGGCAGGAGTCGTGGGTTTTGTTAAGCTGTATTTACTGGAGGACGCGGGTTGGGTGGTAGGTGCCCCCGGCGTAGAGACAGGCTCTGGTGTGTCAGGATTTCCAGTTCCGCACTCGGAGTCTGTTCTCACTCCACCTCCCGGTGTACGTCCGAGGCGTCAGCTCGGCAAATGGGGCAAGTACGATTGGTCTGAAAGTCAAGCGGACATGTGTGTGAATGTGTAAAAGCTTTTTTTCTGTTGGTATGAAATGAGCTTTACTGAAACAATTAACTGATATTAACTCACCTTTAACCATTTATCTACACACTTGGCGTGGAATTCATGATTACAAGGTAATACCCGAAGTAGCTGCCTACACTCAAAGTCACTAAAGCACACGACACACCTGTGGGGAGGAAGGGAACATGTTACCAGGAGGTAGGCCACGTATACAGAATTGCACATGCTTTAGAGTGACGAGGGGCTTACAGCGTTTGTTCAGACAGGTGATTCTCTGAGTTGAATCTGTAGGACGGAAGTTGCTCTATATCTGCTTTTGTGAGTCCACGTGGTTTGGCTTCACCCAATCTCTCTGCCAAATTCAGTAATGCCTTGAGAGGGGACAGATCACAAGAGAAACAATAAAATTAGCAATCCAAGATCTGTAGCTTTTTTTTTTTTTACATTTCTACAGTAGGGATGGGTGGTATGGACTAAAAAATGTATCACGATAATTTCTGGCATTTATCCCGATAATGATAAAAATTATGATAAAACAAATACCAATTCAACTCCACCTTTGTAACTATAAATCTATCACCACATTCAGTCTTTGGAGCCCCCAAATCACTGCTGTAAAAGAATACTAAATGCTACTAAACTACACCAATGAAATTGAATTAATAAAAACCAATTAAACAGGCAGAACCATAAATCCGGCTTTACACAAAAACGGCATCAACGGGAATTTATCGTTTTTACCGCAAGATGACAAATTCTTACCGTGGGGAATTTTTTTGACGGTATATCGTGAACAGTAAAATATCACCCATTCCTATTCTACATGAATTCAAGAGTTTCACTGCAGTAGACGCGGCACAAGCTCCATTTACATCTGGCATTAACGCACATCCCTAGTTATCTGATCCTAAGTAGACAGGTCTGAGTAAAAACTGCGAATACAATCATGAGGCATCGACATCCAAGCTCGTAGGGCACACAAGGCTGTCTGAGCACACACACAACCATGACCACATTAATCAGAGAAAGAGAAAGTGCCGTGTGCCACACTGGCAGAAGCCCCCACTGGGAGCCTTATTCACAGAGAACCTCCCATTTCTGTATTTACTAAAACAACCCAGCTGTAAGTGAGGTGCCAAAGCCTTGTGTCAGCATTGTAGGTCCAGGGAACTACCACGTGTTTATTCTCTTGGAGTGGTCGGCTGAGCCGAGCAGGATTCAGGTCCTGGGGCGGTCATGGGGGGTTACATAGCTCATGGACTTATTACATTAAAATAACGTTTTCCCTCCAGTGTACAAAGTGGTCTCCATTGTTACATGCAAATGGCACGGGATTAATCCCAGAAGGGAGGTTACATGTTTTTATTTAATTAAACTTTTACCAAATCATTAAATTACACGGTTCAAGCTTGTCCTAACAAGACTGGTGTGTTATAAGTTTGTTAAGGCTTTAAAAAACAAAACTTTCCTTTATTTTGTATGACTTATATTTATCACACAGTATAAGACCTATTGAAAGATTGAACAAGCCATAGCTATTAATGTGACTATAGCTACTTCATTTCTAAATCTAAAATGATTATACTCAGCTCACTAAATATGTTTCTGCGAGATTAGTAGACATAACTATGCCATGCCTGTGGAAAATAGATCTCAGGAGGTTATTTGAGACTCGTGGGGATGCATTTTAATCCCAGAAGTTCCACTTATGCTTGGAAAAATTCAAGACATGCTCATGTCATGTAAAAATGACTTTCAATGCCTCCGTTCTATGCTGTTTTCTACATGTGGGAAGAAGAAGAAAGAAGAAGAAGAAGAAAGAAGAAGAAGAAAAAAAGATATTTCATATGGCCCATTTTGTTTTGCAAAGGGGACAACATCACTAACTTCATAGTTTTCCATCTCCACATCGTCCACGTCCAGATCCAGGCTGATGGCTGGGCCCACTGCTGTTGGAGGCACAGGAAGCATCGACCTGAGCAGAGAGAGGTATAACTTGATGAGCAAACACAGAACCAATCATGGCAATTCCACTTTATCAGCAGGCAACACATGATAAACACATATAATCTCCATTTATTTTTGAACGGCGTGGATGGAAAAGGCAGTGTAGCATCACAGAATTAACGCCTAACGCGTTCTGGAACTCTTATTATAATATCGTCCAATTCTTTTATGTTTCCGATGTAACGTCTGTGTTTCGGGTGTCCCCCCGTTCACTCACCCACTATATAATCTTCACTAGGCGATAGCGTTGAGTAGCTGTAAATGCACTTTGGACACTACTTAAATACTTTATTTTTAAACACCAGGTGCATAAACTAACATAGGACAGGTATATGCCCAATCTCAGGTGAAGGAGGTTGACAAGTCGCTGACGTCTCTTGACAACGCCCCGTAAAACTTTTAGACCTAAATATGTACAGACTCAAACTTGCTTTTGGTTATACTCAGGGATTAAAGGAAAAAAAAAAATCCCAGGACGGAAAGTTTTCAGACAAAAAAAACCCGCACATTTAATCGCAGAATCAAGGATTTTTCCCCACGTTTTTCTGGAAGGTCTAATTAGGTATCAGGTTACGTGCATCTAAAACCAGAGGAGAACTTTACTGTGTGTGCACAGCCAACAGCTGATTGACTGCAGTGGGCGCCGTTCGACAAGTCACCGCGGCGCTACAGACACCCCGGTGTTCATATTTTTTGTCGGATTTGCGCTGATCTCATAAAAAAATATCCCAAAAAAATCCCCAGGACGGAAATCCGTACCCAGTACGGAGAACTTTAATCCCTGTATACTGCATCCATGTGCACTGCCACAAACACCAGCTGGAACTATATAATAATTGCCCATGAAAATGTGAAAAAAGGTGTGAAAATAAAGATCTGTTTGTCAACCACTGTTTCAGCATTGTGTCTTGCATGTGATTATTTCATAAGTGACCATGCTGCTGAACATGTTTGCTGCTGAGAATAAACTTCCACCATTTCAAATATGGTTCTGTGCATTCATGTTTATGTTCGTTACGCTAGTCTTAGCATACTCCTTGTGCTCCATAGCCATTCACGCCAAGCTGCAATGCATGATGGTCTACACTCACCGCCCCCTTTGTTAGGTACACCTGGTGTGCCTAATAAAGTGGTGAGTGCAGAATGCCGCTTCTGCATACTACTTCTTCTTTGTGCCGCATAAGATAATGGATGAACAGTTACGGTTCAAATAGAACAACATGTATGACTGTCTACGTAATGGACCACACAATGAATGAGTAAACAAATCCAACAAAAACCTATACTACAGCCCCCACTAGGATGCTTTTATGGCATATGCTCACAGGAAGTAAGGAAGGAAGCCTGGGTAGTAAGACGGAGGGGGAGGAGGAGGTGGGAGAGGCTGCTGCAGCCGATATCTCTGTCCATTCACTCGCCGCGGCAGCACGTGGGGATATGGCTAGAAGAGAGAAAGAAAGGGGGAAAAAATATACATCAATTGATGTAAAACAAGCTTAAATTCAAAAAGCATTAAATACATACCAATTTCCCACTGGATAATGGATTTCATTTAAATGAAATACCACAATATCAGACTGGTTAAGATGTGTACTGAGAAAAAAAAGGTGTACATGTACTTAGATTTTATTCCACCCAACTCTCTGTTGTTCATTGCTGCCTTTAGGTTCAGAAACACTAAACACAGAACAGCAGCCAACATTTCTTAAATCAAATTAATTTGGTGCAGACTGCTCTGATTTGGCTCCTGGGGAGCAGCAGTACGAGAGGATGCAACGAGGCAAGTTTGTATTAGCGATAGGTCTGGGGTCAAACCTAAAAGACTGAGAAGGACCAACCTTCTCCACGATCATCTCAGCCTTTGAGTCTCCATTATCAATCCTGGTAAGACCCACTGATTAAGCAAACTAACACTAAAAATTCTGAGGTAATTGCTGTTTGGCAACAACCACTCAAATAAAGATGATGCTGACCGAAACCCCTAGGATTTGAAGGCTGCTGTGTTCCTGCTGTGCTTGCTTACACAGCAATGGTATGAATGAACTCGAATGGGACAGCGAGGGTGGAACATTATCTCTTGCCTATACGGTATCCAATAAAAACTGTATCAACAGCACAACGCCCCCAGCAGCTATTGAAGACTGTGCTGTAGTATCTAACTCCGGGCAGGACCTCCACTAATGGAAACCTGCTCATGAAGATCCCCCAGCTGTGAATGTGTGTCACTAAATACTAGGGGTGTAACAATATATCGGGCCACGAAATTCCGCGATATAAAAACGTCACAATACGTGTCGTGGAGGTGACAAAGTGTATTGCGATATTGGGTTATTAATATTAATCTATTGTGTTGACTAGTTACGCGCATCCGACCGCGCCTCGACCCGCGGACCAAAATCTTACTCCGCTCAGAAGAAAGTAGTACCTTTTTGCGGTCCGATCACGGGACTCTAGCAGGGTTTTGAGCTCTGAACTTTTAAGTCTGGAGTAGAGTTAAGCCTTACCTTATTAAATTAAACCTTTTTCGGGTCGTGAGTAGGATAAACACGGGAAAACTTCTTCCGAGTTGGAGTGTACTTTAATGTCCGCTCAACAGTGTAGGATTTTAGAACATCAACACAGCACCTAGTGCCGTACTGTGGCGTATCACTCCGCCCAATCTAAAACAGACTAATCACTACAGATAAACTGAATAGTGTAATTATAGTCCCTAATTTACATGAGAATATAAAGAATATATTTATAAAATAATGAACCCTGAATTACCAAAATAACCTTCTTAACAACAATGAATCTCCTCTTACACTTATAAGGTGAGCATGAACCAATCTTTTTTATGAAGTAAAATTGTATGTATTTATTTACTTGTATTTATTTATTTAATTTTAGTTGTTAAATTTCTGGAAAAGAAAAAAGTCAAATCATACATGAGAGAAACTATTCAGTTTGTGGCAAATATTTGTACTTGTATGAAACTGAAGATGCATAATGCAAACCTGACATTTACTTTTAGTTCAGTTTGTGGAAAATGGTTGGCCTGGCTTTCTCTTTAAAACTTAAACAGTTATAAAGCATTACAAACTGTAACAATAGGGCAAATGCACAGTATTGTTTTGTATTTTGTGTCTTTCAAATAAAAGACAATTTTTTCCAGTCATATGTTCCTCATGCAAGGTTGTTAAAAAAATACGGCTATAATATCGTATCGTTATCGTGACCTCAATATCGTGTATCGTACCGTATCGTGAGATTAGTGTATCGTTACACCCCTACTAAATACATGCAACATAGGTAAAAATCAATTAAAAGAAGAAAAAAAGTTTGGAAGATGACTGTCAATGACCTCTTGGACTAAAAATATCTAACAAGCTCACCACTCCGAAGGGAAGCTCCTGATGCAGAGGCTCTTGCGGAAGATACTGTAGGGGCAGTGAAGGAGGCAGCGCTGGTGGGTGATGAGACGGGGGGTAGGAGAAGGTGCCTAATGGGTGCTGGTCTCCTCTTAGGTCAACTTCATTCTCTACCCTCTGCAGAGGCTGAAAGATGAGAAAGATTAACAGTCGGATCCTACTCGCAGAAAGTTGAAACTTCAATACCAAGCACGTGTATAGGGTTGAATACTCACCATGCGTGGGTGCTGAGGCTGTAAAGGGACAAATTGGCTCAAAGGAGTAAGGTGCGGCGGCTGGTGGGGGGGCGCGGATGGGGTTGGGTGCAATACAAAATGCTCGTTGGAGAGCAGGGGTGGAAAGGCTTGATAAGACACAGGTATATGCTGCATGGTACATGCCTGTATGAGCTGAGGAGAAAAGAAGAGAAAACACAAACGGACACATTTAAGTAAATAAGATCAAAATCATGACGTAGACTTTACTCAACCAAAGCAAATTTCTCCAAATATTCACAAAGCGGCAGCTACGATGAGGGCATGTAGTGATAAGAAGCAATGAACTGCATAAAAAAATTAAATTAAATAATAATCACGGACAGTACTTCCACATCACCAGTCTGACTAACAGAATGACTGTCTCTGCAATCAAAAATATCACATGTGCATTTCCACAGAAAACAAATCCATTGTATGTTGCTCAGCTCTAATTAAAACCAAGCAGCTTGTTTGTTTATCATGAACAGTCACAGATTGCTGGTATGGTGTGCTACATGAATGCCACTGACATTTAAGCTCTTCCTTTTCAAACTCACAGGAGGAGGAAGGCAGCAGAGCAGAGAGAGCTGTCCGCTGAACATTACCGAGCATGCTGGGAGCTGCTGAGTGTTGCACCCTGGAAGAGGCTGCCCAGTGTGGATGGGAAATCCATGGGTCGTCACCGTTGTAACAGTGTATGATATTGGAACGGATCCTTGGTGCATCTTTAGAGGAAAAAGGTGGGGGGGGTTAGGTAAATCCACAATCTGCCAAAAACACAAGTGTGTTGCCTAAAAATAAAACATCACACACCACAAAAAAATAAAACAGTAAATTTGCATGCTGCTGTGTTTGCCAAGACAATACAGGAAATCATATTAATAATATGAGCCGTGTTACCTGGTCATGCAGATCCACCATGATGGGGCTCTGCTGGGGCAGATGGGCAGCAGGGTGAAGCATGCGTGGTGCTGTGCTGGTGTGGCTATACTGTCTGGACTCATCTAAAGTAACCTGTTGGTGATGCTGGGAGAAAAGCAGCTGATGGAAGTTCTCATCTTGGACTGGGGAAGTGTGCAGTACAGGTCTGTCTCGTCTCCCCCACTGGCGTCTCACTGGCGGGCTTAGGGGCCATAGAGGGAAAAACATGACTTTCAACAGACCGGCAAATACTATATTCATGACATATACACGTACATTTGCACACTCTTTACTAGTGGTCAGGTCCATTATGTGAGCTCCATATTCAGTATAATGCAGCCCCCCCCCCTTTAATCCCATAACTGAGTAATTACCTGGCTGCTGAATGTGCAGTAGATTAATTCTACCCTGTAGTCCTTTTTATTTATTATTGCAGACTGTATATTTTACATCTGTATGTTGCAAAATTTGATAACCAAGTGGTCTTGATGTCTGGTGCATTTTCATCATGCCACAGGCAGTGGTGTGCAGCTCTTTACAATATGTACCGTTAATGATGAAACCTTACTTTAACTGTTGTCATTCTACTGACAGTTAACACGTGTATCCATAAACACTGCAAAAGAAGGAATTTTCTTTTCTATGTAACAAATTAGTGAAAATTTAGAAATGAATAACTAATGATGTCCAGACAAATCTGTCTCGATTACACACCTCTACAAGCAACAACTAATTAAATAACAAGATTGTTAAAATGATTGCATGTTGAATGAGACTTTGTGTAACCAAACCAAAACAATATGTAGTGTGCATTTATATATATATATATATATATATATATATATATATATATAAAATGCTGTGTTCTTTTTTGCTTCGTTCATATTCTCTACAAAGAAAAGTGCATTTTGCTATTTTTGTTAACCCTGCAATTTAAGCGTGCAATAAAATGACTAAAAAATACATTTTAAAACAAGCAGTAGGGCTGGGCGATATATCGAGATTTTAATCGATATATTTTCAAACACGATATGGTACGAGACAATATCGTTTATATCGATTAAAAAAAAATAATTTTTTTTTTTTACATTTTTTTTTTAAAATGATTTTGATATAGCTTATTTTGTGACAAATTGACTTGAATGTTTTATTTGAGATTTGCACAAATGTTTTGTTATTTGCACAACTGTCAACCTCAGTGGAAAAGTCTGCCTGTTACTGTCTACGTTGTATTAATTGCACAGTGTATTTTAATGTAATTGTTATGCAGGAAAGGGATATTTGTTTTATTTTATTCAAGAAGCATTTTTATTCTATATATGCAGGCAGTTAATTTTTATTTCATTTGTTTTATACATTTTGATATTGTGCAGCCCTCTGTTAATAAAGGTACATGTGTGACATTTGGCACGAGGCTTTGTATTAAAACTGACTGTTTTTTTAAGGGTTTGCCTCAGAAAAAAATTAAGCTAACAGAAATGCTATGCTATAATGCTTTGGGGGAAACCCCAATTAAGGCACAGAAAAAATATCGAGATATATCGAGTATCGCCATTTAGCTAGAAAATATCGAGATATGACTTTTGGTCCATATCGCCCAGCCCTAACAAGCAGGTCTCCATGAAGGACAGGTCAGGGATTTACCTTCTCCTGAGATGCACTGGGGTGTTGCAAGGCTCTCCAAGGAACCTCCTCGGGTTTAAGGGGGCTGTTGGTGGCAGCCTATTTACTGCTATTTCCCATGGTCGCATTGGTGACGTTGTGCAGACAAGTCACACTCTGGGAGAGGAAACCGTATTATGGAGGCACTTGTATGTTGCCTCTGATTGTCTTAACCCTGTGAAAACAGAACAACCGAGAAAATAACAATCCCACTGCTTGCTTGCATCTTTTGTCTATCAAGTGAGCTCACACTGGTCATTCTTTCATCTTAATCGACAAAGTAAAAAATACTAATTTTTTCCAACAGTAATATGGCAAAAAATAAATATTCACAATAGAAAATAAATATGAAAAAATATATAAAAATTAAGAGTCATTTATATGAGGGTGTTATAAAATCATCAGATCTTCAGTCAAGGTTCTGCCTTTTTGGCACTTGTAAGTATTGTGTGTGATTTATATATAAATATGTGTTTTCATTCCAATAATCATGAAATAAGGCAACATATGTGAATTAAAGGTTTTGGGGAAATTGTATCTTTTAATGCAGTAACTAATTTTTACTGCAATAATTATATCTTAATAACATTTATTTGAACAACTTCATGTCCAGCTATTCTAAGCTAAATGGGAGGTTACAGATCACAATTACAATACATATGAAACATCTGGCTTATATCAACTTAGCAACATTACATAAAATCGTACAAGACCTATTAAAAACATTTTTTAGACAAATGAGAACAATAAAAATACCAAAAACTCCTTTCAGCCTCGTATACTAATGTGAACTCCACAAAGTCCTTTTATCTAGTGAGATGCCGCAGCTGTGTCACCGTGTAATTTTGTAATATTTAATCCAAAAATCACAGTTAAACTTTCTGTTGTAACTATATTCATGTAGTGCCTTTGAAAGAAATTAACACACCTCCATACAGACACAGTATACTGTATTTACTATAATACTTTCTGTTGCACTTCTGGTTGGATATCAAACTGCACTTCGTTGCTCTGTACTTGTACATGTGTAATGACAATAAAGTTTAATCCAATCTAACCTAATCCATCACAAAGGCAGAATCTTGATATAGGTAATAAACAACTCTCTCTGTTAGCTTATACTGTATACATACACACATATAGTGTGTGGGCCAGAGCCCAAAATTTCATGTCAGTACCACTCAAGGTGACAAAACTTACTTATGATTTTTGAAAAGATCCAAGGGGGTGGGTAACTCCATGAGCTGATAACTATGATCCAGCTGCCACTCAGGAAGGGTTATCATACCAAAATATCATCTATAGACATGGATATTTTCAAAAAATGATAAGCAAGTTTTGTCACCTTGAGTGGTACTGACATCTGGTCTGGCCCATGGACTAATATGAGAAAGACAGACAGATCTGTCTCGATTACACACCTCTACAAGCAACAACTAATCAAATAACAAGATTGTTAAAATGAGTGCATGTTGAATGAGACTTTGTGTAACCAAACCAAAACAATATGTAACAATATGTAGTGTGCACATATATATATATACACAGCATATATATATATATATATATATATATATATATATATATATATATATATATATATATATATATATATATATATATATATATAAATGCTGTGTTCTTTTTTTCTTCGTTCATATTCTCTACAAAGAAGAGTGCATTTTGCTATTTTTGTTAACCCTGCAGTTTAAGCGTACAATAAAATGACTAAAAAATACATTTTAAAACAACCAGGTCTCCATGAAGGACAGGCCAGGGATTTACCTTCTCCTGAGATGCACTTTATCATGTAAATACAGGACATAAAGGACGCCACAATGAGATAAGGAACCAGCTTAGTTTTTATAAACAAGCATCTAAAATGTAATTTTCTGAAGGGGGTGGGTAACTTCATGAGCTGATAACTATGATATACAGCTGCCACTCAGGAAGGGTTATCATACCAAAATATCATCTACAGACAAGGATCTTTTCAAAAATTATAAGCAAGTTTTGTCACCTTGAGTGGTACTGATATCTGGTCTGGCCCATGGACTAATATAAGAAAGTATATTTTTTATGCTAAATTTACTTACATGGGCTGACTTTAACCAGGACTAAAGCATAATAAAAGTGCTGTTAATTAGAAACGTAGGAACAGGAGTGAACAGGGGTCGCTGCAAAAACCCTGAGACAAAAACACTGCGAGCCACGTGGTCGGGAGACAAAGCAAAAACAAAAGAAGTGGCAGACACGCAGGACTGCTCGCTCTCACACACTCCAGGCGGCCACGCCGCCGCCACCACCTCTCTACTATGATCATGCAAAGCTTTCCAGGTACATCCCCTGCGGATCGATCACAGGATCAATAACATTGTGTGATATAGACATGTGGAGGAGGGCAGCTAGCTGCAGCGGAGCTAGGCCAGCGCTTTGTCCAGCACAGCAGGACCCGCCACCTCCACAATAATAGTCTGGACATGCACTCACTTATTATCACATATAAACACAAAACACGTACGAAGATGTGGGACAATAAAGCCGGAATTATGGTCCGCGTTAAACCGACGTAGAGCCTACGCCGTAGAATACGCGTAGCCTACGCCGTACGGTGTGCGTCGCCGCGAAACCTACGCCGTAGGCTCCGCGTCGGTGTAACGCAGAAGTATAAATCAGCCTTAAGTTGGGAGACACGTCTTACTTTCCTGGCTAGTTGCGAGCTCGCTGGGAGAAGATGACGTGCAGATGTCTCAGCATCCGAAGAGTCGCGTCTCCATCAATTATCCTCGTACGCACCAGGCTCTAATCGAGCATCATGTTGAGGCGGGAGGTAGTTTAGTTTCCTCGGACGACGTCGTCTCTGACAATAGCGGATCTGGCTGTTAGCTCGCTTTTTAGCCTTAGCAGGCTAACAAGAGCTCCTAAACTGCTGCGGTTTTCTCCAGAAAATCGCTTAAAGGACTCTGTTCTCTGACGGCAACCTTAAATCTGAACAGGAAACCGCCCCCCTCGTTCAAAGCGTGAACAAAGTCACTTCAACTAGCGAAAACAGCAGAAAACATTGTTGGCGCGTGTGTGTGTTTCTTGAACTGCATTGTTATGGCGAAGCCACGCCCCCCGGGAGCAAAGCGACCAATCAGCGCGCAGCAAACACAGACAGCAGACGTCCAGACAGTAATGGCTACAAAGTATCAAAACAAGCAGCTCCTCTTATTAGTACTTAGTACGTTTATAAACAAGTGCAGCCTGCGTGGTCCCCTTTAAAAACGTATGTACCACGTATGTACTTGTACATGTGTTATGACAATAAAGTTTAATCCAATCTAACCTAACCTAATCCATCACAAAGGCAGAATCTTGATATAGGTAATAAACAACTCTCTCTGGTAGCTTATACATACACACATATAGTCAGTACTCGAGTTGTAAAAAAAGATCAGGGGGGATGGTGGATTTTATCATATGGGTACAGATAATTTGTGCTGATTACAAATATTATAATATATTACAAATAATAGACTGACCAAAACACCTGCAGAAATACTGCAGGAATTACATAGCAGCAGTTAAATGCAGCCATCGCTTTAAATATCCACTGGGCTTACATCAAGTACATCAAAACACAAGAATAAAAAACAGTTTTCTGAACTTATCAATATTAAGTAAAATGGATCACTCCAAAAACTCAAAATCTTAACAAGAATATTTGTCTTATTTCTAGTTAAAATGTCTCATTTTAGCAAAAAAATCTCATTACACTTAAAACAAGACTCATCACTGGAAAAAACAACTATTTTCATCTGTTTCAAGTAGATTTTCACTTAAAATTAGTAGAAAAATCGGCATGTGGAACAACATTTTATTGCTTGTAATGAGAGGATAAATCTTGTCCCATTGGCAGATTTTTCTACTTATTTCAAGTGAAAATTTACTTGAAACAGGTGAAAATTGTCAAATAAGTTATTTTTCTGGTAATGACTCTAAATGTTGAAATAGCACATTCATTGATGAAATGACATAAGGGATGGAAAGGGGGGAGGATTTTGACCGTTTTTATTTCAGGGGGGATGCCATCCCCCCTCATCCCCCCTCAACTCGAGTACTGCATATAGTCTGTGGGCCAGAGCCCAAAATTTCATTTGTTAGTACCACTCAAGGTGACAAAACTTACTTATGATTTTTGAAAAGATCCATGTCTATAGATGATATTTTGGTATGATAACCCTTCCTGAGTGGCAGCTGTATCATAGTTATCAGCTCATGAAGTAGTAATTGTCTTTGGTATCATTTTAAAGGGGACCGTTAAATCATTCATTCAAGCTCAGATGTGAATCTTTCTGACCAACATACAGGTCACTGCAGCTCTTTAAACTAGAAACAACACACATTTTTACACAATTTTCGCCAAAATGATATACTATCTTTTATTCCTGTGTCACCTAGGAACAACAGAGACACAAAATACAAAAACTGGAATATTCACAGGACCATAAGGATTCAGGAAATGTATAAACCCATACATTATCATTGTTACCGGTCATTGTGACCCTTAAACTAGAAGAGCATCATTAGGCTCCTATGAAACTATAACAGCCACTAGGCTAATGTCACAAACTGATCTTTATCATGCAAATACAGGACATAAAGGACACCACAATGAGATAAGGAACCAGCTTAGTTTTATAAAAAAGCATCTAAAATGTAATTTTCTTTATTTAATCATCTTGCTATAAGATGCTCTCAGTAGTTTACGGTCAATAACAGGTGCAAAAATAACAATAACAAGATGTGCAATACCATATGTGCAATATCTGTCTGTCTAACTCACACATTTTACCTGCTTTTTTGCACTGTTTTTTCTATCTCGCACTACCTCTACTCCCATTGCAAAGTACTGTATATATTGTTTATATCTCGTAATTATATATATTTTCTACTTTTTTTTTTACCCCTCCCCTGCATGTGTGTGTTAAGTGTACTGCTGTTAACAAGTGAGTTTACCCATTGTGGGAGGAATAAAGGATTATCTTACCTTATCTTATAATTGAGCACTTTTTTGGTGTACTTGCATATACCACCTTTCACTTTTTTTTAAACTGTATATATGTTAATAAATATACGTTAATAAGAGCTGTCATTTGTCTATTTACTGTACAGTGAGCGAAAATAACCGAGTCAAAGTCCCCGTCTTGTTTGACCTGACTTGGCCAATAAACCTGATTAGGATTATTATGATATGATTATTATTATTATGATATTTCTAAGGGAAATATGACCCAAATTTGTTCCAGTAAAATGTGTATAGTACAATGCAATATTGCTTATAGATTGATGCACTTAAACTGTAGCGTTACTCAACATATCCTTAAATATAGTTTAGACACCAAATAAAATCCAGTAATATCCTGAAATACTGAAGGAGCTTGCATACTGATCAGTCAGCTTTTATACACATTTTTACTGCACAACTCACGACCATTATTCATGAAATATTTATTTTTACTGGTCAAACTTCTTGTTTGATTTTTATTATAACAAGATGACCCTGGTCTGATATTTAATCAAACGAGTACTATATTAACTTTTAACCTGTAACCTCTCATTGCAACCTGCAATTAAGAAAAACAGTGCTTAAAAAATCATTATTGTCAAGCAACAAGCAGAACTCACTGTTTAAGGTCTATAGTTTTTGTTGCTCCGAGTTTGTGTTAACTCACTTTGGAGGCCACAGTATCCTGCTGCAGATTCTAACCAGCACGTTATGTAAGATTGCACTTGCATTGTCGTGCCAGAAACCTCTCTTATCATTTGTGTCGAGAAAAAGCTTGCATCTATAGCTTTGTGTGTCAAAAGAGTGCAAATGCAGACGTATTTAATGTGATGCTGCACAAAAATATCATCAAACTTAATTAGGCCTTCTATATCAGGCCCAGATTGTCAAGTAAGATTTAAGGAATAGTAGCGTGTGATTCGACTGTTTAATTGTAAAGTATTGGTGCAGATGTGGTGGTCTGTGGGCAACCGACCTGTGCACCTATTGAAGAGGGCAACTAAGGAGAGGAGCAGCCGTATGCAACATAGACTAGATGTAAACATTACAACATCGCTCTCGGTAGCCGCAAAACAAGGAGGGGCTGGAGGTTGAGCAGGATGACAGCACTAAAGGCTGATTTATGGTTCCGCGTTACGCATACGGCGTGGGGTACGCAGCGACGCGCTCCGTACCGCGTAGCCTACGGTGCAGGCTCTGCGTCGATTTAACGCGGAACCATAATTCAGGCTTCAGTCGTCAAAGCAGCTCCCGTAAAACGCTCCGCAACTTTTCAAAATTCCGCCGAGAAAAAAAGCAACAGCATGAAGAAAAGTATTTGTTACCTGATTGTTAATATGCAACCATCAGATCACTGATATTTTCCTTGTAATGTTCACATCTCGTTATAGGCTAAGTGCGGCATCCTTATGGTCAGCTGTTCCCGTGTGGAACATTCCGTGGATTTCACCACTGCTGCGGAAAAAAAAGGTGCTAAACATCGCAGTCATCACATTATGAACTTATTCTGTACATGTATTGTTCCGAGTAATGGCTTCTCAACTCCCGAGACTGTTCCCGTTAAAGCCACATTTTGGTTTGGGAGGCTGGTAGTCCAGCCCTGCGGATGTTTTGGCTGTCTGCTGCTCTCCGTTACACCCCCATTTTTGCGTGTTGCAAGGGCAGAGAGCACATGCCGCGCGGCCATCTTTACCGTAATGGCCCGAAAAAGTGTGTGGGTCGGAATAGAAAGTTTAAATTCACGGGAATTCAAAGAAAGCAGATTTCTGCGACACATTTCCCATATGGTATTGTGTGCAAACGTATTTGAAGTGGAAAAGATTAGGAAAATAAGAAAAAAATTACATTTCATTTCCACTTCCACCGAAAATAAGAGGTAAACTTCAGAATTTTAAATGAAATTTACCCAACAAACGAGTTGTTAAGATTAAAATTGTATTTTGAATTGAATAATTGTGTTTTTTGTGAAAGGGAAATTGAAACTTTGCAACATCTTTTCTTTCATTGTGATTCAATCCAAATTTCTGGAGTGAGATGCAGAGCTGGCTATGTAAGGACATGGAGCTACATTTAACAGTGAAGACAGTTATATTTGGTGTTTTTGCTGAAGACAAGAATTTGGACTTTTACCTTAATAATTTGGTGTTATTGGCAAAGTTCTTAATTCACAAATGTAGATATTTTAAGACCAAACCGTGTTTGACCCATTGGAGAAATGAGCTAAAGCTCTTGAGTAAGTCCTTGAGTCTTGTTAGAGAAAAGAAAGCCCTTAAACTATTTTCTTTACTTGAAAGATATGATTTAATATGATTTTTTTTATTTTTTTTTATTTAATTTTTATTTTATGTTGTACGATAATTAGATTCTCAGTGTATATTTTGTAATACTGATGTTGCTCAACCCAAGGCAAAAGTTTGTAATTTTGATATGACGTTTATGTGCCTTGTTTGTTTGTATCTGTTTCAATAAAAAATAAATAAAAAAAATTGTGTGTAAACGTCTTGTTTTTTTTTTTTTTCTTTATTAGATTTTCACAAAATATACAACAATACAGAAACCCCATTTGGCAGTAAATCGTAAAAACACAACCAAAAACAATACAAGGGCAAGGACATTATAAATAAAAGAAACACATTAACAAAATGAAAACAAGCTTGTAACAGAAATCTTAATAACAATAACAAACTAGATAGTAAAAAAAAAAGACGATGAATAAATAAACTCAAAATACGAAGCATAATTAAAATGTAAGTATTTAAATAAAGTGTAAATTATCTACACAATGCCTCTTCAGTTCACCTCACCATATATTCATGTTGACAAGGCCTCATCAATATCACCATTTTTAAGAAAAGCTAAGAACTTTCCTCAAATGTCATCAAACTCAAAGTGCTTTTTCTTAACTCAGTAGGTGAGTTTTTTCTAGAGCCAGGCATGATGTTAGATGTTTCAGCCAGAGGCCTAAAGTTGGACCATTAGCAGGTTTCCAGCACAGGCTTTTGAACGTCTAGCTTATAGTAAGCATAGGTCAAACATTTTTTTTTCTTTATTGGATAAAGCGCAGTTGTCCGGGTAAGCACTTAAAACACACAATTTAGGGTTTAGAGGAAGCGGGGCGGAAATAATTTGAGAGATATATTGCGTCACCATCCTCCAAAACGTTTGGATTTCTTTACATTCCCATAGACAGTGATATAAAGTACCTTGATAATCATTTCATTTATAGCAGAGGTCAGGGATATTAGGATCAAATCTATTTAATTTTACAGGAGTGATGTATAATCTCATTATCCAGTTGTACTGTATTAAGCGCAGTTGAGTATTACAAACGTCTTGTTTTAACGACATTTTAATTGAATCATATTTATTGAATCATATTTATTTCCCAGTCTCTTCCAGAGCTTTGTTAAAACTCCCTTGCAAAGGATTCTCGATATCATCTGTATAATGTCCTTAAAAAATAGTCCATGGAACTGACTTTTCCTTGTAGACTAATTTTCTTCTGAACATTGTCTGGCATGATTTTGTGTACATATGGTGCACACGTGCAGTACTAGGCCCACCACAAGGACTGGGAAAACCTGGCCTGGCCTATATTTTTTCTACATATTCACTCACATATTGCACTGAAGAGTGAGATGCTTCAGTTTCATTCTACGTATGTAAAGCTCACTGTACATGTGTAAATGACAATAAAAGGCATTCTATGCTATTCTACTCTATTATATTCTTTTCTATTCTATTTTATATTATCTATAGGTCAACCAACTTTGATACAAGTTAAGAGACTTTCATACTGTTCAATACTGTATATAGGGTTGTAAAAAATACTAGGGTAAAAATAGGGTAAAAATAAAGCAAATCTAAATTCTTTATATCACATTAACTTGTTCCTATAAATGAATTACGAGAGAAGAAATGGATAGTTAGCTGTAGGCTTGAATCAACAGTATTTAATATGTGACTTATAGTTAACATTATTATTATAACATATTTAGATATTTTACTTATTTTTTTTGTGTTATTTTCATTACTTAACCATGCGTCATATTCTCAACTAGTACATTTCCTTATCAGGATTTATAATTTCGCCTATGTGGACTGACTGCACCTTAGTTGATCCCGAAGTCATTTAGTCAATAAATATGATTGTTTATTCATCCAAATATAGTATCTTGTTCTGGGAAGTACGTGAGAAGGACTTTATTATCTTCTCACCTGTAGATATACTGTTGTTCCTGGGTCAGAATACTTTGGGTTGGATCCAGTACTGTAAGTCATAAACCAAAGTCTTCTTAATCCATAAAACTGTTCATCAGCTTCCTTTTACTACACCCAGCGCTGTGTTTTCCACATAGTGTTGAGTAAAAGTCTATGGGAACCCTAGTCTTGTTGTTTTATCAATGTTGAAATGACTGTCCATATTTTTTTCAGTCTTTAAAAAAAATTAAAACACAAACATAAATGATAACATTAGAAGTATACAAATTAAGCAGTTGTTTTTCTTTTCAATGATTGGCATCAGCCATTCAAATACCTGTATCCCTCTGTACACAAAATAAAATGACACAATATTCAGAATAACATGACTCTACAAGCCAAAGTCACTATTAAATGTGATCTCTGTCAGGACCAAGCACAGACTTAACTCTTTCTAAAAAGACTGTCTCATTCAGATGTTTGCAATGACACACTTGTACTTTCATTTGAAGTTAAAAGTGTGGTAAAAATAAATAGGACTTTCATTAAAATGTTGATAAAATAACAAGGCTTGCAATGTCAAAGACATACGATACCATAGGTTCATATCTTGGTGTTGCTTTGTTTTTTATAGTCTGCTCAATTAATTCAATTTTTTTATAAATAGAGAGCATGGTGTACATGAGTGTTGTTTACCAGATTCAGCAGAGAAGAAGGAAAAAGGTTGTCACCACCACCCAGATCATAACTGGCTGCCCTGTCCCCTGCCTGATTACATCTGCACAATTCCTGGTGCCTCAAAAACAAACAAGCAAACAAACAAACAAAAAAATCCTTTCGATTTTGACATTTCAGTGCCATTAAGTCTATTCTATGTAAGCAGAAGTGCTGTGGGTTCACAGATATATATATATATATATATATATATGTATATATATGTATATATATATATATATATATATATATATATATATATATATATATATATATATATAATATATATATACACACACCAGTAGCATGTCAGCTTTTCCATTCTATGGTATACAATGTTATTTTAGTGTGTTCTTATGGCTCCTTGAATATTTAACCAATAGATGATGTTCCATAATGTGATATTTAGTTGCCATCAGCTTTCAGAGATATTTTCACATGTACCTCACATGTACCTCACCTAAATGGTTTCTGTCTCAGTAAATGGCTGTAGTTCTGTGCTTTTGTTTTGAAGCAAATGTCTGATTAGGAAAGAAGCTGGTGGGTGTAACAGAATATTATCCTTTGTGCGATGCCCCTTAATTAGAAGAGGGAATGCTGAAAGAGGAGGAGGGGCTATTCAGGCATGCGTCTATGATTTCTGTACATGACATCAACTCACTGATTGGTTCTGATAAAAAGGCCCCTGGTCATGCCGGGTTGTACTGAATGGAGGCAAACTGTCTACTGCTGTTGCCATGACAACAGAAGCACCCATTCAGATAAAAGGCTGGTTCAGATGCCCCTTGTGGTTCTGGTATGAGCTCTGGTAACCCAGTATGGCACAATGCCACATGGTCCTAGTGAACAGGGCTGGCCAGTCAGTGACAGAGTGTGGAACCAACTCTGTGGATGTTGTTTCCTTTTAAAAGTTTCTCATTTTTACTTTTTTTTTTTTTTTTTAGTGTGTATCTTTATTTTTTGATAACGTTATTGTTCAAAGGGAGGGCTGTGTTATTGGCTGTGGGTTTCATTGCATGTTAATCATTCACATTTACAACTCTGACGAGATAATCGCTAGGAGGTACGAGAAGCAAAGGTCTCATCCACATCAGTACTGAGACGCCTTCTGAGAGTGCTCAGGTAAGTCTTTGTGCTTCATTTTCACGTTAAACTATTAAATTGGTTTAAAAAAAACAAAACAGATTCTTCTTAATATATTTGTTTATTAAAATGTGTTATTTTCTAAACATGTTTAGATTTGGATAACAGCGTTTTCATCTTTTACAATCTACGAGTTAAAATAAAAAACCTGTCTTTTGAAAAGCGGGTTTACAGAAGAGAAGGGATTGTTTATGAAAAGAAAAGTAGAAACAAAACCCTGCCACTAATCTTTTGAAGATGCCGCATTAAATATCAATTTCTTCTCATATCTATTATAACAAAACTTTTTTCGTAACACCTTAAACCAGCTTCTTTTGGTCTGTAAACCTGGTTTCAACAGCAAACAAAGTGTCAACATCCTTCAGAAGCTTAAATTTGCCAAAGTTCCTCATGTGACCTCTTGTACTTCTTAAACCTGAATTATGTTTCCGCGTTAAATCGACGCAGAGCCTACAGGCTGAGTTATGGTTCTGCGTCAAAACGACGCCGTGCCAGGCTGAATTATGGTTCTGCGTTACACCAACGCAGAGCACACACCGTCACCGTGACGTCGTCGTGAACCCTTCGGACTTATTATCAGTAATTTTCCAAATAAACCATAAAGCAAACATTGAAGTCTGAAAAGTAGTCACATTTCATAACTTTCCCCCACTTATACAAGATTAACTTCAGTTTGTTGATCATATTTAATTTTCATGTACATTCACCTTTACTACAATTTGAAGGCATTTAAAATAAGGTCAGTGTTAAATATGTTGCTTACATTGAAAACCATTATTTCCCTTGGCAGGTCAGTATCTCCAGCCATAAAAAAGGCTGTGGGTTGTTTCATTTCTCTGTCAGGGAAACTCTCCAGGTGTTTTCACCATCTGCTACTCTGACATTACTGTAACTAGGCGTGGTCAGATGGCAATCTGCTGTTACATTTCCACCTGTAAAAATCAGGGCAAGAACAGTTTCCATTCACAGACCATATAAACAAAGTGTAGATAATTACTGTGACATCATTCATTGCTTCGTGACTTGTCATACTTAAGTCCAGAAGTAGGCATTTTGTTCTCGACTCGTGATTATTTGTTTAATTTATGTAGAAAAATAGTAGGTTAGCGTGTGCTCTGCAGGTTTGCATGTGGCTAACTAAGCTGCACTTTTGCACAGTGCAACAACTTTCGAGTTAAACTTGCAACTGGACTTGAAGCTGAATGTAATCAGGAGTCATGGAGTCATGGATTTAGTTAAAGTGTCTGAAAACTTTATTACACTTGGAAGATTTGTCCTTCCGTATCAGTACAGCCTGCATGAAAATAATCAATTATCATTTAAAACTGATTTCACATCCACCAAAAAATAAAAAATCTGTCTGACGTAATGAAGAACATCAGCTGATTTCTGTCCCTGAAGGGTTTGGAAGGCAGCTGATGTAATGAATTCATTTCCAGGTTAAATGCTTGATTAGATGGTTTATCTAATCAAGCATTTAACCTGGATTGTGGTGAAATCATCATCATTTATAAGCAATTTAAGTTCCGGGTTTAAGTTAAACTTTAACGCTGCTGTTGGAACTGAGGGCACTGATGTAGGTGCTAGATGGTTTTGCTAAGCCATCATTGCCAATCATTTCTAGCTTAGATATGTCAATGTGTGAATACAGAATACAAAAAAGAGCTATCCTTGTTAAACCTCCATTGTTCCCCTTTTGATAATCCAGCAATGGGAGGGACACAGCATCTTATACGTATATTATACGTTATACCTTGTCTTTGGTATGTGGTTTGTTCTGAGATGCTGGCCGGGTCTTGCCAGAGCTTGTCTCCACTGTGTTTCACATCTGTCACTACCTTCCAAAGGTGAAACGCTGGCAGAATTAAAAGGCCCCTACCTTCCAACCTTGGGGTCATTCATATAAAATCAGCTGTAACACTGGTGTGAAAGCGCATAAAGAGCTTTAGATTCTTTTAAAAACATATCAGCTTTGGGTCTGAACGACTGGTGGACTACTGACATCGAGCTAGCCAGCTGAGTAACGGCATGTAAAGAGGTCATGTGACTTTTTACATTAAGGCTTTAACTCCCAGGTTAACCTGTAACCCTCATCTAAACTAACGACAACTGGCCTCAGATGATTAACACAGTCGTATTATGTTGCATTTAGCATAAAGCTCTTCTTTTCTTCATGTTTCAGAGTTTTATGGTGTTGTAACTTGATACATGATTCCACTGATTATTTATGTGGTAAAATAAGTATGGAATAAATTATGTTAAATAGTTGCCATTTTTCTCACTCAGTAAGTAATTCTGACTCTTCTTAGTACATGTCTCTGTTCTTTCATTTGCAGACATGGGGGGCTTCACGCAGAGGGTTCTGCTACTACTGTCCCTTATCAGCTTAGTGAAAGGTGCATATTCTGTTTAATTATTAGGTACATTTTCGTTGTTGTTTCATGACCAATTAACATCGAAATACTCTGTTTCTGCAGCCTTAGAAGTTCATCAAGTGTGTGAGGACATCCCTATAGGTATTTATGGGGATGAAATGTTGAAATTGGGTTCTTTTCCAACTTTATGATATTATGTTTTTACAATTCTGAATCAGTTTTTTAATTAAATTATTCATTTATTTTGTTAATCATCGGGCTGGTGTTGTGTACACAGGTGAGTTGGCGTTTCAGATAAAGGAAATAACTGCTGGACCTACACTGACCATCACACTCTCTGGGCAACACGCGTCATTCTTCCGAGTTCAGCCAGAAACTGCGCGTGTACTCGTGAATTCTCCGTTGGATAGAGAGGTATGATGTGGCAGATATAGTCGAGCCTTTAAATGTGAACAGCATCGAGCATTTATGCACTGTTTCCTTTTAATTCATTGATCATCTACTTATGTGTTTAATCTGTGTGTCCATGATTTCTAGTCTATAGAAATGATGAACCTTGAAGCTACTATCTCTCAAGGTGGCACTGTTGTAAGTTACAGTTAAGTCAGCTCTAATTATGCATTTCTTATCAGTTTGTTCACTGTATTCAGAGGCTTTCATGTCTTTCAGACAAATAGACCCATACTTTTGATAATAAAGGATGCCAACGACAACCCACCCAGATTCCTGGAGCCTTCTTATGATAAAAATATCCCGGAAGTAAGTAAAAGATATTGTTTTTAATATATACTACATTATTTACCCTGCTCTTTACATCACTGTGAAATTAGTTTGCACGGGTGTAGCTCAGTCAGCTATCAGCATTTAGATATTTGGGTTTGGTTTGATTCTCTCATCTTCTGGTTGTAGAATACAGCTTCAGGTACATCCCTGTTCATGGTGAAAGCACAGGATTTCGACATGAGTACTGCTGGTGCTGTTAGATACCACATTGATGAGGTAAATTGCAATTTACATTATTCAATATCATCTGCTGTTTCATTAAATACAATACGGCTTTATTTTCTGTATGTTTCAGGTAACACCAGATCATGGAATGAGTCTATTTACCGTCGTTGCAAACACTGGTGAAGTGAGATTAAATGGGAAGTTGAATTACACCTCACTGAGCACCTTCTATCGAATGAAGATCAATGCAACTGTAAGTATAATGAGGCCTATATTTTAAATATATTTGTATTAGAATGGAAAAGGTCATCCTCTTAAACCTAAACAACCCTTGATAATTTATCCAAATTCTTAGTCATTACTGCTTGGCAGCAGTCCTGTCTTATAACCTTGTGGAGGTATTCTCCACCGGTCAGGACCCCCACGGGAAGGAGGATATTAAATGATTTTGGGGGGGCTATCAGATATTCGTGCTGAAAAAAAAAAACTGGTCAAGGTGAGGTAAAGGTGAAGACAAGGTGAAGACGTGTTCTCCGCACTGTTGTCAACACTGTGTTTTGGCATGCCTTTGCAGTTGTGGTGTGCGTGGTTGACTGACCCCCCTTCACACAAAGGCTTAACAAATCCAAACGCCTGAATTAATGAATAAAATACAACATATGCCTCTGCTTGTCCGTTTTATAACAGGATGGTGGAGGCCGTTGCTATTTCCCTGAAAAAAACTACCACTCGAGCACCGTTTTCTCCTTCATCACGGTTGTTGACGTTGCCGACCTCGACCCTCGGTTCATGGGCATTCCTTACGTGGGGAGTGTTTACGAGCACTCAGCTCCGGTGAGCGCCAGTGGATTTTATTCATCGCACTGTTAAACTTGTCTTATGTTTTTAAAGAAACAATTAAGCAAATGCAAGAAGCTTTGCCTACAGTACGTAAGACACACTGCCGTAATACAGCTCATGTTTTCAGTGAGCACTTTGAGAGATGCTCCTTGTTTTTCTCCCTTGCCAGGATGTGGCTGTGTTAACAGTGATCGCATTAGACCAGGACATCGGCATCAATGACGACATTCTCTACAGCATTGAAAGTGAGTTGTGACATAGCAAGCTACACCAACCAACATTTTTTTTTTGTTTATCAACGAGTTGAGAGCGTTTCCTTCTGCACTTCTTCACAGGTTCCACGGTAGACGGCCTGTTTGCCATCTCAGAAAGTGAGGGCACCATAACTGTACTGTCAGACATTGACAGAGAGGTTGTTGGTGATATTGTAACCCTGACTGTGAAGGTAACAAAAAGAAGCACAGTAAAAACGCTAACTTTGACCCTATTAATCCCTGGGGCACCGGGGGCAATGTATATATACATTGCCCCCGGTATATATATATATATATATAAATATATAGGTTTCTTGTCATTCCTAAATAGTTGAGCCTGATTGTTTGAAAATGATTATCTCTTATAGGCCACTGAATCTAAATTAAATATCCATGGGGTCCATGCCAGTACCACAACAGAGGTACAGATCAACATCCTGGACATCAACGACAACAAGCCAGAGTTTTACAAATGTGGAGAGACCTGTGTGACTGCGACGCAGTTCACAGGGGAGGTGTTCGAGAACTCCTTGGGGTCTATTTCCTTCAACATGACGGTGAAAGATCTCGATAAGGTCTGAGACAGAAAGGGAGATTTTTCATGTAGAATAGGCGGTGAGTTCTGAGCAACATTAATGAACCAATGGGATTGACTGCTGTGATTTCACAGATCTCCCGAACTAAACTGACCCTGGGGGGAGAGCACAAGGACGTGTTTTCCGTGGAGCCCTCATTCACCACATCGGATAGCATCGTTCAGTTCCTCGTCAGGCAGCTGGAAAATCTGGATTACGAAAAAACCCAGCAAATGATCCTCCAGGTAGAAAGAAGCGAAATTAAGCAGTGCGTTTGTGATGAAGGTTTTAGGTGATCAGTTTTGTTTGTGTCGTGACAAATGGGATTTTGAAAGCTCCCCAGCAGCCTGATGTTTCCTGTGCATGTTTCATGGTGTAGGTGATTGCTGTGGATGAAGAAAAAACCACCTTCAGCTCCACTGCCACAGTAACTATAGACATAAAAGACACCAATGACAACAGTCCAATTTTCCCAAAGGACACATATGAGCTGAGAGTGAAAGAACACTCTCCTGCGGGGACAATTGTGGCCACAATCACTGTAAGTCAGTCTGTTGTCTTATTTGGTCAATCTGAGCTCCTAAGTAAGAAAGTTTTAAAAGGCAATGTTTTCTCCCCCAACCCCCCAGGCAGATGATCCTGACACAATGGATAAAGACAACCTCACCTACAGGATCATTCCAGAGAGCATGTATATCTACACTCAGACCTCACTGTTTCTGAAAACAGACACTTTCTACCTTCTGTTGTTTCTCTGGACCGCACGACGGCTCTTATCCATCTGTTTCTGTGTTTTAGGCTGCCATACTTTGACGTTGAGCCTCGTACGGGCATCGTTTACGTGAAAAACGAAACTCTGTTGGATCGGGAGGCCAGATCCCTGTATTCACCCACCCTGCAGGCCAGAGACACAGACGACAAGCCGGGCGCGACGGTACTGGAGATCACTCTGATCGACATCAACGACCAGCCTCCTGTCATCAACAGAGACTCTTACCTGGAGTTTGTTAAAGAGGGGGCGCAGCTTGAAATCAAGATAGAGGTCAGTGCTGATTTACAGTACAGTATAAAGAGCGATGAAGCTTATTACATACAGCATGGCTGTTAGGTTAATTTCGCACTAATCTGAAGTCATGCCGGTGCTTTGAGAACACAACATCAGTGATAAGAGATTTGTTGTTTGTATGCAAATGAAAATAACTTGACATACACTGACGTAACTGTATCATAACAACTTATAAACAACTCCGTGACATAGTGATGTGTCATGTATGTGGTTAGTACTGCCTCTTTACAGCTACCAGGTATCATTGGGAGCTTTCTATGTTGAGTTTGCATGCTCTTCTCTCTGCTGCAGGTACTTCTGCAGCTTCCTCTCAAGGAAGGCTCCCAAAACATGCATGTTAGGTTTATTGGTGATTCTAGATTGTGATCATGGATGGTTGTTCGTCTTGTTTGGCTCTGTGTAGCCCTGAAAACAGACGGGCAACTTGTAACTCACTACTCGCCCTGTGACAGCTGGGGCAGGTCCAACCACACCCTTGAGTGGCTGATCTATATAATGAATGAATGAATGAATGAATGAATGAATGAATGAATGAATGAATAATGGATGAATGAATGAATGAATGAATGAATGAATGAATGAATGAATGAATGAATAATGGATGAATGAATGAATAATGAATGAATGAATGAATAATGAATGAATGAATGAATGCATGAATGAATGAATGAATGAACGAATGAATGAATGAATGCATGGATGAATGAATGATTGAATGAATGAATGAATGAATAATGAATGAATGAATAATGGATGAATGAATGAATGAATAATGAATGAATGAATGAATGAATGAATAATGAATGAATGAATGAATGAATGAATGAATGAATGAATGAATGCATGGATGAATGAATGATTGAATGAATGAATGAATAATGAATGAATGAATGAATGAATGAATGAATGAATGAATGAATGAATGAATGAATGAATGAATGAATGAATGAATGACAGGAGATTATATGTATTCATGCTCCTCAGAGACCTTGACACTTCCACCAGTGTGACCTGGTTGCAGATGAATGAATAATTGAGAGGTGCTGTTTTTCAACAGTTCTTCTAATGTTTCTGCTGACCACAGGCCACAGATGCAGATGAACCCGGCACAATCAACAGCCAAATCATGTTCAGAATTGATCCCAGCGAGCACAGTGGCAACTTCACCATTGACCGTGATACTGGTATGTTAGGAAACATCGGTGAACTGGATCGGGAGGCTCTGGATCCAGACCTAAATGGAAGGATCCAGGTCAACGTAACAGCAGTGGACAAGGGAGAACCTCCGCTGTCCAGCACTGTTCCAGTTTTTATCAATGTGGAGGTAGGTCCAGTCGCATATGGCATAATATGTTGAAACTGATGGTGCCACATCTGGGAGGGATTTTAACTATTTCCATTTGGCGCATCGCAGGATGTCAATGACAACGCACCACAGTTTAAAGACCGGTCTTACAGTTTCTCTGTAAAAGAAGGGCGAGGCAAGTATTTCACCTTGAAAAGCGTGTAATGCTCCAGAAGCGTCTCTTAAGGTTATCATTAACTATGTTCATTCAATCAGGTGGGTTTGTGGGGTCCATTCACGCTGAGGATCTGGATCAAACAACAGAGTTTAACCGCATCTCTTTCGGCATTGTCGATGGAGGTTTTGGCAACTTCATCATTCGAAGCTTCGCAGACGTGAAGGGTTACAGAGGAAACATCACTGTAGACCCGGACGTTGAGCTGGACTACGAGGGCATCCACAAAGACTTCAGACTGAAGGTGGAGGCGGCAGATCTGGAGCAGATGAAAACTACAGTGATGGTGGTGGTGAAAGTGCTGGATGTGAACGATGAGAGGCCCGAGTTCCTCCCAATGCTGCCAGTGTCCGTGAAGGAGAACACCACCATCCTTGTTCCGATCGGGAAATTTTCAGGACATGACAAAGACAGCAACCACTCTCTGATCTATGAGCTGGAATCCGTCACATGCAGATGTAAAAACGTGCAGAAAAACTGCAGCTGGTTTATCCTCGACCCAAATGGGAACGTCAGAGTCAATCCTGAACACACAGTGGATTATGAAGAATGTGACCAGGCAGTGGTGGTGGCTCAGGTGGTGGACGAGTACACAGAGAAAGGAGAGAACAACAGTGTCACACCAGGTAGGAAATATGTGGTTTACAAATAATTAAAGCACAGAAATGTTGACAAAAACAGCTCAACTATTACGTTTCCAAGTACAACCAGATATCTTGGTGTTTGGCCTTTCAGGACAAATGGTGATCAACATTGAAGACATCAACGACAACATCCCAGAATTCACTTTATCAGATTCTGTATTCGGTGAGTGTTTGTCTGCTGGTAAATCAGCTCAATCCAAAACAGCAACTTTCTGTAAAAAAACAAATAAACAAGCAGAGCAAGGGTCTAGTTATTGGCACCTCTGCCGTTAAACAGTGACAAAAACTTTACAGATGAACTTAGTTTGCTCTCTAAAGATGGATCAAGCGTTGTTCAAAAGTTTGATTAAGTTAATCAAGTCAAATAAATGTACTTATGAAGGAAAGTGATGTAAAATGACATTTATGTAACACAACACAACTTCGGTGGCTTTCCTTACAGGAACTGCTTGCTGGACGTCCATTTACAGTAATTCCATGCGATTAGAATTGCTTAGCTTTTTTTCTTATTCATTGGTAGATTTCCTGACATCTTTCCCATGTGATTGTCAGTTATAATCTATACTTGTTCTATGAATGGAGCAACGGACAGCCTGACCCAAATGCAGCGAAATGGGCCCAAACTATGATACTTGAAGTTCTCATTTTTATTGATATATTTTATTTCAGTCACAAGAATCTGTACAGACATACACATAATACACATAATAATGAAAGTCTCATGCTGGAATGCAGTGTGTTATTTTGTTCAAAGCGTCGTTTTTGAGTCTCGTCTGTATATAAATCACTTTACAACATTCTTCTGTTTTGTCCACAAAATCTGAAGCTTCAGAAGGGCAGCAATGCTCATTTTAAAGAGCAGAAGCCTTTTTACTTGCAGTTCTGGGATGCCCATGGACTCAAACATCACTTTTAGCCAGTGAGAGCCATGTCTTTAGTAATTCAGATGTTATACTGGTTTAATAACTGTTTGTCAGTTAACTGTCACCCCTGTAGAAAACACTTGGTTTGAGTGCTTTCAGTCATTTTCAAATTAACTTCACATACTTTTGCATACATACATACAATACTCTTTGTATATATATATATATATATATATATATATATATATATATATATATATATATATATATATATATATATATATATATATATATATATATATATATATATATATATATGTTTTCAATTGATGAAATACAATGCTTGTTTTAGTTTAATATCATACTTGTACAGAAATATAAAGGTTGCAGGAACATCAGACACCAATATGATGTTGTCGTTTTGACATGCAGCTGTAGGAACTACTGCATATTTCATAAAACAGGTAAAAGTAGCAATATTGGAATTAAAGATGAAGCAACAAAAGAAGAACAAGCACTATATTAATGCTTTTATGATGTTCTTTTAATTTGTGCAAAGTGAACGAAGGCAAACATGAAACGTTGGGGGAAGTTGTCACTCTGTGCGTTTCATCCTGATTTCTCTTTCTGGTACTTTAGTTGTGGTGGCAGAAGCTGCCAGCAAAGGGACATCAGTTGCTCAAGTCAATGTGAGTACATGTGGAAAACAAATAACTTGTTGAATCCATCGTGTTAATGAGATGTCTGACGTAGACGCCCAAACATACGAGTTTGTGTATTTCTCTCTGCTCTCAGGCTACCGATCGAGACTCTGGAATACACGGGCAGATTGAGTTTAAAGTCTCTGAAGTCCGTTTTGAGTACACAGATAATAGCAATGATCCCATGCCGATCTTGTTTGAACCTGTCAAAACACAGCAAGGCAAAAATTACATTGGGATTATTCAGTGAGTACAAAGCCACTGATCACAGCCCAATCTCATTCCTCACACACATTGATTTTAAATGGAGAGGTTAAGAGTTGGAACATATCTGCACTCTGGAGCTTGTTGTCATGATATGTCCAGGGGTGTGCTTTTAATTTTCTCAATTTTCCATAGAACCACCGAGCCCCTGGATTTGTCCCTCAGAGGGAAGTATTTGGTCACAGTAACAGCAATAGACACTGGCGGCCTCTCCAGCGACATTGTACTGGACGTGAGTGACCCGCATCTCTCACCTCAAACTAATGGCCCACTGGGAAGCACCTTTAAAACACCTGGAATATTAAAGGTCTTGTGTTAAAGCCTCTACACCATTTGTGTTGCAGATCTTCACGGTCGATAAAACGTACAAAGTCGAGCTTCTGTTTGTAATCTCTCGAGAAGAGGTTCAGGGCAAGCTGGATGAGATTGTCAAGTGCGTTTCTCCCCGTGTCACCGAGCTTCTACAGTCTGAATGTGATCTCTTGAAATAGAAGGATTTATAAAAGCCATTTCATTTTGATCTTTTCTCCTCTGGGATGTTTCCAGGGCTCTTATTTCTGCCACCAAGGCTTCAGTTCAAATTATTGCGGTTAGAGCTGTCAATGGTGAAGAAAGCAGGCAAGTCCTTCACATTATAAAAACATCAGACGTAACTGTTGGTAAAAATGCATGATATAGTGTGCAAATTTATTATAAATTGTTGATGCAAACTCCCAAAAAAGAAGCCATCTGAGTCTTTTTTTTATCACTAGGTGGTGCAAGTGGTCTTGTTAACAAAATAGGATGAATTATTTGATTATTAAAGCAGATGGAAAATGTGCAACACCATATAAAAATTTAGATTTCAGACTTTAAACACCTTAATAATCTAAATAGATTTTTCTTTTTTTAAGTCTGACTTTTGTCTACTTTGCATTCTTCTCTCAGGGCGACAGAAAAGACAGTCCTAGAGGCTTATTTTGTCTACCGAAATGGGACTGCTCTTTCCTTAAGCGATGTGGATCTCATGCTCTCTCTTCCTGAACATTTTGTTGTCCTGAAAGATCTTGGCCTTGATGTCATTGTAAGTATGAGTGAGTTTTCGTCTGAAGCTGAAAGCGACATTTAAATAAAACCGTAATGTTTGACAGAGAATAATCTACAAAAGAGGAAATTCCTCCCTTTATTTTAGGGGGAAGTTCCTGAGGTTGAAACACAGACCCCCATTGTAACATTCGTCCTCTATGGGATGGTGGCAGGCCTCATCATTACGCTGGCTGTCCTCACCACCTCACTGATGTGCACTCGCAGAAAGTAAGGAAAAGGGCCATTTGGAAGAGAAACAGAGATTGCATTTGACTGTAAAACTTTTGTTCCTAGCTAAATAAAACTCTTCTAATTGAACTAATTTAACATCCCAGCTACAAGAGGAAACTGAAGGCAGCCAAGGCGATGAACTCAGCATCCATGGTGACTTCTGATAACCAAAAAAGTGGTCCAGTGGTACCTGGAACCAACAAGTATACAATGGAAGGGTGAGGATAGAAAAAGCTGACATTTGAGTCAATCAACATATAAATTTGCTTTTAACATTTAACTGTTTGTCTTCCTCTGTGTCTTAACCTCAAAAGTGCTAACCCGGTACTCAACCTCCACATTGACACAGCTCTAGTCCTGGACTTAGATGAGGGCAGTTCAGATGTGGACAAAGTCAGGTAGAAACAACCTCTCCGTCACCATCAATTGGTTCTTAGACTGGGTTGACTTCCAGATGAACATTTTGTACAATATTGCCATGTCACAACAACATAAGATATTTAGGAGATGATTATTTAAGATTTACCTACACCAGTTTTTTGTCCTTTTCCACCCCAAGCCTCAACTCCCTGGACGACGATTATGATATGATCATAACTAACAAGGAGACATCATCTACCATGGTGAGTTAGCTTTTCGAAGTCCTTCCTCATTTGGTATTGCATGTTTTAGATCGGGGTCTAATTTTAAAACTCGCCTGTTCTACATCACAGCAGAATATCCAGGAGGAGGATGAGGAGGAAGAAGACGACATGACCATAGTGTACAGTGAGCCTCTGGGTGCAGCACTGGCCCAGGTGGGGCAGAAGAAAAAGGGAGACAAGGACCACGGTGCCTTTGAAAACCCTGCATTTAGCACTACGGACCTGTGATGTAAATAATGACAGAGTCACAGAGAATGGAGGCCTTAGATGGACATAGTCATGAAAACCAAATAGACCAGACTGCCTGTGGTGGAAGGTGACTAGTTTGTCACTAGTCACTAGTTTTGACCATTTCCAATAAATGACCAAGTGTACACTGGGTTCCGACAACTCCTCAGTGATTGATGACTTTACTGAAACTTTAATGATGGAAGCCAAAATAGGAAGTGGAAATCAAGGAAAATTGCATCAAATATTCAACAGCATATAGAGCTCTTGAAATGAAAGGTAATCTGACTGTCAAATGGAGAACATTTTTTTTGTGTCGCAGCTAAAGACAATTTCTGATCTTAATTATTGAATTGACACAAAAGCAAAATTGTCAAGATTGCAGTTTTTTTCATCTCCAACATTTAGGCTCAGGTTAAGTTCACACGCCGCATCCTCTAGATGCAAAAGTGTAGCAAACCCGGCTGACCGGGAAAACAAATAAAACAACTCAGCTGCAGATGAAAATAACTTTATTTCTGTAAATGTATTAGCAATGGCTTAAAACAGTTGGTATCGCATTGAAATTAACTGTATGTAAGTTATGTCATCACCACACAATACTAATTTCCATCAAAACAAATGCTACTACAAAGTAATTAAAGAAAAGAAGATAGAAGAACATTTGGGCATGTTAGTTTATGACTGAAATGTTTATAAATGACTATATTTCAACCAAATCATTTCATTTGTCCATATTGTCTATGAAATTGATGTACATAATGCTGAAATAATTTCTCATGCAGAATAGCTTTGTGGCTTCCAGTCAGCAGCAAATGGTAAAAAAAAATAAACAAACAAAAAGAAAAAATCCTAAATGTTTACGAACAACTACATGAATGTATTACAAGTGCAATCTTTGAATTAAAATCAGTTTTTTCAAATGTGAGCTTTTGTGAAGTTAATGTCTGAACATCACGAGACACTGTGGGTATTTCTGGCTTAAAAACACACAAAGGCATCATCAAGTTGATTGTTCGCAGCATCTACAATTTTATACTTTTCACAACACAATGAAATAAAGCTAATATCAGACATACAAAAGCTAGCATTGATGGTGCAGACACCAAAGCAAGAGTTTAAATCTTCACACACCCCAACAAAATCATCATCATATTACACTAAAAACCATTAAATAGTAAATGGAAACTGTCAGTATGTCTGTTGTAAGCAGATGTGTGTAGGAAAGATGGGAGAAGAAGAGCTGGTTGCCATGGCTTCATGTGGCTGAGCTGCATACATATATATATATATATATATATATATATATATATATATATATATATATATATATATATATATATATATATATATATATATATATATATATATATATATATATATATATACACATATATATATATATATATTTTAGCGCCAAGAGCTAAAATGACTCAGTCGGTGACTGAAAACACTAAAGGAAGGGAACTAATTAAATGATGGCAATGATGGATCCATGACCCTGTTAGTCTGGGCAAGGTGATGTCACAGAAAATTTTAGAAGAAGCAGTAAACACAAGAAAAGTAGTTCAGTATGGCTGTTCCTCTCTGATTAATGCTCCATGGTACGAAGTCTATGTGCTTTTGTGCTTGTTTGTCTTGTGCGAGGAGGTGATTTGTTTCTCGCCCTGTCAACACCGTGCCAGGTTGTAGTAAATCAGACTGTCACAGCCATATATCAGATGTGACACGGCTCACTTTCGCCAGTCAGCTGTTGCAGCGTGATCAAAGCTCTCTTGTTACTCAGCGGACTGGGATCTGGAGCAACAGTGCGGCTGCTGCATGTTCTCCATCAGCAGGCGGAAGGGATTTCTTCTACGCCTGCTCACTTTCCCGTCTTGCTCCCCTCTTTTCCCTTCCCGTCCCTTACCTGAACACTTCTGGATGTGCTCCGAAGTGAGGGGTGTGGCCGAGGGGTTGAGCGGAGGTGGCGGTGGCATGGAGGACTGCTTCTTTTGCTTCTTCACCTGTTTCTCCAGGTGTTTCTGGATGGCAGAGCCCAGCACGGCTACTTCCACCACTGCCCCGTACACCTCCCACGTCATGCCCTTCTCGTCCCAGCTCACCTCCTGCACCGGCTCCTCACACGTGTCCTCACCTTCCGTACAGTTTATAATCTCCTCTTTGTCCTCTTCAGCCTTTTCCTCCGTAGTTACTTGATTGTCGTCTTTATATGCTTCATTTTTGTTCTCTGTCAGCTGCTCCTTTTCATCCTCCTCCTCCATTACTCTCTTCTCCTCAATGCTAGGCTCCTTCCTGATCTCAGGGAAAGTTGCTGCGGTGGGAGTTCTTGGAGTCATGGGTGCCGTAGCAACAGAGCGAAACTCCACCTGTGGTCCCTTCTGCAGCTCAGCATCTTTAGTGACCGTGCCCACGGCCCCACATTTACCAAAGGAGCTTGGGAAGAAGAAGGTGTGGTCTCCCTCAGGAGGGGTCATGGGGCTGGTAGCGGCCGACTGGCACTGCACCACCTCCAGGCTCACCTGTGTGCGGATGTTGTGGCAGCCGAATGGAGCCGGGGATTCAGGAATGTGAGGTTTGGTTACAGGAGCATCTGCCGCCTCCTCACGTGTATCTTTGTCTTCTGTGACTCCTGAATGTTCAGCTTTCATGGATGCTCTTGGTCCTTTTGGCTCTTTTTGTTCAGGATTTGTGTTTGACACGTCCTTTGTGTTACCAGGAGTTTCCTTGG
Organism: Cololabis saira; assembly: GCF_033807715.1. Classification (NCBI taxonomy): domain Eukaryota; kingdom Metazoa; phylum Chordata; class Actinopteri; order Beloniformes; family Belonidae; genus Cololabis; species Cololabis saira. The sequence continues at coordinate 19,709,893 of NC_084593.1, forward strand.
AGGTTTTTTCTGTTTTATCGTCACACTTTATGCCACTCTTGCTTTCCCTTCCTGCCTCATATTCATCTACTTCCCCCATCTCTGTTTCTGTAGAATGAAAATAGGCCCCCTCCTCCTCCTCTTCCTCGTCATTGTTGCCGTAATGGGTCACCAGGATTGTGATGTCTTGATCCATGCTCCCCATCCTCTGCTGCTTACAGTGCTGATTGCTATCCTCCAGAGTCGCTTGTGAATCTATTAACCTGGCAGACGAGCAGCTGGTGGAACTCCCTGGAGATGCATTTGAGCCTAAGCTTTGACTCAGCTCCTTTGATGTAACAGATTTCATCGCTGCGGTTTTGTGTTTCCTCGTCTCTGCTGGGCTCTTTGCTGCTGCAAAACTCTCTCGTTGGCCACAATCCATTGTCTCTTCACTCTTCCCTACCGTTTCTTCCTTCCGGGCCACCTCTCTCCCAACGAGCTCCGGGAAAGCTGTGGCTGACGGCGTCTTCGGGGTCATTGGGGATGTGGCAACAGAGCAGAACTCCACTTGTGGACCCACCTGCAGCTCCGCATCTTTGGTATCGGTGCCAGCACCGCCAGATTTACCAAAAGTGCTCGGAAAGAAGAAGGACTGGCATCCCTCGGGGGGAGTCATGGGGCTGGTGGCTGCCGAGCAGCACTGGACCACCTCCAGGCTCACCTGTGTGCGCATGTGGTGCTGCCCGAAAGGGGCTGGGGTTTGGGGGTCAGAGGCCTTGGGAGTCAGCGGCAGAGGGACTAGGATATTCTCGATGGTTTTACCCTCGGGGTCAGCATCATTTGAGAGGATGACAGAGATTGTTGCTTCGTTCTGCGTACCTGTTGCTTCCCGAGCTGCGGCTGCCGGTGTCAGAGGCTTTTCATCAGTCTGTGTACATTCGATAACGGGCCTGAAGTCTGACTTGTCAGTGTTGTCACAATCCACTCCTGAGAACACTTGATCTTTGGATGCTGGGTTTTTGTGTCCCTCCTCGACAGAGCCGGTGTTTGTGTGTAGTTCTGGCTGACAGTCATCGCGTGTTGTTGACTCTTGACTTGTTTGAAGTGGAGTTCCCTCCGCAGAAGTGCTGCTGCCGGAGTCTGCTGGACGTCCTCCATCATCCGTCTTCTCACATGGTTGGTGGTCGTCCCTGAGACCTCTCATGTCTTCTTTAAGACTCCCCATTCTGTGGCAGAATAACCTGCTGGGCACAACACAGCACAGACATGCTGTTTGTGCAAACGGTAGTCGGACGCCAGCCCACGCAGGAGCGCAGGGTAAAACAACTGCTTGCTTTCTGTCACAAATATATTCTGAACTATGAATTTGGTGTCAAGCATCTCAACACTTGCATGAAATCAAGCAAACTCACTACTACTACCTGATCTGCTAGGAAAGTCACATGACAGAGTAAACTAAAAATATGTCTTTAGAAATCTTCATTTATCACGGTCCATTATTTTATTCTAATATCTGAGTCCTGCTAGTATTCTAATCCTGTCTTAGTCTCTCATACCTCATGCAGAGAAATACAAAAACAAGCATGACTAAAACAAACAGTGCGTAATGGAAGTCGAAGGCATACCTCAGCAGCCAAAGTCAGACCGAAGACTCTCCGCAATTCTTCCTCACATTTGGGTCAAACATTGCAGGTCTCACCAGCAGTATCTATCCGCACAGCTCGCCCGTTTGATTGATTCTGATTTCACTGGTTGCAGGTTTGGCTCCAGCTGGATCTATCTTAGGCAATCCTCTCTCTTTAGGCAGTGACTGTGTCTATTCAAAAGCTTCACATTTCCAGTTTCCTTGGAAACCACGGTTGAGCTCTGGCAGCGAGTAGTAATGTAATGACAAAATCTCTGTTCGGCTCTCTAATCATAAGTAAATCATAGTAATTAATGTTAGGTTCTCATAGCAACACAATGGCAACTGCGTGAGCAGAAAAACCTAGGATCTGGTGGAGTAATCTTTTGAAGAGTCACACAATGATGATAAAAATCCCCCACGTCATTACAAGTGATCCCTGCGAGGGCCTGTGGAGGGAGGGTGAGAACTCTCCTTAAGAGATGATCTCTGACTTGAATTAAGACATCAAAGTGACTGTTTGGTGTATGTCATGTTTGTGTACAGGTGAAAGCCAGTTGAACAGCTCTCGGTGTAAGGAAATCAAGGAGCCCTTACAGTATGATAAAATTCAGGATGATTGTGTTAGACAAAACAGTCCAGGGCACATTGCAGGACAAAAAAAAAAGAGTCATGCACACTCAGTTTTAAGAGAAATGCACTATTTTACAGCGTGAAGTTTCTGCTGTAGCTTCACATGAAACCCAGCAGAGCGTTTCAGCCTGAAGGAGCCTGGAGGAAGCAGAGCCTTGCCTCCCACACAAACAAACGCTTGATAAACACAGGCTTTCAAGCTCATTCCTCCATTCAACCTCGCCGCTTTGAGACACATGTTCCTCTTTGTTTTTCCCCTCGAATGAATCAATGTTTGAGATGAAGGATGTTTGGCCTTTTTCCACATTTTTTAAGAATCTCCCTGTTGTAACGGTCTGCCGTGAGCCTGGTCAGAACACCGTGTACTGGCAGGAGTAGGGCTCTCCATCAATTCATAGGCCCCAACCAATCCCAATGCAGCGCTGAGTTCTGTTGCCTAGCAACCGCATTGTGTGATGGAGGGAGGTGTGCTGCCGAGGACCGAGGTAGACAGCTCTGATCACACTCTCATCCGGAGCCACCAGCCTGCCAAAGGCCAATGCTTAAATAATGTGTTGGTAATAATGACGGCGGTGATTCATTGCTGAGTGAGCGCCGCTGCACAAAAACAGGAAGCTTCACAGATACAGCCTTACAGTTACCAACAGTGTTATCTCCACTGCACATGACAGGATAAAACATTTCATGAACCTCAGAGACCAGTTGGTATTTGTTTATTTCCCCAAAATGATCACATATAAAGAAATTTGATATAAAGCAAGAAACACAAATGGAAAATTAAAAAAAAAGACAGTTCATAAAAATTTCTCATGGAATGTTAGCTTTCAGAGATAAATGTACTGCATATGTTTTCTGTCTTTTCGCAGCTTGTTTGATGCAGGCATGCTACCACCGAACACATTTGTTTGCTGGTAATCACACAAGTTGTTTACAGTATTTCAGGTGGAGCTGCTCATTCTTTTCAGTTCATTTGGTTTCCTTTTTCAGTCCAAACTCCTTAATAGTCTCTGTCGCCTTGTCCGCTGCTTTTCCTATAGCAGTCTGAGTCTGTCTGCTGGCTTCTTGAGCAGCTTGAGGGAAGTCAGAACAAAGCAGAAGAGACATATTCAGGAAGTCACGTGCATCATCTCTACCACATTAATGAAGGTTGGTTTTTATGAATATGTTGTCCCCTCACATTTTTTTTTTAGTTAATATTTATTTCGGTCAATCACAAACATAAAAATCAACACATAAGATAACACAGGTTTTTCCCTGGTCAACATTGTGATTATTTTGACCGAAAAAGGTCTGGGCTTGAAGCATAAAGCTTATCTTGCCCACCTTTGCACCACATGCAACCATATGAGCACATTAAATAAGATTTTTGTATTTAGACATACTATTTATTCTATCATCCTCCTCCTCTACCTATTTAGGAGGATTTAATCTTTATAGGAAGCTGAACTTGAGTTTTTATGGTATGCATATACATATTTTTCTCTATGAGGGGGATCACTTCAGCAACAATTTGATTTCAGTCTTTTCAGATATGTCTATTCTGAAAATCTCTAGAACTCTGGAAAAAGTATCTTTAATTTAGTTTTGTTGACGTTTTTCATGTAAATGTTTTGCTTTAACTATCGGTAAGCTTAATTTTGAAGAAAGCATGCAGCTTTTCTTGGCTCTAAAGTTTGCATTATAACAGTATAATGCTTCGTAGGTGGAGGGATGTGTAAGTTACCTGTATTGACTGTGTCTTTGGAGGAGTCTGCCACCTGCTGCACAGCATCTTCAGCTGCCTGCACTGGAAACACGACTTTACTGAGGATTTTTTTGTAACTTTAATTTGTGTGCAAAATCGTTTATGAATGGCCTCAATTGGTGTAACAAAAAAAAGTATTCTCAGTAATACAAGTGTCAATATAAACCCTGTTTAACAAGGAGACTACAATTGCCCAGTGATGGATCTGTACCTGCAGTGTCTGTGACTCCCTTTGCAGCCGAGTGGCTCGTCCCTTTCAGGCTCTCGAAGGACTTCTTGAACGAGGCCATGACTCCTGTCTTTGTCCCTGCAGCTTCCACGGATCCATTTGCCCCGACCGCGGCGGGAGCTGGTGTTTAATACCCCGTTTGAGCCCGACATCCCCCAGACTGCACGTTCCAGGCAGATTAACGTAAACAAAACCCGCTCAAAGAGAGCTGAGCAGACTGGCATTTCCAGTATGATGGCATCCTGCCGAGGGCCAGAGCCTGCTCAGCAGATCTCACACATCCTGCAGCCAAAGCCCCAGACAGGGCTGGGCGAAAAAAAAAAGAGTTAAACATGCATGAGTGGTGCATAATGGAGCAGATACACAATCAGGCCAGAAACAGGAAAAAAAGATTTATAAAAAAGATTTTCTTTTTTTTTTTCCTTTTCAGTTTTTATTTACAGAGGATTTATAGATCTGTCTTAACACATAAACCTTTTATTGACAAGTCCTGCAATTTAAAGCTCATATTGATATGACATCCATAAAGACAGAATATATTAACTTTAACATCTTAAAATCTTCAGTACGCACACAAACACACGCACACACACAAACATGTACACTCTGTCAAGTTCCTAACAGACAGTTTACTGGAATGATTTCACAAGCAACTATAAAGATACAATGTAAAAAACTCTTACTTCAAAAAACAAATCTCAAAAGAAATGCAAAGAGAAAAGAAAGATAGAACAAAACAAAACCCACAAACAGGCATTGTTGACACTTAGGAGGATATTATTATACTCATATCTGCTTGCAACCGGCCATATTGATTTTTTCACTCCCAATGTCTCATTGGAAGATGATGAACATCTATTGCACATTTCTAAATACACGCACACGCACACACACACACACACACACACACACACACACACACACACACACAAGTACAAAGTCACAGGCCCTGGTTCTGGTCTCATTTCGTTGGGAGGGAGTCAAGGAAATGAGACTGAGAGGACAACTCCTACAGCTCAATAAATACCTACACCCAACACATTACATTAATAACATGACATTTACAATATATAATAATAAAAGATTTGTCTCGAAGGAAGAACATTTTCAGTGGGAATGCTTGTCTTTTTGTTGTTTTTTGCAACAGGGATGTAATTGTAATAGTTTCAGCCTTTGTCCTTTATTATCATTAGAAATATTATTGTGCTGCTGGTTGGATGGTGTTTTGATGGGTCGGGGTTGATGTGTTTACGCTTCTGGCTCGTAGTCCTGGCTCTCCTGCGAAAGAGAAGAACAGATCTTAACAGGAGGCTCCAATTTTTAGGCACAGAGGATTAAGATTACTTTTGACATTAAGACTTTAATTGCAGCTTAATTGTACTAAGTTCCGCTTTAATCCACTTTAGAAGACTATATGACACAGAGCCCGGGACATCACATGATAGCTGGCTGCTGAGAGTGATGATGTCACTCCGTCACAGCTGAGCTCCTCTGCTGATTCAGCGTGGGTCTCCATCCAGCAGAGGGCAGCACGTGCCTGCGGGGGCCTCAAGGGCGAGTTATGAGCTCACTCCCTGTATCCTTGTAACCCTGCACATTCCTGCACTACACTCGGTCACCAAAAATGGTAGGAAAAAAAAAAAATGAGAAGAGGACACAGACAGAGACACAAACCCAATGTCTTGTGGTCAAGCTTTAATTCATGTGTTCACAAACTAAGCATGGTGCGGGATTAAACTGATTGCATCTTCATCTTTTCTCTGAGAAGGCTAGGTTAAGTCTGCAGCACTCAAGACTCCATATTTACAGCAATGCAGGGAGACCCTGATGTTACCCACAATGCATGGAGGCACAGAGCGTCATCACCACACCCATTTCAGACCGAGCTCGTACATCGCTGGTGTAGCAGGGGATGGGGGAGGGGAAAGAGATGCAGAAGAGCAGGAGAGAGAGATGGAGGAGAGAGATGGCAGAGGACAAGGATGATCCAGGCTACTGCCACTAGCAAATTTACTTTTAATTTGGCTCTAGTGGTTGTTTTACTTTTACTGATTGATTAAAAAATATTCAGAGTCTGGGAAATAAAATAAAAATCCTCATTTAGTGTACTGAAGCTCAAAGTGATTCGGATTTTAAACCGTTTTTAATCTTGTCTGAGGTTTCTTAGGTTTTTGACTAAATCACTGTGCATAGACTGGTTAAACAATCCATATAAAATGCATTATCTGACATCTTTGTGTATGATCTTATCTTTTTAAAACCAGCTTTCAAAGCCGCCGGTTCGGCACAGTTTGTCTCGCCCCTGAGAGTGAAGTTCTAAAAATAACCACTCCAACCACAGACTCACAGCGTAAAGCAGCCCACACCCCACACTAGGTGCTGGGAGGTGGTGCTCCATTCACCGTTCTCCATGATATGTGTCAATTGACTTATTGAGCCCATTGTTTTCATTTCCAAAGAAAAGAAGAATGACCTCAACGAGAGCTCTAGTGTTTGTGTGGGACGTAAGAGGAGGGCAGGCGTGGAGTGCTATTGAAATGAAATAGAGCTGAAATGTGTAACTACGAGCTTGAGAGGACTGATGAGCCCCCATCTACTGTAAGTGAATGGATCCATCCCAGTCTGCGCTCCACTACTGTGGAGAGGGCTTTTACATAACATATATAAAATCTATCTGCTGCACGTTCATTGTTTCACGTTAACACTGTGACATGGGACACCTTCGAGAGCGGAGACATTTATAGGCTGGTGTCATGTGGGCCGATTACCTGCTGGGTTTCATCATATGTCTCCCCTTCTGGCTGCATCCCCTCTCCCTGGCCCTCCATGGCTTCCTGCCCATACTCCTCGGGCTACAGAGAAGGAGACAGGGAGACCGAGAAATGAGGGGAGGAAAGATTCACTCAAACACATTTAATTATGCATTAGGCTTTCGACTTGTTTGTCTTGTCTGGTCCAGTGTGCAAAGAGCAGACCTATGCCTGGAGAGGACTGAAGAAACTGAAAAGCCCATGTCAAGCTGTGTACTGGTGATTGGTTTAAGGAAAAAAACATTGAAATCAGTTGGATTCAGTTGGAAATTGATTGTGGCGATTGTGACGTTTCTGTAGGTGAAGCGTTGTGGTCTAGTGACGAACAATCGGAAACTTTGTGTAGCTGCTGTTTGAGACAGCTCGGCATAAACCTTTGTGGCTGTTGACTAAAGCCTGGGATATACTTGCAGTTCAGAACGCGTACGCATCATGGCCGCCACGCGTATCCTGCGTTCATTTGACGCGTCAACATGCACGTTCTCAAAAAGACACTGAACGCGTACGCGACCTGCAGTTCTGGCCGGGGGGGGCCCGCGTGAAATTTTTGGGTTTTTCAGGTCGGATCGGGTGTCTATATGCGCAATTTTAACTCTCCAATTAGCAAAATACTGGATACCTTCCCCTGCCTCAACATCATCTCTTGCCTCGACGCGGGGCCCCACGGCTGCTTGAGACCCGGTCGGATCGGTGATTTTTCTAACAAATTTATCAAACGAGCTTTTCAGAGAGGCATTAAACTCTTCCATTTTCTTTAATTTTTTTCTTTTTTCATTCCCTGATGAAAATTTGGGAATCTGTCTCGTTCTCTTGACATTGTGTGACAGTTTGTTCCACACTCCACCAGTCTGGATCAGAGCACCTTGTGTCTGCGCTTGGTCTGACGCAGTTGTATTGAACAACAGACACGCGCATCATTGCACATATATTTATTGATATGCACAGACTAGTACACATTTAGGTCTGTAATGGAACGTGACTGTTGACATTTTTTAAGGGAAAAAAGGGAAAAAAAAAAAAAAAAAAAACGGCCCATAGCGCGAGGCCCCTTGGGGCGCGAGGCCCCTTGGGGCGCGAGGCCCCTTGGGGCGCGAGGCCCCGTGCGGTCGCACGGTTCGCACACCCCTTGCGGCGGCCCTGGCTGCTACTACTACTAAACATTTAATCACTTTTCCAACTGTTGCTCTGCCTACTGCCCCCTATCGGTCACCGCCGGTACAACGCGCTCTCCTCGCGTACTACGCGAGGGACGTTGCGCTTGGTGGTGCACGCGAATGGACGTGAACGGACGCGAACGCGAGCACCAACAGCAAGTATATCCCAAGCTTTATTGAGCCTCTTTGACTTTTTGTTTAGCAGCAAATTGGATTCACATTTCAATACAAATTAATTGCTGAAGGGTCATAAAACTCCACTCAGCCTTAGCTGTTGGTTACTCGTGCTGCGCTCTCGCCCGTTCACTGGTGTCTGAGTGCGTTAGCAGGCAGGAGATAACACTTCAGCTACAAGCTGTGACTGTTGTTCAAAAACTGTGATTAAAATGTGTTGTTGAGTAATCAGATCGTAATTGCTCTGTGAAAGAAAAAGAAACAGTTTAGGTTGGCAAAAACTAGGATTATAAGAAGTTCAATACCAATACTACATTAATCTGTTAGCAGGTCATTGATCTTTAATTCCTTGGACAGCAAAGGAAAAAAAAAAATCAACACAACAACAACAAGCTCTGGTATATTCTATATACACACACCAGATCAGATGGTGATGCTCCTCTGCATGACTTTTACTAAGAAAAGGTGTGGAAATGTCCAGACTTATCCTCTCATGCTTGAGGCAGCGATGGCAATCCAATAACTTTGTGCCCCAAAGTTGTAGCCGAACCGACAAAGGGCTTTAAACATTCAGCATCTCCTTTTGTGAGCTCTCTGAGGAGGTCACGCTGCAGCTACTAGCGTGAGCCCTGAAAACAAAGCCAGTGGGTCGCCAGTCATTTATTTTTAAATCCTGCACTAATCAAGTCAGTTAGGTCACAGAAGAACAGGCTGTAATCCTGCGTGTTGTATCAAGCCAGTGTTATTGCTGTAAACTCGCCAACAAGATTAGCATGGCCTTCAGGGGGCCACGTTGGGATAAAAGGGCAAAGACATGCCTAATCAGATGTATCATTGTCTGAGGGAAAGTGGACGTGGAAACGACTGGATGCTGGATTAGAGCAGATGGGAAAGACGAGTCCGATTGGTCACACATTTGTTCGTGCTGTAGTACAAGTGTCAATATGCTAAATCATGGTTTAAAAGTTTTTAAAGTTATTGAATTTGCTTTATAGTTGAATGTGGAAGATTATGAAGGACCTTCTTTTGCTAGCAGAACAGCTCAGACCCCTCACGGCATGAAGTCTGCATGTCTCAGGCTCAGTCTTTATAGAGATCACAGGAATTTAGAGCCGGAGCCGCCCTCTTCTAAGACCTTTCCATGTTCCTCCAACTCCTCTAAGCTATTTTTTGGCGTGTGTTATAGCGCACTAACCTGCTGAAATAGCCCATCATTCTGCTGCGGCTCTGTGCTCTGCAGCAACATATAAGCAGGTGGTAACGTTCACATAAATACCCGGATGTAAAGTTCCTAAACAATCCACTTCCCAGAGCAGATGGAGGAGAAGGAGATTCATCAAACCAGGTCACCTGCTCCTACATGATCTACATCTCTCCTGCAACGGACGCTGCTTATGGTGAATGGGAGTCGCAGCAGACAGTCTGGCTGGATGATACTGTAGCTACACGGACCTCTCCAGCATTAAAATGTCCTCCGACCTCTACTAGTTAGGCAGCAAAAGCCACGCAGGCCAGCATTTACTCTCCACATACATTAATGAGGCCGGGTTAGGCTACTCATTATATGTCAACACCTCAGCCAGATAGCGAAAGATGTGAAATCAATGTTGAATTATGGTCAAAAAGGGAGATTTTTGGTTAAGGTTGACGATTGATAGTGGATCAACCATCAATCAATTCTAATGCCAACGTGTAATAAATATTGAATCGACGTATTCCGTTTGTCGCGGACCAGGCTTCAACATAGATTTAATGTTTCTGCCTAACCATATTTCAATTTTGATTCACTCATATTTTGCTATCAGGGCATCGATCATCCTTTCTCGGACCATTTTAGAAGGTGCTAAATGATGTATACTGAAAAAACCCACCAGACGAGTTGTGTTACAAATGCTCTGACCTGGCGATACGTCAAAGATGCTCACATTCTTGAATTTGCTCTTTATTTTATTTATTCCAACGAGGGCTGGGCGATATATCGAGATTTTAATATATATGGTATATTTTCAAACGCGATATGGTACGAGACAATATCGTTTATATCGATTAAAAAAAAAATATATATATATATGATTTTGATATAGCTTATTTTGTGATAAATTGACTTGAATGTTTTATTTGAGATTTGCACAAATATTTTGTTATTTGCACAACTGTCAGCCTCAGTGGAAAAGTCTGCTTGTTACTGTCTACATTGTATTAATTGCACAGTGTATTTTAATTTAATTGTTATGCAGGAAAGGGATATTTGTTTTATTTTATTCAAGAAGCATTTTATTCTATATATGCAGGCAGTTTATTTTTATTTCATTTGTTTTATACATTTTGATATTGTGCAGACCTCTGTTAATAAAGGTACCTGTGTGACATTTGGCACGAGGCTTTGTATTAAAACTGACTGTTTTTTTAAGGGTTTGCCTCAGAAAAAATGAAGCTAACAGAGATGCTATGCTATAATGCTTTGGGTGAAACCCCAATTATGTCACAGAAAAAATATCGATATATATTGAGTATCGCCATTCAGCTAGAAAATATCGAGATATGACTTTTGGTCCATATCGCCCAGCCCTAATTCCAACACAAGACTATTAAAGACAAGTTGTTCCATTCTTTCCAAATACATAGCTGTTAATGCGTTTCTGCAGGCCAGAGTCAAACAGTGTAGATGAACGACTGGAATGAGTGATTTTATTGGACTGTACTTCTACATGCCTATTAAAGCACACTGTCAGATTTACTAGATTAGCCACTTGGTGGAGACAGTCCAACTCTGATGGGCGAGGGCTTAGGACAGGATAAGGACCTGTCACTGATTTACTGACAGTCCGAGAGAGATTCCAGCTTGCTGCAAACCCATGACTCATTCATTAAAGGAAAAGTGCACAACACAGGACACAGGAGAACCCAGTCTATTTATGAGCATCTGTATCTGCGCTTGGTTCCGATGGACGTCACACGAGATGCCAACCTTCGCTCATCCAATCATTTTGCTCTGAACACTGTGTGGCCTTATTTTGCGTAGATGTTATCTGGAGGTCGTCCAATATGGGTTTTCCTGTGGCCGATGCCGATTATTAAAAAAAACCATGGCTTTATGCCTGCTCACTAAATCTCGCTCTGTAACAACCACAAGCCGTTCGTGCTTTAATGAGCACAACTTTGAGCATGCTGCCAAGCTTAAAAGAACACAGGTTTGTTTTTCCTTTTCTCAAGTATGTGATAAATATACTGCAGCACTGTTTTTTCTGGCGACAGGAAACGTTGCAGAAAATAAGGGGGGGCTGTAATTACAGGTGATCAATGTGGCAATCCTACACAATGGATAGTCTTAATGTGGCATATGATCCGCTTTATAGACAATATCTGTCAACAAATAAATATGCAATTTTTTACACAGAGAAATATTGTGTATGATCCCTTTGAGGATAACATAACTACCGTAAGAAGATGGAGAGGCATGGTAGTTGAGTCTTCAGGCAAAGTGAAAGGCTTTGTATAGTGAACTGTTGTGATTTTACATCCTAGACAGGAGGTCCGACCTAAAGGTTCGGGCTAACTGCTGGCCAGATGTGTGAGCCCTGACTGCAGCGATGCACAGCACTTACGTTCATGTCGGCCGGGAACTCGTCCTTCTTTACCAGGCCGGTAGCAGCGACAATGTTCCCCACGGCTCCGTGGGTCTTCTCAGCCACTGCAGACACAGAAATGTAACACGATATAAACTTCTGCAGAGAAATTACAAGCACGATGACTGGCCTGTTGTGTTTTTCCCAGAACCGATTGAAGTATTGTGCACGCAAACCCCTTTCAGCAACCCTCCCGACTGCCATAAGATTTCCAGTACAGAAGTTTTTTTTGCAGCTAACTGAGCTTTTACTGCGGTAACATGTCAAAATGTTAAGATGTGAGAAGCAGCTGGAGAACTCACCTGTTCCCACGCTGTCCTTTGCCTTTGTACCTGAGTTAAGAAAAAAAAAGAAATGTAATCAGGAAAATGTAGGATTTTTCTTGTAAAGCATGAGATATTTTGCATTTGGAAATCTGATTTTGTGTTTGTGCAAATAGTGAAACTTGACTCCCACATTAAGACTGAAACACTACCACTGTTTATTTTCAGCGGACTGAACGAGGGCCTTTGCAGTGTGAATGATGATTCCTTGTCGATTTTTACATCCAGAAAACGCTGATGTGGCAAACCGCCATATTAATTCAAATTTCCAGCCTCTTACTCAGAGCTACTCTACTGATGGCTGTAAAATGTAACAACCTTGATCACATTTTAAGTGTCACCACCAGCCACTTGGCTTTAAAGTAAGTTAACAGTATCGTTTTAATGCATTTATCAATGATTTCTTGAGGTACTGGAGAATAATCAGCCCTGTGGGTTTCTCTTTCCTATTACTGTCACTGTTATCCAATTTAGTTGCAGGTTTAAACTACAACCAAAGGTATTATTCAGGTCTCTGACCTTTAGATGATCTCATACATCTACTTAGTAGTCCATCAAGCTAGTGGGACAAACTACCGAATGTTTACTCGTACAGATCACTCAGGCCCTGACATCCTCTCCGGTGTGCTGCGTTATCGGCCCCTGAGGGTCTTTAAAAGTCAAGTGGTGAAAGATGACATTAAGAGATGAAGACCAGAACTCTCTTTACTAAAACTGAACCTCAAAGGAAAAAAAAGAAATGCCACTATTTGACCACTGGTTTTGTGAAATGCAGCCGCTGAACAATCCCACTACACCGCGCATGCGCCTATTCAATTAATATAAATAGACAAAATGTTTACAGACATAAATCTCAAACGACCATAAGATTAGACAAAATGCTACGAGCACGAAGGTTGATTTGTGTCTTTATTATTACATTTTTTTTTTGCTTCAATCAAAAAAAAGTTGAATAATAAAAGCCTTCACTTCAATTTAAAAAAGCACTTCCAATCAAATAATAAAAGTGTTAGAATGCAAAAAAACAGTTGAACACTGCTTTTCATTGAAAAGTTTTTTTTTTCGATTGAATAATAAAGACATAAATCTACATTTTCTGGTGATGAACAAAACTAGAGACTGGTGTATTTTTGAATACTTTCTTAAAAAATAGTATCAAAGTTGAGAAAGCACCCCCTTCTGAGCAAAGGAGGGGACACTGAGCCCTGCTGTTTATTGCTTCAGTGCCAACAAAAGGTAAATCCCCCCCCTAACTGCTATGACACTAACCAAAGGTTCAAACATATCTGCCGGAGGAATCAACACAGCAGACAGCTGCTGATTTTGAATCGAGAACTGAATTGTGGTTGTGTTTTATCTCTTTGGAAATTGCAGGTATACGGCCTCGGTTCTGGCCAGTCAGCTCATACACGGGGGTGGGCCAGTTGTGGGGAAAATGCAAGAAAATTTGTACTTGTACAGTATATGACCAATTTTTGCAGTCAGATTTTGACACAAACCTGAAAACTAAAGAGAGTAGTGGCAGACTAAGTGGTTGAATCTGATACAGTCTGTCTGGATTATGGACGTGAGCTACTTTTCAATGTTGCATGGTAACTAGAGGCTACCGTTTCTCAGTATCAGCAACATTACCCATAAACCTACCACGTGAATCTGCAATTACCACAGAAGGACTGTCACAACGCTTTGTTCACCCTGACAAACAATCCCCTTTCTTGTGCACCTAAAGCAAAAAAAGCTCAGTTTGTCCTTTACAGATACAACAAAGGCGTCAACAAGGGACGACCCAAAGCATCTGTGTCACCGACCCTCAAACGCTGATGCACGTGTGTGTCTGCTGTAACTGAGACAACAGCCATGTGATTGAAGCAGGTTACTCTGATAGTATTCCTTCAAGATTTAACTATTTCAGCCAGGGTAGGACAGAGCTGCTTCAGTAAGACCGATGGCTGCAGTTTCACAAAACCAAAAGCATTGCACTGTTAATATTATCCACCAAGTCGAAGTGGGGTGAACAGATTTCTAGGAATCAACCTATTTGTTGAACATGAAGTGACACCCTGTGTCTCTCTGCCTCTCTCAGTCCGCCTGAGAGCCAGGTGGGTGGTCTCCGGCATCCGCAGCTGTCAAAAGGTGGGCCACAACCCTATCAGATCACTGTTCCCCCTCCTCCAAGAGAAGCCTGCAAGCATAACTTACACAGCTTTCTAGGGCACCAGCACGCTCGACAGCAGTGACAGAGAAGCCATGGAAATTTGCCCTTCCTTCCTGTGTAGCGTGGACAAGATGGAAGTGAGCCTGCCTTACGTTTTGATTACAGCTGGCCTGTGTTGGAGACTTGATGATGGATGACAGCGACACCGCGGTAAACACGATGGCTAATGGGATTCTATCTATAACATGACGTGTCTGACAATTTCTGCTGGAATACCAATTGTCCTGTGAATTCAACCAGACCTCGCCGTGCAGAGCCGGCGCTACGAGCTGGTGAATACGGAGGAACCTAGACTTGTCACTGGAAATCAGGGACTTCAGGGATTCACTTAACAACTTTGAAAATCCTGTTAACTCCCTGCAAATGTGTTCCAGTTCCTCTGAGTAAAAGATATAGGCTTCTATGATGTGTATCATAATGCTTTACGAGTTAAAACTGTATTTAAATCGAGCATCATCGTTAACATCATCAACATCGTTGATGATGGATTAATAGTACTAGTCATTTTTCAAGGGAAAAAAAAGGAAGTTTAACATCACCTGGTACGACGGAGTATTAGGGCCAAACAAAAAAACAAAAAAAGGAAATTACGAGAATAAAGTCATAATGTAATGAGAATAAAGTCGTAAAATTACGAGAATAAAGTCATAATATTACGAGAATAAAGTCGTAAAATTACGAGAATAAAGTCATAATATTACGAAAATAAATTCGTAATATATTATAAATATATAAATATAACTTCACAAGATGCTCAATATTCCTCATTTTAACACAGGGAGAAGAAGCTCTTCCTGTTAGAGTTCTCATAAATTATATTCTCATAATATTACGACTTTATTCTCGCAACATTACGACTTTATTCTCGTAATGTTACGACTTTATTCTCGTAATTTTACGACTTTATTCTCGTAATATTACGACTTTATTCTCATAATATTACGACTTTATTCTATTACGACTTTATTCTCGCAACATTACGACTTTATTCTCGTAATTTTACGACTTTATTCTCATATTATTATGACTTTATTCTCGTAATTTCCATTTTTTTTGGTCTTAGTTTGGCCCTAATACTCCGTCGTAACCTGGTGTATTTCACATGCTATAAAATGAGCGGATTTGCTTTTTTTCTTTTGTAACCGTAGATCACAATAAATCTTTGGGTTTAGGAGTGCTGCGTGAATAAAACAAGCATTATGAAGACATTTGTCTAGGTTTCTTATTTTATTAACCTAAAATAACGTTACACAAAATGATCTTTAGATAACAGAAGCTGAAAATGACTGATGTGTAACCTTTGACACCTTAACGCTAAACAGCACAAAATAGTTCTTTAAAATATAATGTGGTTACAAATTTGACACGATCCCAGCAATGCTGATGGTTAAATTATGCATTGCTCCGCCCCCGTGGACGGCGTACCCGTATCCGCTCAGAATCAGCCGGCACTGCCCAGGACCCAGTAGGCTGTTTGAGTCCAGCAGGTGAGCGCGAGCTCAGGCTGTTTCACAGTCTGCTTCTGTCCAAAGAGCAGACATAAGGCCAGAGCTGCTCCTGGGATCCTGCTGCCCCACCCCACCCCGCCCCACCCCACCCCACCCCACCCCCATCTCCATCTCCTGCCTGTAACACGAGCAAGAGGGCACAAGGACAGATTCCTCATGTCACATAATTTATGTCATAGCCAGTACTTAACCTTGTGCATTATTTGCTACTCTAACATCGCTTGGCTGTCCACTGCCGGAAATTTGCTTTCACCTGAGTAACAAGACGGTAAGAAGGAGATATACTACATTGCAGTCAGTGAAGGACCTTAGTCCTCAGTAAAAGAACCTTAAAACTGTCCTTTCTTGCTGAAACTTGTTTTTGCATCTGCAGAAAAGACTAAGGACAGGACTTGGGAATGATTTGATGATTTTTGTGTAAATGATGTGCAAACAGGCAGAGATTTGTGGCCGCCTTACCTACGAACATAACTCCTTCCTTGGTCTTTTCAGCTGCAACCGCAACTCCTTCCTTGGTCTTCTCTGCGGCCACAGCCATCCCTTCTTTCGCTTTAGACAAACCCTTCATGAACACATCCATCTTGGCCGAGTTACTGTGGAGAGATGGGAGCATATGGACTGTCAGTGACAGTTACTCCCCTTGCCACACATGTGGTTTGGAGCTCATTATATGCACCGTTGAATTGTCATGAGGACCTAAATAATGTATATGCTGTCTATTCTTATGGACCTTCATGAATTCCAGTCCAACATTAGAGCAAAGGGTGTGATGGGAGAAGGTGGTACCGCCTCCTTTTGGTAGATCGTGACTGCTGCAGACCAGCCATCAGGCTGTAGTAAAAAACCTTCAGCTCACTCATGCATTCACTCCTCCTTTCACGTCCTCGTAAATGCATGAAATATTCAAAGGCCAAAAGACTTCAATGAAACGCTCCTTCGTGGGGGCAGGCAGTCATTAATTATTGCACGCGTGTGAGCTATTCTCGATGAAAACTATAGGTGATGGGACTGCGAGTGGCTTTTTTTCCCCGTTTTAAGGGATATATTACACTAGAGTGTGGATTTTATGTCGTGTGTGTAGGGTGGGGGTGTGGGTTACGGTGTGATATCAGCAGGGACATCAAATTACGTGGGAACAGGCTGTCCACATGCTGGGGAAATGAGAATATTCCTGAGCTTGGAGTCCCATGCAACATCCAGCATCCATATGCAGCGATTTATTACACGATGCCGCCACGTCCGCCTCAATGAACGACGACGCTGTCAGGCATGGTGCCTGCACGGCGCTGCTGCCCCTCACACATCCTTACGATTAACAGTCACAAAAGGCGTGAAAGTGAGGAAAAAAAGCGTCCTTACCTCTTTACAAACAGTCTTCGACTTGTCCCCGTGTGATCTGGTCGCGCACTCAAGTCAAAAGTATGGTCTAAGCAGGAGATGTGTGGAGATGCTGGGGATAGGTGGGCCTGGCACGGTCAGATCTCCAGTGAGAGGGACGGCCCCTTCACGGTGCGGCTGAGGATATCACGTCCTCCCCTCCTCCTCCTCCTCCCCTCCTCTCCTCTAACGCCCTCCCCCTTTCCACGATACCCGCTTCCTTTAGTATTATAGTCCGTGGGCCAGAGCCCAACATTTCACTTGTATTGTCAGTACCACTCAAGGTGACTTAATTATGATTTTTGAAAAGATCCATGTCTATAGATAATATTTTGGTATGATAACCCTTCCTGAGTGGCAGCTGTATCATAGTTATCAGCTCATGAAGTTACCCACCCCCTTCAGAAAATTACATTTTAGATGCTGGTGAATATCCTGGTTTAGACCCATATACACAGTACTCGAGTTGATGGGGGATGAGGGGGGATGGCATCCCCCCTGAAATAAAAATGGTCAAAATCATCCCCCCTGTAAAACTGCCATCCCTTATGTCATTTCATCAATGAATGTGGTTTTACTGCTATTTCAACATTTAGAGTCATCACCAGAAAAATAACACCAGAAAAATAACTTATTTGACAATTTTCACCTGTTTTAAGTAAATTTTCACTTGAAATAAGTAGAAAAATCTGCCAGTGGGACAAGATTTATCTTCTCATTACAAGCAAAAAAATCTTGTTCCATTGGCAGATTTTTCTACTTATTTCAAGTGAAAATCTACTTGAAACTTGTTTTTTTTTTCAAGTGATGAGTCTTGTTTTAAGTGTAATAAGAATTTTTACTAAAATGAGACATTTTAACTAGAAATATGACAAATATTCTTATTTTGAGTTTTTGCAGTGATCCATTTTACTTATCCTGTGAAGGACAGAATCATATTGATAAGTTCAGAAAACTGTTTTTTATTGTTGTGTTTTGATGTATTTGATGTAAGCCCCGTGGATATTTAAAGCTTTCAGAAGGCTGCATTTAACTGCTGCTATGTCATTCCTGCAGTATTTCTGCAGGTGTTTTGGTCAGTGCTATTATTTGTAATATATTATATTATTTGTAATCAGCACAAATTATCTGTCCCCATATGGTAAAATCCACCATCCCCCTGATTTTTTTTTTTACAACTCGAGTACTGCATATACAGGATATCTGTCAATGTTTCCCAATATTATCTTTGGTATCATTTTAAAGGGGACCGTTAAAGCATTCATTCAAGCTAAGATGTGAATCTTTCTGACCAACATAGAGGTCACTGCAGCTCTTTAAACTATAAACAACACACATTTTTACACAATTTTCGCCTAAATGATATACTATCTTTTAGCCCTGTGTCATCTAGGAACAACAGAGACACAACATACAAAAACTGAAATACTCACAGGACCATAAGGATTCAGGAAATGTATAATATACCACTACCATATCATTGTTACAGGTCATTGTGAGCCTTAAACTAGAAGAGCACCATTAGGCTCCTATGAAACTATAACTATAACTATAACTATAACTATGCCACTAGGCTAATGTCACAAACTGGTCTTTATCATGCAAATACAGGATGGTACAGCTGCCACTCAGGAAGGGTTATCATACCAAAATATCATCTATAGACATGGATCTTTTCAAAAATTATAAGCAAGTTTTGTCACCTTGAGTGGTACTGATAGCTGGTCTGGCCCATGGACCATTAGGGTTGCCAACTTCCTGTAAAATAAATAAGGGACACCTCATCGGCAGGGCCGACCAACCCAATTGCCTTCACCCTTCCTGGCGTGGGGCATTTTTTTAGCCCCTTTTTTTGTGAGTGAAACGATTTTTTTAACTATTTGACTCAAACCTGAATTGAATTAGATGCATATTTTTGAATGCCATGAACACATGGAAACATATACAGTACTTGGTAACAAGCTCATTAGTTACACAAGATACCACCCATACTTTCAAAAACTAAACCAAAAACAAATGTATCAGTTGATTAAAATTAAAACAATAACACAATTTCAGGGGAGTGAAATTATTTTTTTAACGAGTTGACTCGAACCTGAATTGAATTAGATGCCTAATTTCTGAATGCAAATTATTATCCAGCAATTCACTTTAATACAAAATAACAAAATTAACTGAATAAAATAAGTATCTTTAACTTAACTTAACTTAAAATTGTATAAATTAATATAAAACAATAGAAAGAAAGCAGAACATTGATTCTGTAATCGTGCACATTTTTTAGTGCAATAACAAAAGTGCAAACAGAAAGTCTGTAGAAAGCTTGTAAACATATTTTTGCCTCAAAGGCCATGATTGTAGGCTACAGTTGTAGTAAAACAGAAGAAAATAACTTATGAACTCAACAGCTCAATGACATTTTCCATTGGCATTTTATGACTATTTTTTGACTCTCACAGTAATACGGGACAAAGTGCGTCCCTTTTCAGCTCCATACGGGACGCATGCTTTAGTTTATAAATACGGGACGATTCCGTTTTTCAAGGGACAGTTGGCAACCCTATTTAGTATTGATCCTTTCCTCACATGTAGCAGCAAAGAAAATCAGTGTGGCTGTTGGGTCTAATTATCGTGATCATAATCCCCAAACTACCGTTTGGGAAATGTTATTTAATAAAACGATGCTCGAATTACCTTTTCTTTAAGTTAGGGAGTATTTCTTGTGGACTCTATTTTGGATATACATGTTTGAAATACGTAAGTGTCAAGTGTAAAGAAAAGCATCATGTATGTTTTACTGAAACCTCAACATGAGTGGATAGCTTAGCTGTTAAAACATTGTTTTTTTTTCCCTGTTTTTAACTCAGAAATGTAACAGTTTATGCAAATTTGAGTTACTAAACTTGTAGGGCAACTTTAACTGTCCATGTCAGCCCCATTAACACTTATCATGGGGGTAGAGAATAGCTGTCCCACCAGCCCAACCGAGGACCAGTATTACATTTTAAGACAGATTTAGAACAAATCTAAAATATCTATCTGTCAACCACTTACAAACTACAATTATGTGCTCATAGCACGATAGGTCTATCTTTGTTTACACTGTGCTGTGGACATTCCTATGTGTGTAATTCCTATAATAGAGTCTAAATGAAAACACAAAGGGGAATTAAAGCACATTTATTTATTTTAAATATTTTCAATTTATATACCCATTGGCATGTTTCTGTATCTCATCTTTAGGAAAGTAAATTTAGTTTCCCATTTTTAGAGATATTTATACGAAGTCTTCGCTTTTTGGGCAGAAATGCCTTCTCTCTCATTACATCCATCCATCTCCAATTTGTTGTTCCGAATTTGCTCCCGTTGTCACCTCTAACCTCGCGAGAACTGCCACCCAGGCTACAGCAGGTGGCAGTTCTCGCGAGGCTAGTGACAATTCAGTTGGCTGTCTAAAAAGGATTATATTATAAAACGGGAAATTTAGTTTCCCGACCAAAACGGGAGACTTGACAGGTATGCTCTATAGTTGTTTCTCATTTACTGAACAGCACACAAAGATAGTTAAATCGTTGCTTATAAACGAAAGCCCACCCACATATTTATTAAACGATTCATATGCCTTAATAATTTCAGGACGCCATACTATTAGTCATAGACAACAACCATCTAAGTCCCTCCCACTCTTTCCTTTTTAAGCAGAGGATGACACCAGATGGAATCAGGAACTGATACCAAACGCGTCCATCAAGACATACGTTTAGGACTTTAACCAACTGATATGAAACTATGCACCAAACGCTGTTAAAATGGCGTTGCTGCAAGACTCACGGCGACCCCACTGTTTCTTGATCTACAGTACTGTATCAGAGAATGTGGGATATTAGGGCTGATTTATGGTTCCGCGTTACACCAACGCAGAGCCTACGCCATAATTGCGTCGATTTAACGCAGAACCATAATTCAGCCTTACGCCTCCCCTCTTTATCCGCTTCTCTGACGTAAGCACACACTAGGTGTAATGACGCCACCCTAGATGTAATGGGTCAGACATTACGAAATCCTGCCTCTTCCCTCATACTCGCACAGTCTGAGGAAATCCCAGGTTTGAGTGGGCAGGATCTGCCTTAAACCTCGTGTGGATTTGACCAGAATGTGTTTTAAATTGCCGATCAAAAAAGAAAAGTGGTAATAATACAATTTAAAAATTATATTTCTATGGCTTTGTGGTATTTTGACAAGAATTGATGCGCGTGCCTACATTTTTCATCTTTTATTTGATTTCTCGTAGCAGTAAATGAGAAAACTCCCTCCTGCTAGTGGAGTCAGACGCTGTCCAAGGTGCTGAATTGTGTCTCTGTCCATGGTGCTGATCTACTTAACTCAATCTTTTATAGTGCACCAAGATTATGTGTGGAAAAGCTGCAAATCCAAAGAACTGTATTTCATCGTGTTTGAGGAAATTTGAATTAAATTTATATAACATTTTATCAAGTAGTGTTTTATATAAATAAATATAAAATGTTTATTTTACATCTACGTTTAGCCTAGAGGTGCAGCAGATGTATTCATATCTTGGTTTCCTCAGTGGACTTCTCATACTTGTAAGACACATCTGCCCTCTAGTGGTGTTTTACAATAGTTTACTCAGCATTTACTTTTTTCCTATCAAACCTTTATTTATACATGTAGAAATCATTCAAAAAAGTGGATTAACATCATCATGTTTATAATAGATAAACCTTAACATCAGATGTATGTAAAACATACATATCAAGAAAAAATTGGATGTAAGATATAACAGTTTCTAATTTGAGTTCTTCCTGATTCAATATTCACTGTAGCAAAGTAGAACAATGCTATTTTTCTCCTGGGTATGTATTAGAAATCCAGTAACTATGGGTACTAGTACCTTATTGATAATTTCATCAGTGAACCTTTTCATTTAAGGCATATAATGTTTAAAATATTTAGGATATTCTGGAACAATAAACCATGCAGACTTGTTTTCTCCTCCCCATTCTTACCTTTTTCAAATTATATATATATATTTTTTTCTTTTTTGTTTTTTACTTGGGTGTGTAATGTAAATTTATCTGAACTTTAATCTGTAAGGTGTTTTAATAATTTTTTCCAGGTTCTTTGCCATATCCACTACATTATATCCCTGTGCTACTTGACTGCTAAATTGACTGTTAACTAAAGAAAAAAAAGGAAAAACAATGAATGGGTTAGTTCCATTGTTGAATGGCTCAGTCATACTCTATAAGAAGAACTAGAAAACACCCCTCTTACATCTGTCTTAGCTTTTCTAAATATACTTTTGAAGCCTGCTTTTCCTTGTACTGTGCAGCATCAAGTTGTAAAGAGCAGAATGAGAAACTGGCTGGAAAACACTCATGTTATTTAAATTTCATTTGCCATTTTAGTTTTTGTGGCTTTTCTTATGCTAACCTATTATACTAATTCATATTGCTTTACATTAATTCTGATCAAACATGTCCACATATCCTCATTTTAAGTGTCACTACTGAATGAACATCCAAAACCAGAGCTGTCTGAGTTGAAATAAGAACAAGCTGAGCCCAACTGGGCAGGCTCACTAAATGCAGGTCCCAGCAGACTGCTCCTCGGAAGAGCCC